>NC_140169.1:13673672-13693672 GCF_963971535.1 Notolepis coatsorum
CCCGTTTTGACTGTTTGAAAGAGCAAGCTAGTAGTTTAGTTGTTGTTTAGTAGTTAGTAAGCTGTACAGCTATAACAAGTCAAGTCAGGCTAAATTCAACTTTGCGCCAACATTAGGACCGAAGTATAAACCAGCAACTGAGCAACATGAAGAAGTGGACTTATGCATCTGGATCAGAAAAAACTTTGTGGATGAAAAAGTAAGTAGGCTACAGTGTTTGTAAAAGCTTGTATGCTAACAGTAGCTAGCCAGCTTAGCCTACATCACAATGATAATCACCAAGCTAACTTACTGTACACACTGTAGGGCTTGGCAATTAATCAAAACAGAATCGCGATATCGATTCATAGACCTATGCAATCTCATTTCTAAGTTATGACTATTTTTCTTTTATTACATTTTTTTTTTTTTTTTTTTTATCTGGGTTGAACATGATTTGTGGAACTCCCTCTGGTGTTGTGGTCATGGTATTCACTTTGGGAAGTATTTCGACATGCACATGGGTATCTTAGTGGTGTAGTGTATCTTGTAGTCAAGTCAAGAGTTTTAATTGTCACGGCATACAAGTATACAATGAAATGCGGGTGGTCTTGCCCGCAACGATGTGCAATACAGTGGTACAACATATAGTAGAATCCAATAAAAAACAACATTGTGCAATAAACAGGTAACAGGTAACATGGTGTGACATCTCGGTATCTGTACATAGTTATGTAGACCAGGCCCATTGCAAGTTGCTGTACTCTGTCGTCTACTCTAAGCCATCCTAGGTTGTCAAAGTGGGCAGGGGTGAGGTGGGTTTTAGAAGTAAGGTCAAGCAGTAGTCTGACCAGTTTGTTTTGTGATGTTTGTAATCTTGTTTTTAGTGCCTTTGAGGTGCTTTGGTACCATGAGGTGCAAGCATAGTCGTAGTACCCTTGAATGAGTGCTCCTGTTAGAGTGTTCAAGGTATTCTTGTTTACCAGAGAGGAGATCCGGTACAGGACTCTAGTTCGTTGGTTGACTTAGTTTTATTACATTGGATCCCATTTTGTCACAGGAATGATTTGCCTTAGTCTATAGGATGGAACCCAGGTAGGGAATTTCATCTTTCCTTTTAAGATAAGATACGATATTCCTTTATTGATCCCCTTGGGGAAATTCAGGCATCATAGCAGCATGGGGGAAGGGGGGGGGGGGGTACAGGTAGTGAAAACAACACAAGCAGTGTAAACAAATAGGTCAATATAATTTACTATCTAACTAACTGAAATATATTTTCACAGTGTCACATAAGGTGCAGTATGCATAAGGTAGTGTTATAATTTACTATCTAACTAACTGAAATATACATTATTCATTATTCACAGTATCACAGTATCCACATAAGGTGCAGTATGCATAAGGTAGTGTTATTGTCATACTTGGGTTCCTATTAGTTCTAGGTCGATGTCTGGCAGCAGTTGCTGCCCACTGTTGTGGAGCCTGATGGCTACTGGTATGAAGGACTGTCCGAGGCAGTTAGTTGAGTGTCGGGGGGGTATGAGTCTGTGGCTTCCTTGTCACCTTCACCTAATATGTTTTGATCTGGTCAGGTGCGCTGTCACCTAAAATGTTTTGATCTGATCAGGTGCGCTGTCACCTAATATGTTTTGATCTGGTCAGGTGCGCTGTCACCTAATATGATTTCATCTGGTCAGGTGCGCTGTCACCTAATATGATTTCATCTGGTCAGGTGCGCTGTCACCTAATGTTAATATGTTTTCATCTGTGTCCACTGACCACTGACACACAGTGGGGGATGTTTTAAAAATATAATTTAATATATAATATAATATAATAATTTGTGCTTCACCTAAAAATTTGGTCAGCAGCCTCCACTGAAATACCTATATATTTATATAGAGCCTGACGGTACGCGATTTAACATAGAGGTGTACAAGAGAATGTATTATCTACAAACAGTGTGTAATGACAACGACAAGTGTAATAATAATGATATGTGTAATGTGACTGTCAGTCACGATATTCAGACATGGCATGAGATCATGGGTCATTGTAATTACGAGGATTTACTGAAACTGCAAGCAGTGACAGAAGGCATGCACATTGAAGGTGAAAAGCGTAGAATGTGTAGTGTGCATAAAGGGGAAGTTCACTCAATCGAGAAACAGAAATCCCACAGAAAAAGTAAAGGTACCACTTGCGCTAGTTAACACAGATCTAGCCGGTCCAGTAAGCAACGAGTCCATAGGAGGCTTTAGATATGTAGTCTTTTACAGATGTGTGTACAGGGGCAGTGTTTGTTTACTTTCTCAAAGCAAAGAGTGACACACTCCAGGCCACGGAGAAATTCCTGGCAGACGTAGCCCCTTATGGCAACATAAGATGCTTGAGGTCCGACAACGGAACCGAGTTCACAAATAGAGAGTTCCAATCACTGTTGAGAAGGAACAAGATAAGACACGAGACGTCATGTCCGTACTCCCCACACCAGAACGGGATAGCAGAGAGGGAAGGACGTACTCGTTTCGAAATGGCTAGGTGTAAGCTAATAGCTGGTAACTTACCTAAGAGCCTATGGCATTATGCGGTACAAGAAGCCGCTTACACCAGAAACAGGTGCTTTAATAAGCACACAGGCACCACCCCGTATACAGTACTGACAGGAAAGAAGTGTAATCTAGCTAGAATGCACCAATTTGGATCAGTGTGTTATGCTTACCAGCAGGACAGAGGAAAGCTCGAGTCCAGATGTGAAAAAGGACTCTTTGTAGGGCACGACAAAGGAAGCCCCGCTTTCCTAGTCTTTTATCCCGATAAAGGGAAAGTGCAGAAACACAGGCTAGTCAAATTTGTCACAAAGACAACATGTGAGAACGAGACAGAGGAGCCAGAGCTGGATTCCAGAGTAAGGTGTGAAGAAACAGAGACACCTCAGCCTAGTGTACTTAGCACAGTCGTGCAGACAGACAGTCAGCAACCCCCAGATGACGATGACGAGGAGCACCAGAGGGTGACGTCACGTGCCCCATGCAGTGGGAGGTATCCCTCACGGGAACACAAACCCCCAAAGTATCTGACAGACTATGCCCGGAGAGAAAGTGACGAGGATGACAGTACACTTACCAGCATTGATTACTGCTACAGAGTAGTGAGTGGAGTATCTCAGACCTTTAAAGAGGCCATAGTGTCCCCTGAATCAAGTAAATGGGAGAGAGCAATGGATGAGGAGATGAGGTCCCTAGAGGACAACCACACCTTTACTCTAACCAAGTTACCAGAGGGCAGACAGACAGTGGGAGGAAAATGGGTGCACTCAATCAAGGAGGGTATTGAAGGCCACGACAAGTACAAAGCCAGGTTTGTAGCTAAAGGTTACAGTCAGAGGGAGGGGATAGACTACGGTGAGACTTTCTCCCCCACAGCCAATCTGACCAGTGTAAGGGTAGCTGAGGACAGTTTGATTTTACACCAGATGGATGTGAAGACAGCCTACCTGCATGCACCCATAGATATGGAGATATACATGGAACAACCTGAAGGTTACAAGAAGAAAGGAGAGAAGCTAGTGTGTAAGCTATAAAAATCCATTTACGGCCTGAAACAGTCTGGGCGAAATTGGAACGAGATGCTTCATACATGTGTAGACACCTGAATATGTCTAACCGTAATTCAATGTGTCTAACTCTAACTCCTTGTATTCTACTGTGTTCACGATAACGTTGTGTAACTGGACTGTCGCCAGGGGGAGCTGGTGCGACATTGGGCTGGTGGCAACAGGTGAAGAAGAGGCTGGCTGAAGGTGGAGCTCTTACAGCGGGACGACCTCTTCGTCGTTTTCCACTGAAGCAAGAGGACGTGTGGACGAAGAGCTCCTGATATAATAAAGACACGCGAAATACGAGTCCTGCCACGGGGTGGGATAGAAACATCGTATGCGACAGTTTAGCTTCCCAGTATAGTGCTTAGGGTACGTTTGAACAAAGAAGAAGATGTTCGACTGCCGGACTGTACTGTCGATATGCCACGTGCTGCGTTTAGAAATGTATTGGCGAGGAGCTAGGAGGTCGCACTGACCACAGCTTAGCTTCAAGTATAGGACTAGTAACCTGGTTAGCTCCATGCGTCGCCACGCCGTTTCCAGCCCTCGAAGCAGACGCCGCCGCCCGACGACACAGGGCTCTACTCGCCTGCAGCCTGCACCTGTTTACAACCAGCCCAGCCAGCTCTCCTGTGTATCACGCGGGGCCGTTTGACGGCCAACCCACGCCCCAAACATTAGTTGTGCGGATGGAACAGCACTCGGTTGGTACACTCACACCAGGTACTGTTGGCGCTCTGAACGCTCTAGAATATACACGGCGAACATTCTCTTTTTCGAGAGCATGCCCTCTAAGGGCGAAGAGAATAAATACATTGAACTGGCACGTGCACCAGTGACTAGGGGCGCCCCGACGTTTGTTGTTTTAGGTAAATGCCGGCTTAGATAGGCTTTTTGTTTCAACTGTGGGCCCACTGTATTTTCTGGTTACATGTGTTGTGTGGTTAAGTTGTGCAGACAGCACGTGTGTATAATAATAATCTTTCCCATCGAATAGCTTGCGGAGCTCGCCAGTACCCTCTCTCTCTCTACCTACGGGCGAATGAAAAGTATCTTAACCCTTACGGGGACCTGTTTCATTACTGTGTAGAGTGTAAGATCTAAGTGCCATGCATTGTGCCTTGTATTGATTGCATGCCCAACGTATATAAAAGGAGAGGCGTACAAATGGGATCACATGTGCATTATTGTTTAACCCCTTCCTTTCGATTAATGTGCAGTATTGCTTAACCCCTTCTCATTCACGGCCTATGTATCATTGGGGCAGGTGTTCTGGACAGGTCTCCGCTCGTCAACAAGGAAAGGTACTGCTTTGGGGAGAAATTATATCATCTATCACTACTGCCACTGGGTGTGAGAGGGTGTGGGAAGTATTAGGGGAAGTGGTGGTGTTTGGGGAATTACTGTAAGTCGCCCTGGAGGGCAAGAAGAACCAGCGCAGCACCCCTAGGTTAGTAAACCCTAGGCCCCATCCGCTCCCTCTGCTAAATCCCAAATCTAATACCCCTACACTACAGTCGGGGACTCAGCCGGACCCAGATCTGCTGTGTTCCCACTACCTGGTGACAGTGCACATCTACTCTCATAAAGTAGGGATAATCCACCCTTCTACACATGTCTCATTGAAGATCACTTCCTACAGAACCCAGTAGACCCCTGTGTTTACTCAAGGGAGTCAAAAGAGTCAGGAAAAGTGATAATTGTCATTTGGGTGGATGATTTAATCATCGCAGCAGACAACACTAGAAACCTAGAACAGGTGAAAAGTATGCTCTCCACCAGATTCAAAATGAAAGACCTTGGTAGGTTAAAACATTTTCTAGGCATGGACTTCGAACAGTCTGCCAGTTGTGTAAAAATATCCCAGAAGAGATATGTGGGGAAGATCCTGAAACGTTTTGACATGCAAGAATGTAGAACAAGGGAAACACCATGTGATCAAAAGCTAGACTACCAAGAGGATGCTCAGAAATTAACAGATGTAAAAATGTACAGAGAAG
This sequence comes from Notolepis coatsorum, assembly GCF_963971535.1. Lineage (NCBI taxonomy): Eukaryota > Metazoa > Chordata > Actinopteri > Aulopiformes > Paralepididae > Notolepis > Notolepis coatsorum. The sequence continues at coordinate 13,679,256 of NC_140169.1, forward strand.
CTGTAGGTAGCCTTATTTATTTGACAACATGTACTCGCCCCTGACCTATGTTTTGTAGTGAGTAAATTGTCACAGCATTTTGCTGACCCCACAGAGGAGCACTGGATTACAGCAAAACATGTTTTTTGTTATCTCAAAGGTACAGCAGATAAACAGCTTTGTTTCAGAAAGAGCAGCGAGGGCTTAGGGCTTAAAGCCTACAGTGATGCAGATTGGGCGGCAGACACCACAGACAGAAGAAGTACCACAGGGTATTGTGTGAGTTTGAACACAAACAGCTCACTGGTTTCGTGGAAAACAAAGAAGCAGCCCACAGTGGCACTATCAACTTGTGAAGCCGAATACATGGCTCTAGCTATGACAATCGAGGAATGTATTTATCTAGAACAACTGCTCGAAGGAATGGATACCTATGTATATAAGAAAACTGTTGTTTATGAAGACAACCAGGGAACCATTGCGATTGCTAGAAACCCTGTGTGCCGACAGAGGTGTAAACATGTGGATATAAAATATAATTTCATCAGATCTGTCATCAGGGAAGAAAGGATGACACTGATTTATTGTCCGACAGACGACATGGTAGCAGACGCTATGACGAAGCCTGTTTCCAAACTAAAATTGAGAAGATTTGCAGAGGTCATGTTTGGAGTGTAAATATTGACTGTTATGTACTGTAGTATTGACTGCCATATCCTTTTTGATGCTCTGAACTGTATTATTTTCTTTGAAGAATTGTTTTTGAAAAGTTGTACAGTATACAAGATAGCCGTAAGTGGGAGTGTTAAAGTTATGTGATGTGTACGATTGCATGTAACTGTCTAACTGTTTCCACAAGAGGGCGCTATAGGCGCTCTCACAAGAGAAGGACTCTCATGTACTGTTGGGTGCAATGTGATAATAAACCACGCTGTTTAATGGCCAAGTGAGAAGACCTTGTCGTCATGACCAACTTATTGTCGCCCCATAAGTCACTCTGTCAACATCCCCATTACCATAAATGGCTCAGAGGTGGAGATGGTGAGCAGTTTTAAATTTCTTGGGGTCACTATTTCAAATGACCTGAGCTGGCACTCCAATACCAGAACCATTGTTAAAAAGTCCCAGCAATGTCTTTTCTTTCTCAGGAAACTGAACAAGTTCACAAATAACAGGGTGATTCTACACAACTTCTATCGCTGTGTGATCGAGAGCGTTCTTACTTCCTCCTGTACTATATGGTTTGGTAACATCACAGACCAGGAGAAGAAAGTGTGTGTGGGGAGTGTGTGTGTGTGTGTGTGTTTCTGTTTCTGTGTGTCTGTGTGTCTGTGTGTCTGAGTGTCTGTGTGTCTGTGTGTCTGTGTGTCTGTGTGTCTGTCTGTCTGTCTGTCTGTCTGTCTGTCTGTCTGTCTGTCTGTCTGTCTGTCTGTCTGTCTGTCTGTCTGTCTGTCTGTCTGTCTGTCTGTCTGTCTGTCTGTCTGTCTGTCTGTCTGTCTGTCTGTCTGTCTGTCTGTCTGTCTGTCTGTCTGTCTGTCTGTCCCATGCCTCTAGCATGGTGTGAGCGTATCTGCATCTACGTAATGATTACAGGTTGTGTAATCTGTCCATTCAGGAGACTTTACGTTTCAGCCTCATTAGTCAAATCCCTAATGATTGAGGGAGCAAACGCACAGGCACACGCACACACACATACACGCACACACACACACACACACACACACACACACACACACACACACACACACACACACACACACACACACACACACACACACACACACACACACACACACACACACACACACACACACACACACACACACACACACACACACACACACACACACACACACACACACACACACACATACACGCACACACACATACACGCATACACACCAGTGGAGGCTGCTGACCAAATTTTTAGGTGAAGCACAAATTATTATATTATATTATATATTAAATTATATTTTTAAAACATCCCCCACTGTGTGTCAGTGGTCAGTGGACACAGATGAAAACATATTAACATTAGGTGACAGCGCACCTGACCAGATGAAATCATATTAGGTGACAGCACACCTGACCAGATCAAAACATATTAGGTGACAGCGCACCTGATCAGATCAAAACATTTTAGGTGACAGCGCACCTGACCAGATCAAAACATATTAGGTGAAGGTGACAAGGAAGCCACAGACTCATAGCCCCCCGACACTCAACTAACCGCCTCGGACAGTCCTTCATACCATCAGGCTCCACAACAGTGGGCAGGGACTGCTGCCAGACATCGACCTAGAACTAATAGGAACCCAAGTAGGACAATAACACTACCTTATGTGGATACTGTGATACTGTGAATAATGAATAATGTATATTTCAGTTAGTTAGATAGTAAATTATAACACTACCTTATGCATACTGCACCTTATGTGACACTGTGAACATATATTTCAGTTAGTTAGATAGTAAATTATATTGACCTATTTGTTTACACTGCTTGTGTTGTTTTCACTACCTGTACCCCCCCCCCCCCCCTTCCCCCATGCTGCTATGATGCCTGAATTTCCCCAAGGGGATCAATAAAGGAATATCTTATCTTATCTTAAAAGGAAAGATGAAATTCCCTACCTGGGTTCCATCCTATAGGGGCAAATCATTCCTGTGACAAAATGGGATCCAATGTAATAAAACTAAGTCAACCAACAAACTAGATTCCTGTACCGGATCTCCTATCTGGTAAACAAGAATACCTTGAAGACTCTAACAGGAGCACTCATTCAAGGGTACTACGACTATGCTTGCACCTCATGGTACCAAAGCACCTCAAAGGCCCTAAAAAAAGATTACAAACATCACAAAACAAACTCGTCAGACTACTGCTTGACCTTACTTCTAAAACCCACCTCACCCCTGCCCACTTTGACAACCTAGGATGGCTTAGAGTAGACGACAGAGTACAGCAACTTGCAATGGGCCTGGTCTACAAGATACACTACACCACTAAGATACCCATGTGCATGTCGAAATAATTCCCAAAGGTCAGTGAATACCACGACCACAACACCAGAGGGAGTTCCACAAATCATGTTCAACCCAGATAAAATAACAAAAAAAAAAAAAGTCATAACTTAGAAATGAGATTGCATAGGTCTATGAATCGATATCGCGATTCTGTTTTGATTAATTGCCCAGCCCTACAGTGTGTACAGTAAGTTAGCTTGGTGATTATCATTGTGATGTAGGCTAAGCTGGCTAGCTACTGTTAGCATACACGCTTTTACAAACACTGTAGCCTACTTACTTTTTCATCCACAAAGTTTTTTCTGATCCAGATGCATAAGTCCACTTCTTCATGTTGCTCAGTTGCTGGTTTATACTTCGGTCCTAATGTTGGCGCAAAGTTGAATTTAGCCTGACTTGACTTGTTATAGCTGTACAGCTTACTAACTACTAAACAACAACTAAACTACTAGCTGCAGGTCCGGAGGTTAGGTTTAGCTCTGGCCAATCTCAAGTTTCTCAAGTTTCTTTATTAGTTGTCATACAGATGTACAGAATACTTTTATACAAAATGCTTCTTTCTGTTACATTTTGTATAAAAGTATTCTGTACTTCTGTATGACAACTAATAAAGAAACTTGATAAACTTGAGATTGGTTCGAGCTAAATCTAACCTCCGGACCTGCAGCTGGACCCGTTTTGACTTTGCAATGCAGCAATCTCTGATTGGATTTGCAAGGCTGCCAATCATATTCAACCTCCGTGTATTGGATGTCAAGGGCTGTCAATCATTCAATCCTCCATTCAATGGCAAGAGTTTAACTGCACAGACCGTGCTTAGACGAAGTTAATAGCCTATTTCGATTGGCTGTTATTTATTATTTATTTAACATTGGGTCAGCCTGTGAAGTGAATCTGCACGAATATTACTGCAGTCATTACTACAGTGCAGGCCTGCTCAGAGCTGTCAATTTTGGCAATTTTTGAAGAAAAAAATATTCACTGGAATTTTTTTTACAGAGGAAAACTTTTATAATAAAAAAATATAAAATAATAATAATTAAAAAAATTAAAATTGTATATATATAAATAAAAAAATTTATATATGTAAATTAATAATAATTATGAATTATGAGTGAATTTGTGTTTCACGTGTTGTCATAGAGAAACCTCCACTGATGTATTTAATTGATTAATCCTCCACTGCACTGTTTTTTGTCCTGTGTCTGTGTTAGTGTTTGTCGTTTACTGTGAAAAAATAGAGGAAAAAACGCATACACTGTAACGCTGCAACAATTACCAATGTGTTTTTACACAAATGGCTTAATAAAGGAATCTGAATCTGAAGAAATTTTTTACCTTCATTGAAGAACACTTTGGCACCGTTTGCAGTAGCAGATTTTACAGAGAATAGTTCTTGTGGGAACAAGGGTATGTACGTTCTTTAATGTCACTGTACACCGGCGCCCCTCACTGTCTATGAGGCATACCTGTGCGTCTCCTCTCCCTTGCGCCAACCCGTAGGTGCGCTTCCCGTCTGCCAGCTCCATGCTGTGTCTCTCCGGGTCGAAGGTGTTGTCAAAGTTCTTGAATCGATTCCTGTCGTTGATGACGTGGGACGACGCACCTGTGTCCACGATCAGTCCCTTCCTTTGGGCCTGCTGCAGCTGCGTTGGCCGGGTGACGTACGCTGTCTGCGCCCCGAAGATGAAGTCCTCTTGCCCCGCTACTCTCCGGGCGTCTTCTCGACTCGTCTCACGTCCACCGTCGTCGCCATCTTGTCCACAGCCGCCATCTTGTCCATGCGCGTACCGTGCGCTCTGGTCGCGTTTCTGTGTGCCCCGTGGATTTGCAGAAGCTACACCAAACAGTCTTTGTGCAGTTATCTTTCCGATGGCCTTTTTCTCCGCATCGCCAACACGCCAGCTCCGTCGTGGGCCTGGTCTTCTCTCTCGGCGTCGCCCGGGCCGTCAGCACCCTGTCTCCCGCCTCCGCGGCGGCTGGGTGGGTATCTTCTGAGGCCTCGAAATTTCGCAACTTGGCCTTGAACTCTCCCAGCGACATGTCCGCTGAACCATGTGTTACCAGTAGTGTGAACGGTTTGTACAGCTCCGGTAGTCCTCTCATAACCATCGCCATCATTAGTCCATCGCTTGGTGCTTCTCCTGCACTCTTAAGCGCCGTAATGATCTGCTCAGCTCTGATGACGTATTCGGTCACAGTCTCGGTGTGCCCCTTCTTCAGTGCTGTTAGTGCTATGTAGAGGGATACGATTCGGGGTCTTCCCTGTCCGATATAATGTTCTCTCAACACTTTCAGGCTTTCTCGGTCTTTGTCCTTAGTGTCGTGGAATATCAGCCCCAAGCTTGTGTCGTCTAGCAGTGGTGCTAACTCACAGTATGCATCTGCATTATGCTTGTTGTCCAGGGCTCGCACGGCCGCCGTTACTTCTCCCGCGGGGGCCGTCAAGATCATTGTCTTCAGTCCCACACCGTGCATGCAGCACAACATGTCCTCTGCTCTTCCGTTGAACGAGGGCCATTTGCTCTTTCCTTTAGTCGCCATCCTCTTTTGATGGTAGGCGTAGCTTTAGCTCTTGTTGGCCTAGCCTTTAGCCACACGGTGCTCCCGGTGCTAACCTAGCCTATACTTCAGCTAAACTTGCTACCCTTATTATTTCGCCCCTGCGTGATCTGGGCCCATAACCTGTTGACAGAGTGACTTATGGGGCGACAATAAGTTGGTCATGACGACAAGGTCTTCTCACTTAGCCATTAAACGGTGTGGTTTATTATCACATTGCACCCAACAGTACATGAGAGTCCTTCTCTTGTGAGAGCGACGGAGGGGGAGTTAACATCTCCTTTTATACCTCTTACCTGGCGGCAGCATTAGCAGCTCTGCCTATAGCGCCCTCTTGTGGAAACAGTTAGACAGTTACATGCAATTGTACACATCACATAACTTTAACAGGGGAGATGGGATACCTTGCTACGTCTAAAATCGATGACTAGCTCCTTTGTTTTGGAAGCATTCAGGGTGAGGTTATTGGTCTCACTCCACCTAACTAGGTTCTGCACCTCTGATCTGTAAAATGACTTCTTTCTCGCCGTCCTCCCGTTTAAATATGTTCCCGTATTTTTCCTGTTTTTTTTTAAATTTCTAAATGTTTACAAAATGGCTGCAATTCCCCTCCGTGACGACAGTGTAGATTAGAATGTTAGCACAGGAAGTCAGACCGGAAGAAGGTTGCGACCCGAAGAAGAAGAAGACGGACCGGATAAAGAAGGGTTTTAGCGCAAAATGTATTACATTCTAAGATGGATTTGAGAGAGGAGGATGCGCATTGTGCGGTTCCACCAGCAAAGAAAGCCAAGAAGAGTTACTGCAAATATTCCCGTACCTGACGAAAAGCAACATTTCCAAAGTCTATGCTTTTTGTAAAGTATGCCACGCTGCTTTTAATGTCGCACACGGAGGAAAAAGCAACGTGAGTCAGCATACATAGCAACATAGGTACATAGGAACCAGTTTCTTAGGAACGGGGCGAAATCTCCAGTTTTTTCAAATCCCAATGTTGACAGCTATGGTAAAAATGTGAGGAACACATTGCGCTATGAAAGCGCTATATAAATGCAGCCATTTACCATTTACACACACACATATACACTTTCTCAAAGAACCCACCACAAGACATACTCATTGCAGTATTTCTCGGTCTGGTCAATGGAAGTGATTGTCTTCAGTCTCACTGATCGATGATGATCGTTTTCTCCACGTGTTTTATTTTCTTCTGCTGAGAAAGAACAAACCACCCAACTAAACGTTCACCCTTGAAAGTCTGAGAACAGCAGAATATAGTCACAAACAACGCTTCCTAGCAGGGGCGGACCTTCCTACAGGCGATATAGGCGGTCGCCTAGAGCGCCACCCAGAGGGGGGCGCCAAAAAAAAAAAAAAAAAATTATATTTTTTTTTGCAGTTTTGGCGCCCCCCTCTATATCGGCAACCATTATTTTTACATAAAAAAAATTCTAACATATGGGAAAATGAGCCAAAAATCTAAAACGGTCGGTCTGTCTGAGCCTCAGCTTTAGGTGTTCACAGTCAGAACATGCTAGAGCGCTGTGCATTGATGGGTATCGGTCAAGTGTTTATAGAATTGAGCATTGAGGAAAGAAAGACTAACGTTAGAGAACTATGAAGAGGCAAAAGCCATAAAGTGGTGAATCTCGCCTAGGGCGCCAAATGTGCTAGGTCCGCCCCTGCTTCCTAGTCACACACAAGGTCAAGGTCAAGGTCAACTTTATTTCTATAGCACATTTAAAACCAACCAAGGTGCTGTACAATATAAAAACAGAAATACTAAAAAAGTCAAAAACTACAATACATTAAAAACAATCACGACCAGGGATGTATGGCTTACCAAGCCTCAAAAAGCCAATAAAAACAGGTGAGTCTTCAACTGTGTTTTAAACCCCTCTAGGGTCTGGGAAGACCTAATTGGCAGTGGAAGACTGTTCCATAGTTTAGGGGCAGCCACCGCAAGAGCTCGGTCGCCTTTTGTTTTTACAGCGCTTCCTAGTTACACACGATGCTTCCTATAGTCACACAAGATGCTTCCTAGTCACACACGATGCTTCCCCTTTGAGACGGTGGCTCGTTGTGTTCAAGGGCACCATGCAGAGAAATATTGCACTGTTTGCGTTCTTGGACCAGCTGCGCTCCTCTAGCGCGATGATAAGTGATTGAGACAGTGGCGTGCATTCGTGTCTTAAACACTGACCTGACTCATTCACTTATTTTTATTTATTTATATTTCTTTTGCATTTTTACAGCTTTTACTGGTCACGCAGGACCGGCAGAGGAGAGGGCAAAGGGGAGGAGATGTGGGGAAGACATGTGACAAATATCACAGGGAGGCGGGAGCGGGAGGCGAACCCGGGACGGCCGCGTAGGTGTGCGAGGCACTATGCGGTGCGCCACGAGGGCGCCTGACTCAATCACTTTTAACCTGAACGGGGCCCTGCCCTGTCTATGCCACAATCAAAGGAGTTGGCATTATTCTTCACTCTACACACATGCACACATAGACAGGCACACACACACACACATGCACACACGCACACACACACTAGGGTTGTTGTAACAATGGGTCTCATTCCCGAAAATGTTTCAAAGATATATTCTGGAAGACTTATCTTGGAACCACTGAGACATAATCAATGACAAGTTCACTCTGAGTCCTGAACGTGCTGGTAATATGTCTTAATTGGCTGAAAAGGTCGCACAAATTATATGATCTGATATCTGCTTGGAGAATGGCATTCTGTCTTAAACTCGAAAACGCGTTCCCGTTCAGGTCATTTGCCTCCAGAGCTCCTTATAAGGCAACTAGTGACGCAGCTGTGTGCAAATGGAATGGCGGAAGTGCTTTGCGAGTCTTGCGAGCCGCGTGATTACGAAACCTAGCGTCAGTCATTGCCAATCAGAGAGCGTCTCCGAGAAATGCAGCTAAGTTTCGTAATCACGCTTGCGTGCCATCAAAACTAGATTAGATTAATGTATCGGCATCATATACAGCTCGCGGTACACCTGCCGCAGCTTGCGCGCGCACACACACACGCGCAGTACTGTATATGAATGAATGAATGAATGAAATATAATATATATAACTACGGCGGGCGTAATGAATGAACCCAGTATGGCTTATTATTCCATGATTAAGCCTATAGGCTACTGTTCATTCGTAGGCGCACACAATACTTGTTATGGAATATTAATGCAGTCTATTTCCTTTCCACCGATTAGCTTTAGTTCTTATTTATTTATCCACTGTCATTTCAGTGTTGGTGTATAGGCTATATAGTGTATTTCAATATAAGTTTAATTGATTAATGATATATTCGAAGGAATGCAGGTTTATAGCTATATCAACCCCCTCCAATGTACAGTAAATGACCAAGTATGGTTTTGTCAATATTCCAATGTACAGTTTTGCTTGTACAGTGTAAGTCTATCCCCCACCCACCCCTCCTACCCAACCTCCTCCAACAGTTTTTACGTCAAATGTACTCTTTTTTCTGGACTCTTTTTTGTATCACAAACAGTACTGTATTTGCAAATCTGGTACGTCATAAATGTATAGATGTAGCAGTACTGTCTAAATCTGTGTTGTGTGTGTCATATATGTTATGATGAATTGAAAATGGGGGAACCTGAGGTAAACAAGACGAAATTCTTTCTCTGGTCTGCATCCCCTTATGTAATTGAGCTGTACTGTACTGTACCCATTCTGCAATCTGTTAATAAAGTTTTCAATCAATCAATCAAACAAAGGTCTGTCCCATTGTATACCAATCAATGGGATACATTGCATGTTGACCTGCATTCTTTCAAATGTATATAATTAATCATTAAAACAGATGTGTAACAAATAAGAAATACAAATTCCAGACCTGGAAAGTGACTTTGATTGGCAAGAAGCATGGGCAAATGTCCGTCTTACATCAAGGAACCCGGACCATCAACAAATCAATCTTAACTATATTCACAGGACATACTTGACTCCTGTAAGACTGAACAGAATGGGCCTTAAACAAGACTCAAAATGCTCCCAATGTACAAATGGAGACGAAGGGACATTTATGCACATGTATTGGGACTGCCCACCAGTTAAGGCATTCTGGAAAGATGTGACCCATCAATTATCAAAACTCGTATCTTGGAATATACCAGTACACCCCTCTGTATTACTATTGAATGATGTTTTTGAGTTTGCAGTAAATCCACAGCTAAAGAGATTGGTTTTATCGGGTATCACAGTAGCTAAAAAACTGATCGCATCACGCTGGTTTCAACCGGAAAAAATGTGCAGGAAGGTTTGGTCTCTTACATATCTCGATGTGATTTATCAAGAAATATCTACAGCAAGAATTCTGGGTCTCAACGAATCCAAAATGTCAATGTGGTTAGAAGTGGTGGAGAGAATAAAAGCTAGCTTATAATGGTAGTGTCTGGTTAGAGTGAGGGATAATGGAGGTACTATCCAAGGAGGGGTCCGGGAGGGGGGGGTTCGAGCTGGAGCATATGTGTGTAGGGTTTTAGAAAATAGGTATTAGGGGTATATCCTGTATAAGGCATTTGTATAATTGGTAATTTCGTTGGATATACACTATATACGTTAAAATATTATTATAGACTTTTTTTTTGTTTTCTGTTCTGTACTTGCATGTCACTTTAGCCACCTTGTCTGTTAGTTTCATTATGATTATGTGTTGAGTACTGACTTTTAATAATTTTTGTTTTGCAAAAAAAAAAAAAAAAGAAAAAAATACAAATTCCACAGAAGGCATTAAATAATTATTATTTTCAATCATTTCACAATAATTGCATAATTGTGTTTGAATATCTGAGTAATTAAAGTAATTATACATTTGTCCAAAATAGCTGGTTCAGATATGGTTAAGCAGCTGCCCTGTGATCAGATGAATCCATAGTATGTATTTTTCCGACATCAAATGCGTAATTTCTTATCGTACAAATATTGTCATATTTATTTTAATTATGATTAAGTAATTAATTCCAAGGAGGCCTGTAGCGTTGACGTGAAGGAATCACTATGAGAACACAGTCTGTCAAGTTAGAATGAAATTTTTAATTAGTCAATCAATCATGAGATTTGATCGTGGCTGAGAGCAGATTTAAGAGTGCTCCTCAGCACTCTTAAATCTGCTCTCAGCCACGATAAAATCTGATCTCAGGAACATTTGGGGACTCCCACTCCCAGCCCTAATATGTCTTAAATGGGCCGTAACTTCGTTCGGGAATGAGACCCAATGTCAATACAGAATCGAAAAGTCGCCAAAAATCATCCCATTACCCTCCCCCATCCATTCACCTTTTGAGTAAACGTATGTTTCCCATGTCAAATTATAGCCCCTTTGAATTGAAATTGAATTTAATTGAAATTGACTGAGACAAATAGTGCAGAGAGAGTGACAGAGAGACTGAGACTAAAGAGTGCAGAGAGGGAGAGAGCGGGCGGGGGAGGGGGACTGAGGGCTTGGCAGCAGTGGGGGACGGGGACGTGACAGTTCAGAAATGTTAAACTGTATTGACGATACTCCGCTCCTTCTCTTCTCTAGGTCTCTCTCTTTTCTTCAGTTGAACCGGTGCCATGGTATGGCTACTGCTATTAACGTCATATTTAAAGCTCATTTTCATTGTTTATGCGAGAAGAAAATGCACCACAGCTGCGCCAGGATCCTTTTCATTACCTCCCATGTGTTCCTTTGTGGCATACTTAGTTTATTTGTAGAGCACCAATTTCATGCCTTTCAATTTCAAGAATTGCAGCTTAAAGTGCTTCATTCACATCAGTAAGAAAAGACAATGAAAAATGTGCATAAAATTGCCAGATCAAGAGCAATGCATAAAGTGCAGACATAACATAAGTATAAAATGAGCATCAAAATAGAACATTAAATCACATAGTTCTTCACATTAGGATCTAACATCCCAATAGACCTCTTTGTTTACAGTTTGATCCATTTTAAAATAGACTAATAAAAGAGCAAAATAGAGTAGACTGTAGAGTAGCTGTATATTTCAGTGAGTGACCGCTCTCTTCTGCGTCAGGGTTTGGCATGACGTCTCCAGTGAGGTTAAAGTTAGGGTTCACCATCATGTTTTATTAACAGCTTATTGGCCTATTTAACAGCGAATGTGCATAATGTCCCGGAAAATGTCTATTAATCATAGTTGCATTTACCACATACATTCTCAGTATAACAGTATAATACAGACTGGTGCTCAGTATAACCTTACAGTACAGACTCAGTATAACCTTACAGTACAGCTGTTGTTTATGTCTCCCACTGAGGCTGAGGCTTCCAGCTTTCTCACATCTCCCGGCTGACGCTGGACGTCTGTCGGTGAGGTTTGGTGCGACGCGGGCATGGCGATGGGGGGGGGCATGGGGGGCGGGGTTGGGGAGAGAGAGAGAGAGAGAGAGAGAGAGAGAGAGAGAGAGAGGTTGGGGAGAGAGAGAGAGAGAGGAAGATAGAGAGAGAGAGAGAGAGAGAGAGAGAGAGAGAGAGAGAGAGAGAGAGAGAGAGAGAGAGAGAGAGAGAGAGAGACGAAGAGAGCGAGGTAGCCCATTAGCTGTGACCACACAAACAGAGCATTTGTGTTGCATCTACGTCAGACAGCAGCTGGGGCTCAGCCCTCCTCCCTGCAGCACAATGACAGGCAGCCAGGCATCGAGGAGAGACAACACAAGGGGGGAGAGAGACGTGTGTGTGTGTGTGTGTGTGTGTGTGTGTGTGTGTGTGTGTGTGTGTGTGTATGTCTGTCTGTGTGTGTGTGTGTGTGTGTGTGTGTGTGTGTGTGTGTGTGTGTGTGTGTGTGTGTGTGTGTGTGTGTGTGTGTGTGTGTGTGTGTGTGTGTGTGTGTGTGTGTGTGTGTGTGTGTGTGTGTGTGTGTGTGTGTGTGTGTGCGTGCGCGTGCGTGCGTGCGTGTGTGTGTGTGTGTTTGTACAGATATGGATGTCCTTACAGTAGAGTAGCTGTATGTAGATCCAACCCGTCTGTTTGTTTTCTGGGCCAGGTGCAGCATAAAGATACATGTTTCAATCCAACGTGTTTTGAATGATTGAGGACTTCCTGCAGGGATCATCAGGCAAATTACTCACATGGCAGGTTACTGAGGTTCAGAGGGTTAGGTTAGGTTAGGTTAGGTTACTGAGGTTCAGAGGGTTAGGTTAGGTTACAGATGCAGCACTGAAAATTCAGATCTCTTCTGCTGCTTGTGTGCTGCTTGTGTGCTGCTTGTGTGCTGCTTGTGTGCCACTTAAGAACTAACTCTGGTGTTAATTTTCGGGGGCTGGTGGCTGGATCCCAACGTGAACAAATGGAGGGTACTTAACTTAAGTGCTTCCCCAGGGAGGGGGTCGAGGGCTACTGCCCTCAGACCCCCAAGATCATTTTTACATGGGCAGTCTGACTTGGCGTACTGACCATATATTAGTGTTGCAATGCATGATAAGTAAACAGTGAAAAAAGCTAAGGAATCGGATGGAGCTGGGGCTTTTAGGACGAATAAAAATGTAAGATGAAAATCTCCCCAGCCTGTGGGAGGCAGTGGAGGTGTGAAATCTGGCCCGGTCGCCTGTATCAGTTCCGCAACCGTTTCCATTTCCGGGGTAGGCCTGATTGGCCGAGACGGCCACGTGACGCGCGTGGCACGCCCCCGCGGCAGCAAGCGCGCTACTGCTGGAGTTCGCCTCGCCTTTCACATCGCTGCCGTTGGCGAAAGCAGGATGAGGTGAGAGCATAGATTTAGCTGTGTATCATTTAATCATTTATCATTTAACATTTGAAAGGCATACATTGTTGTCATACAGAAGTACAGAATACTTTTATCCAAAATGCTTCTTACTGTTACACTGTTAGAGACTGTGCTAGACAAATGAATGACTAATTCGGTCAGAAATAACGTAACTAATAACGTTAGTAAGCACTGCTTATATGCTTATTATGTCTGCGGGGTACAGTAAACGTTTCTCCCGGTACATTCTGAAGAGCACACCGCTGTATGTTGGAGAACCAGCGGTCTTCCGCTCCTCCTCACTCGAGTGAGAGCAAAGCCGTGCACAGCTCAGCCCTGTGTGAGACGCGAGGAGGAGATGGGAGTCCTTCCAATCGGAATATGTTGTTTCTTTACACATATGTTGGATTATGAATATGTCTTTATAGCTATGCTGCCAGGCTGGTCCGCGACCCTCCGTGCTGCGATCACCAGCGGGGAGAATATGCTCACGCGAGCGGCATCGGCTCTCACTCGAGTGAGGAGGAGCGGAAGACCGCTGGTTCTCCAACATACAGCGGTGTGCTCTTCAGAATGTACCGGGAGAAACGTTTACTGTACCCCGCAGACATAATAAGCATATAAGCAGTGCTTACTAACGTTATTAGTTACGTTATTTCTGACCGAATTAGTCATTCATTTGTCTAGCACAGTCTCTAACAGTGTAACAGTAAGAAGCATTTTGGATAAAAGTATTCTGTACTTCTGTATGACAACAATGTATGCCTTTCAAATGTTAAATGATAAATGATTAAATGATACACAGCGAAATCTACGCTCTCTCGCCTCATCCTGCTTTCGCCAACGGCAGCGATGTGAAAGGCGAGGCGAACTCCAGCAGTAGCGCGCTTGCTGCCGCGGGGGTGTGCCACGCGCGTCACGTGGCCGTCTCGGCCAATCAGGCCTACCCCGGAAATGGAAACGGTTGCGGAACTGATACAGGCGGCCCGGTCCAGAACAATAGGAGTCACAAAATCACAGCAGGAGAGGAGCATGAGAGGAGCATGAGAGGAGCATGAGAGGAGCAGGAGAGGAGCAGGAGAGGAGCAGGAGAGGAGCAGGAG
>NC_140169.1:13698672-13742224 GCF_963971535.1 Notolepis coatsorum
CGCTGCGCCACCCAGCCGCACAAACTCGATTCTTGTACCAGATCTCCTCTCTGGTAAACAAGAATACCCTGAAGACTCTGGCAGGAGCACTCATTCAAGGGTACTACGACTATGCTTGCACCTCATGGTACCAAAGCACCTCAAAGGCACTAAAAACAAGATTACAAACATCACAAAACAAGCTAGTCAGACTACTACTTGACCTTACTCCTAAAACCCACCTCACCCCTGCCCACTTTGACAACCTAGTGTAGCAGGGTGGATTATCCCTGCTTCGTGGGAACGGCTGCTGACAGTCACAAGGTAGCTGGACACAGTAGAGCTCCGTCTGACTGCACCCTCGTCTTTGGGCCTGGAGCGTCGACTGGAGGCTGGTAGTGTGAGTGGATGGGGCCCGGGATTTACCAACCTGGTCTGGTACTCTGGTCTTCCTTCCCTGCAGCAGGGCGGTCAGCAGTACTCCCCAACACGCTCCCACTTCCCCCAATTGCTCCTGAGACCCTCCCACACCTGGTGACTGAATTGTAAATAAATACCCTGGGTCCCCCCCGCAAGCAGTACCCTCCCTTACGGACCCTAGAAACCTTACAATGAAAAGGGAAAGGTGGAATAGGAAGGAGTTAATTATGTCAATGTTACCCACACCAAAAGAGTTGTTAAACGGCTCATGTATCGACACACACACAGAGCTCCCATCCAATACTTTAATGTTATTTATACTGTCAGTACAATGACTTACTACTAGTGCCCAATTGGACTGAAGTCCCACTATAGTTTCGTTGGTAACTCCATACCTCATAAACACGTATATTATACACCCACCTCTGGGTTAATATCAGGGATAATATACTTCAATGTATTTGACTCATCGCCCACGTTTGGGTCTTCACCCTGGATAATACCTTCAAAAAGGCTTTAATTATACGGAAGGAATAGTACCTCCAAAAGGCGTTATCTATACTACACCAGGTCTGTAACTTCCCCACAGGGAAAGGGTTAATTGGATGGGAAAATATTATTAAGCACACATGTTATCACACTCAAAGAAAAGGAAAGAAAGCAACAAGTGGGCCCACAAAATACCAAACAGAAGTCTTCTTAATGCCGGCATATATTGTTTGGGGTTCCCCTATTGAACGGTAGTAGCAACGTTAACTTCGCCCGCTAGCTGCACCACACTGTATACTGTATAATAGCTCTGGAGCATCAATGCCCATTTGTACTCATCCGAAATGGCCGCCTGGCCACGCCACTGTCGTCCGGAAGGCAAGATGGCGTCGAACGCTCTCGGTGGGGATACTAGCAGGCGGGGCTGGAGCAGAGAGGCAGTGCTGGCGGAGAGCGTGTGCTGGCCGATGACGACCTCTGCTGGTCGGGAAGAACTCCCGTGCACTGCAGGCAGCCAGGTGCAGGTCTGGTCGTAGGCTGGCGTAGCAGACTGGTTGCAGGCAGCCGGAGCAGACTGGTTGTAGGGCTGGTGCTGGGAGACACGCGGAACTAGCTTGCCTCACTCACACTGCAGCTAAACTCTGGGTCCCAAACAGCCCTTCTGCTAGACGAGATATATCATAACGCAGGGTGCTCCTAAGCACCGTTCCTCTTCGCGCCACGGTGGCGGGGACGCCTCGCTAGAGGGAATAACTTTAACTTAAGCCCAACTCGGCTATACCGTTCGTATTCTAGGATAACTCGTGGTATATCACTAGGGATATTCAGGGAGAAACATGCAAGGCTCCACTACGAGTACATTCATAGGATAACCCGTAATATACTCCTGTTCAATACAGGGCTCTCCAGACATGACCGCTCCGGTCCAAGTTCAATGTCGAAGAGGCTGGTTCCTCGCACTTCCGTCTCAGTTGGCTTGCTTCCTTCTCCGTCGCTCTCGTACGCTCTCTGCTTGCCACCGGCGCCCCCTGCTGGTACCGCCTACTAGCTCCACAGGAAAAAGGATTGTAGAATAGAATCCAGTAATGCCGTTTATAATCCATATTTCGGTCGGTGGAAGAAGGAGGGACTCGCATCATTGTTCGTGAGAATATCAATGATGTCTTTGTGCACAAAGGGGAAGTAGAAGATTACGTTAGCACTTCTGAATAATAGAAGAATATTCAGGATGCTACACTAGGATGGCTTAGAGTAGACGACAGAGTACAGCAACTTGCAATTGGCCTGGTCTACAAGATACACTACACGACTAAGGTACCCTTGTACATGTCAAAATACTTCCCAAAGGTCAGTGGATACCACGATCACAACCTCAGAGGGAGCTCCACAAATCATGTTAAACCCAGATTCGGCTCAAACAAGGGACTAAACATGTTTAGCAATTATGCCACATCAATGTGGAACGCCCTACCCACAGCTGTAAAGGAATGTGAATCACTACCCACTTTCAAAACCACTCTCAAAGAGCACCTATACAAGAGACTGCAATTCGAAACTGGCCCCTGTAAATGTCCTAACGCAACCCCCTCCAATGTACAATACATGTCCTATTAAACCCAATAATACACAAGACCCTCTTCTTGGGACCAAGTAAGGTTTAGTCGATAATCCAATGTACAGTTATCCCCCCCCCCCCACGCCGCTTACCCAACCCCTCCCCCCTCCACCACCTACAATGTACAGTTTCCCCCCCACCCCACCCCACCTACCCAACCCCCCGCTCCACCCCTCCTACCAACCTCCTCCAATGTACAGTTTCTTCATCAAATGTATATACTCTCTTTTTTAGACTCTTCTTGTATCAAAAACAACACTGTATTTGTAAATCTGGTATGTCATAAATGTATAGATGTAGCAGTACTGTCTATCTGTATGTCGTGTATGTCATATATGTTATGATGAATTGAAAATGGGGGACCCTGATGTAAACAAGACGAAAGTCTTTCTCTGGTCTGCATCCCCTTAACAATTGTGTGTTTTGAGCTGTACTGTATTGTACCCATTCTGCAGTCTGTTAATAAAATGTTCAATCAATCAATCAATCAATTAACCCTTTGTCGTGAAAGGGTGAAAGGGTTAATCTTCTGTATTGTCGCAGTGAAAGGGTTAACCCTTTGGTAGTGTGGTAGTGAAAGGGTAACCCACACCAATTTTTTTTTAACAAAGTGTGGTGCCAAGAGGGGCTATTTTTTTGCCTAAGAGGTCGCTGTTTGGCAGCATTACATGTTCAACCTTTAACATGTCAGGATTAGAGGGAGCTGATGTTGGCTACTGTCAGAATAGCAAAGACATCTGTTCACACTCACAAGAAAAACAAATCGTGTGCATAATTCTTTTTTTTTAATCCACTTTTTCTCCCCATTTTCTATTTTTCTCCCATCCCAATTTCGTATTTCCAATTATTCCCTCCCCTGTCTTGAACATTGCTAGACTATGCCTCCCACTGGTCGGCTGTAGTGAGGATAGAAGCCTTGCATCACGTGTCCCCTCCGGTACACAAGGAGGCAGCCTGTCGCATCTTTTCACCGCAGCAGCTCGAACTATCAGTGGCGAGGAGTAGCGCGTGGGAGGCTCACGCTGCCCCCGATACTTCCTGTTTCCGCCGCACCGGCATCACCCAACTGACCTGTAGGAGTCGCTGTCCACAACGTCCAATCCCCACCCACCGGCTTTCCCACCCTCTAACACTGCCAATTGTGTTAGTATGACGGCCGGCCAAGCCGGTAGCAACGCCGAGAGCTGGGCTCGATACCAGCATCTCCTGCGTTAGTGGCGAGCGCCTTGCATAATTTGAGTTGTATCTCAGAATCTGAATCAGAATCAGAAAGGTCTTTATTGCCAAGTAGTTTACACATAAAAGGACAGACAATTAGGGTATAATAGAATAGAAGGTAGAGTAAAATAAAATGGAATATAAACTAAATTAAAATAAAAGCACAATAGAATATAATACAATTACAAAATAAAATAGGCCAGGGCTGTACAATTGTGCACGATGTGGTCAGGGCCGCCTGGGAGAAATGCGAGGCCCTGTGCGAGATTTAACGCCCTAAACAGAGAGTACACAGTGGCAGAATACCTGAGCACTGTGACTGAAGATCCTTGACTATACAGACTCAGCGAGCACAGCCTAGCCATCGAGAAAGGCCGCCATAGGCAGACTGTGTGTGTTAGAAAGAGAGAGAGAGAGAGAGAGAGCATGTGTGTTAGAGAGAGAGCATGTATGAGAGAGAGAGAGAGAGAGAGAGAGAGAGAGAGAGAGAGAGAGAGAGAGCATGTGTGTGTGTTAGAGAGAGAGCATGTATGAGAGATCCAAAAGGACAAAGATCAACACTTAAATCCAAAGAGAAGAGGGTCTATACCAGAGAAACCAAAGCAGCAAGGAGCCAATGGCCGACATCAGCTAAATAGGCTAGCCAGGTACTGTGACACCAGGCCACACACAGCTTTGGCCAACGGCCCAACGCTACCCAAGCTACACAAACGACCAAGACATTCACACACAGCACATGTCGTATCTCCAAATGTTGTGAAGTAGCATATGTTTTGCCTGGAAAAAAACATCGTTATTAACAAAACATTCGGGAGGGGAAGGAAGGAAGAGTGGGGTAATGTCATGACATTTTCATTAATCTTACCTGCACCAAGGAACGCAGGGCGAAAGGCCGTAACACAGGTCTCCACGTTTACGAAAGGCCTCTCGCTGTCGGGACAAAAATAAGCTGCTGCCAGAGCCTTGTCATGGTGCAGGCCCGACTACATCTTCTGTCAAAGATGATGTCGTAGTCAGAGTGCCAGAACCCCCTGCTATTCTCACGGCTAATGTCAATGGTCGTAGCACAAGCTAACAGCTAACTCAAGGCTAACTGATAGCATCAAACGAACGTTCCCAGCCGAGCGCAGCCGGCAGTTAACGTCGAAGCTAAACAGCTAACTGGCTAACAGTTAGCTCAACCAGGCTATCGCTAACCATTAGCTAACGCAGAAGCAAGCTATGCGGCTACATACAGCCAGGTGCTGACACCAGGCACACACCGTTAGCTACTAGTAGTACTATTAGCTAGTCGGCCAGTTTAGCTCCAGAGAGTGAGAGAGAGAGAGAGAGAGAGAGCGATGTCCACGGCGGGAATAGAATAGAGTTAATAGAATAGGTTAAAAACTCACCAAACGTCCAAGAGGATGGAGACAACCGCGTGGAGTTGACGAAGTTCATCTGCCAAACGACCATCCTCTTCATCCTTGGCTGCAGGTTAGCTAACGCTAGATAGCCTTTAGCTAAGCTAGCTACTAGCCGACATCATCATGGGCCATGGCTATATCCCGACTGCATCATGACAAGGCTCCGGCCATTTGTCCCGCCTTTCGTCAACGTTCCTTGGTGACTGACCGACTGATAATGACCGACCTTGGCTGGCATAACTAAGCATAATAGTCAAAAGCTGCACGCGCGAAATATTCAAACGCAGCTGACTCTTCTTCTTCTTCTTCGTTTAAGTTTCCGGCGGCGTATTATGATGTAAGTAACCACTCCCTTCGTTGAAACCAATAGTATGTCTGCTGCAGAGCACCAGAGCTCCAATAGTGACCCAGGTGCTGCAGACCCAGGAACAAGTCAGACACATTCTACAAACGTGTCTAATGTGAAATATATAAGCATATAAGCAAAACTAGATTTTAGGTATGTGATGAAAAAGGGCCTCGCGGGAAGGGGGGCCTCGCAAAAAAAAAAAAAAATAATAATAATAATAATAAAAATAATAATAATAAAAAAAAAAAAAAAAAAAAAATTGCGAGGCCCCCCTTCCCGCGAGGCCCTGTGCGACCGCACTGCTCGCACACCCCCGGAGGCGGCCCTGGATGTGGTCAAGTATATACACTAATTAGAATAAAAATAACAATACAGTGGGATGGCATATTTAGCAGGGCTGTGCAACTGAGCAATAATGTGCAAAAAGAATGAACAGTGAAGTATGAACAAGTATGAAGGGATTCTGTATCCCCACACTGATAGGGTTTCAATGTGTCTATATCCTTTCAACGTGTCTGTATCGCTTCAATGTGTCTGTTTCAACGTGTCTGTATCCTTTCAACGTGTCTGTATCGCTTCAATGTGTCTGTTTCAACGTGTCTGTATCCTTTCAACGTGTCTGTATCGCTTCAATGTGTCTGTTTCAACGTGTCTGTATCCTTTCAACGTGTCTGTATCGCTTCAATGTGTCTGTTTCAACGTGTCTGTATCCTTTCAACGTGTCTGTATCGCTTCAATGTGTCTGTTTCAACGTGTCTGTATCCTTTCAACGTGTCTGTATCGCTTCAATGTGTCTGTTTCAACGTGTCTGTATCCTTTCAACGTGTCTGTATCGCTTCAATGTGTCTGTTTCAACGTGTCTGTATCCTTTCAACGTGTCTGTATCGCTTCAATGTGTCTGTTTCAACGTGTCTGTATCCTTTCAACGTGTCTGTATCGCTTCAATGTGTCTGTTTCAACGTGTCTGTATCCTTTCAACGTGTCTGTATCGCTTCAATGTGTCTGTTTCAACGTGTCTGTATCCTTTCAACGTGTCTGTATCGCTTCAATGTGTCTGTTTCAACGTGTCTGTATCCTTTCAACGTGTCTGTATCGCTTCAATGTGTCTGTTTCAACGTGTCTGTATCCTTTCAACGTGTCTGTATCGCTTCAATGTGTCTGTTTCAACGTGTCTGTATCCTTTCAACGTGTCTGTATCCTTTCAACGTGTCTGTTTCAACGTGTCTGTATCGCTTCAATGTGTCTGTTTCAACGTGTCTGTATCCTTTCAACGTGTCTGTATCGCTTCAATGTGTCTGTTTCAACGTGTCTGTATCCTTTCAACGTGTCGGTATCGCTTCAATGTGTCTGTTTCAACGTGTCTGTATCCTTTCAACGTGTCTGTATCGCTTCAATGTGTCTGTTTCAACGTGTCTGTATCCTTTCAACGTGTCTGTATCCTTTCAACGTGTCTGTATCGTTTCAATGTGTCTGTTTCAACGTGTCTGTATCGTTTCAACGTGTCTGTATCGTTTCAACGTGTCTGTATCGTTTCAACGTGTCTGTATCGCTGCGTTGCAAAAGACGACACTCCAACACCAAAAGTGATACTTTAACTGGAAAACAACGCTACCGGGAAACGGATTACTAGGTCAAACTGTGGGATGCGTTTGAATTCCTTCAGGGCTGTTCAAGGAGAGATCTGTCGATCGTGAGCATGTCCGGCCGGTCACACTACGTGATCACAAATAGCATTCCTGCTGTTGGGAGTTTTTTTTTCCAGGTTTCCTGGATTCCGAGCGATGCACGGACCGCTGGCGCGTGACCGTGTGTAATGTATACGCAGGCGGCCGGGTGACCTCCGGGAGATATTGACAGAACCCTGGGCGGAACACGGTGTGTCCAGTATACTGTATGTATCAGAATCGCACACATCAGCTCCTAACTCAAAGGTATAGATTGAGACAGAGGCAGGAAAAGCTTTATCGATTGACCCGACTGTGGTGGATTCCTTTAAACGCCTCTGTTGAAAATGCAACCCCTCATTGCATGAACGATATTCCTCTTTACCCTTAATTTAAGATTTTGGTCAAAATGGTAAATGGTGCATTTATATAACAGCTTTCATCCAAAGCGCTTTACAATTTGTTCCTCACAATCTACCCATTCACTCACAAATTCACTCACAAATTCACACACCGACGGCGGAGGTGCCAACCTGCTCATCGGGAGCAATTAGGGGTGTCTTGCTCAAGGACGCGCTGCCCGGGAGGAGCGGGAATCGAACCGGGAACCTCCAGATTACCAGACGGCTGCTCTAGCTCCCGAGCCACTGTCGCCCCATAAAGGGTTTACAATAAAGGGATAAAGCAACCGGATGACACGTTATGCAAGCGTTAGAATTATTTTTTTGTTTTTTTTTACTGTCAATGTATCATCTGACCAATGCTCTTTGTCCTCTGGCTCTCCACACGTAGCTTGGATTCATTGGATTTGCGAGCCGTAGGTCCCTCATTGACATTCTCTGGGGATGGGAATTATGGCCCCTTGCATAACAGCGTGACATACAGAAACTATATCTAGTCAGGGGTCTAATGAACTGAATGGCAACATGTCCAATGCTGTGGAGAAGTATGTCATTGGAAAGAGAGCACCTTGTATAACTCCAGTTGAATGAAGCACTTGTGCTCAGAGCTGGAAAGGTCTCGCTCAATCAAACGACGTGAGATTTACCGTAGGCAGCGGTAAACACAGTAATTATCAACGGTTTCAAACGATGCTGAAGAAAAAAAGACAATATGGGGAAATCTCTCTAGAATCCACACTGTCCTCCTTAACCCTTTCACTACCAGACTACAGAAGGTTAACCCTTTACTATCACACTACAGACGGTTGCTGTCGTGTGGCAGTGCACGGGTTAACCTTCTGTATTGTCACAGTGAAAAGGGTTAACCGTTTGGTAGTGTGGCAGTGAACGGGTTAACAGATGGTCACAATAGCAAACGTGGAACCCCCTGATGAGAGCTTTCCTTCTTTCACACAATCAACTGCGGTGACCTTTAAGCCAAGGTTGCATCCATCTCCAGACCAAGCGATATATATAATATCAGTGACGCACGAGGCGTCCCTCTTCAGGAAAGCAAAGAGAGGTCATAGACTAATAGACATAATGTTCCTACATTACCTAGTGTTACAAAGGATCAGATTAAACCGAATATATATATTTATTTATTGATATATATTGCATAGTATTTGTATATCGTTTGATATCCCTTGTATATTCCTTGTACATATACACGGAATATCCCTTTAGCCCAGACCATAATATTTCATTCTGCTATTGGACAGCGGTCCACCGGCGCCAGGGACCGGCCTCCGGAGTCAGGTTCAAAGTCACCGTCAAGACATGTCTGGACATGCCCGGCCTTGCCCAGGGATACGCGACAGAAATGAGATTGGCACTCGTTTGTTCACCGTGCATATAAATACGGCGCAGGTGAATACAGAAGTATGTTACCCAATAAGTTGAAGCCTCACCCACGATACAACGTGCGGTGAAGTATGGCCTGTTTGGCCCCAGAATAGAGCATTGAGACCGCGTGCGAATTAATAACTGAATTGTCAGAGTTTGGCGCTATACCGTCGAGTGCGACATATTTCTATTAAGTCAATAATAGTCTATTTGTGTATAGTGTATCGTGTGGCTAAAGTTCTACAGTGACCAGCATCTCCAACGCTTCCTCGTATTAGCTAGAGTTCTTATCCAGGCTGGGCTGACCACATGGCGCTTTCACCCGAGGAGACCTAGACGAGAACCGTGTGGACATGTACACTGGATTAATCTACCCGACGACTGCATAGCCCTTTGCGGCTGGAATATATTTGCTTTGGTCCTGTGATTTATGGAGCGGATAATCGCCGACGCCTGCACGTGTTGGATTTACCCCGCTAGGAGCCAAGTCGAGTCGGCGCCTCAGAGAGCCTGAGGCCGGCTAGCTTTCTTCACTGTGGAGCTACAGTCTACGGAGAACAGCTGTATTCGTCTGTGGATCAAGAGGCTATTGCACCGGCTCCTGTACCTGGAGTCTCCTTAGTCATCGTTGACCAGACTCTCTACTACCGACAGATCTTCTACCCCTGCTGGCTTACAACCAGGAGGACCCTTCCAGTATCTCCCGCTATATTACTAGTGTACCATAGATATAATTCCCTAAGATTCAGGTTGTATAATTACCTCCTGCGTAACCAGAGAATGGACATTCATTGTTGATTTGCCTACGCACATTCCTTTGCCTTACAAGTGCATTCAAAGTATAATAGAAAGTATATTATGTACCTTTTGCTCCATTAAATACTTGATTATACCTTTGTGTGGAACCGATTTCATTGTGGGAAGTGTTCATCATATTCATATATCATGTACTGTATGGCCAGTAATTAAAGTACATAAAGCGGTAGTGGTTTAATGATACCATACTTATCAATACAGTCAGGGAATTGTACCCCTCAGTTACACCTAGTCTACATTACCTAATCTACATTACCTAGTCATTACCTAGTCTACATTACCTAAGCATTACCTAGTCATTACATAATCTATAGTACCTAATCATTACCTAGTAGTCATTACCTAATCTATAGTACCTAGTCATTACCTAGTCATTACATAATCTATAGTACCTAGTCATTACCTAGTCATTACATAATCTATAGTACCTAGTCATTACCTAGTCATTACATAATCTATAGTACCTAGTCATTACCTAGTCATTACATAATCTATAGTACCTAGTCATTACATAATCTATAGTACCTAGTCATTACCTAGTCATTACATAATCTATAGTACCTAGTCATTACCTAGTCATTACATAATCTATAGTACCTAGTCATTTCCTAGTCATTACATAATCTATAGTACCTAGTCATTGCATAGTCATTACATAATCTATAGTACCTAGTCATTACCTAGTCATTACATAATCTATAGTACCTAGTCATTACCTAATCTATAGTACCTAGTCATTACCTAGTCATTACATAATCTATAGTACCTAGTCATTGCCTAGTCATTACATAATCTATAGTACCTAGTCATTACCTAGTCATTACACAATATATAGTACCTAGTCATTACCTAATCTATAGTACCTAGTCATTACCTAGTCATTACATAATCTATAGTACCTAGTCATTACCTAGTCATTACATAATCTATAGTACCTAGTCATTACCTAGTCATTACATAATCTATAGTACCTAGTCATTACATAATCTATAGTACCTAGTCATTACCTAGTCATTACATAATCTATAGTACCTAGTCATTACCTAGTCATTACATAATCTATAGTACCTAGTCATTACCTAGTCATTACATAATCTCTAGTACCTAGTCATTACCTAGTCATTACATAATCTATAGTACCTAGTCATTACCTAGTCATTACATAATCTATAGTACCTAGTCATTACCTAGTCATTACATAATCTATAGTACCTAGTCATTACCTAGTCATTACATAATCTATAGTACCTAGTCATTACCTAGTCATTATAAAATCTTTAGTACCTAGTCATTACCTAGTCATTACATAATCTATAGTACCTAGTCATTACCTAGTCATTACATAATCTATAGTACCTAGTCATTACCTAGTCATTACATAATCTATAGTACCTAGTCATTACCTAGTCTACATTACCTAGTCTACATTACCTAGTCATTACCTAGTCTACATTACCTAGTCATTACCTAATCTATAGTACCTAGTCATTACCTAGTCATTACATAATCTATAGTACCTAGTCATTACATAATATATAGTACCTAGTCATTACCTAGTCATTACATAATCTATAGTACCTAGTCATTACCTAATCTATAGTACCTAGTCATTACCTAGTCATTACATAATCTATAGTACCTAATCATTACCTAGTCATTACATAATATATAGTACCTAGTCATTACCTAGTCATTACCTAGTCTACATTACCTAGTCATGACCTAGTCATTACATAATCTATAGTACCTAGTCATTACCTAGTCATTACATAATCTATAGTACCTAGTCATTACCTAGTCATTACCTAATCTATAGTACCTAGTCATTACCTAGTCTACATTACCTAGTCATTACCTAGTCATTACCTAGTCTACATTACCTAGTCATTACCTAGTCATTACATAATCTATAGTACCTAGTCATTACCTAGTCATTGCCTAGTCATTACATAATCTATAGTACCTAGTCATTACATAATCTATAGTACCTAGTCATTACCTAGTCATTACATAATCTATAGTACCTAGTCATTACCTAGTCATTACATAATCTATAGTACCTAGTCATTACATAATCTTCTATAGTACCTAGTCATTACCTAGTCATTACATAATCTATAGTACCTAGTCATTACATAATCTATAGTACCTAGTCATTACCTAGTCATTACATAATCTATAGTACCTAGTCATTACATAATCTATAGTACCTAGTCATTACCTAGTCATTACCTAATCTATAGTACCTAGTCATTACCTAGTCATTACATAATCTATAGTACCTAGTCATTACCTAGTCATTACATAATCTATAGTACCTAGTCATTACCTAGTCATTACCTAATCTATAGTACCTAGTCATTACCTAGTCATTACCTAATCTATAGTACCTAGTCATTACCTAGTCATTACATAATCTATAGTACCTAGTCATTACCTAGTCATTACATAATCTATAGTACCTAGTCATTACCTAGTCATTACATAATCTATAGTACCTAGTCATTACATAATCTATAGTACCTAGTCATCATTACATAATCTATAGTACCTAGTAGGGAGAGCAGAGTATACACACAGACAGTAGGGATGGGTACCGAATTCGGTACTTTTGAGGTACCGAACCGAAACACGTCGGTACTACCGAGTATCGAATCAAGTGAGATGCAACATTTTTTTTTTTTTTTTACTTTTTTTTTTTTTTTTTGTACTTTTTTTTTTCATGTCAACGTTCACACGCACAATATATGCTTACCTAGGATTTGACTTGATTCAACAACAAAGCAGTCGGAGCAATGGCAAGCCGAAAACTGTCGAAATTGTAGTTATTTGAAGTTTGGATTTTTTTTTCACCACTGAGGTGGTAAATAAAATTTCTTGAGACTAAAGTACAGAAAAAAGGTACCGTTGGGTACCGGTATCGATTCACAGGTACCGGTACCGGTATCGGTTCAAATGTGAAAGGTACCCATCCCTAGTACCTAGTCATTACCTAATCTATAGTACCTAGTCATTACCTAGTCATTACCTAATCTATAGTACCTAGTCATTACCTAGTCATTACCTAATCTATAGTACCTAGTCATTACCTAGTCATTACCTAGTCTACATGACCTAATCTACATTGCCTAGTCATTACATAATCTATAATATTACCTAGTCATTACCTAGTCTACATTTCCTAGTCTATATTAACATCAGCTGTGTTGAGCCATTATCCACACATACAAAACCTGCATTCCCATTACAGCGTATTGCCAAAGTTTATGAAAGCCATCTTACTGTAAGTGAACCCAAGGAAATTATCAGGATCCACAAAGCAATGTTGTGCCCAGTCCAGTTCTGCAGGGAGCGAGGGTGTCAGGGTGATGGGTCGTTTCAATTTCACACATTATGAAAAACTCACTTTCTCAGTGCTTGTGCACATACTGTACATTTGGGTCTCCTAACACAAACTGTAACAATAACACTGTTTTTCTCAATTAACTATCTGAATTACTGTCTGCCCTGTGCCCCACCTACAAAAGTGTAGTGCTCCTGGGTGATTTTAATATACATGTGATTCCTCACACTGCAACCTGGCAAAATAATTCCTTTCCCTGCTTGACTGTTACAATCTGCAACAATGTGTAAATGTTCCAACTCACAAACATGGCCACACCCTAGATCTAGTCTGCTTATCTGGTTTATCTATTACTTCTCTCACAAGCTCTGAACTTTCTCTGAATCTCTGATCACCTGCCGTTTGTTTTAATCTGTCTATTCCTCTACCACTCCCTATCAGTAAACGCATAATCACTTTCCGCAATGTGTACAAGCTGTTAATCTCCCCATTCTGTGCAATGACATCACCTCCTCTGTAATGTGCTTCAATCTCACTCCCCAAACCATGCTGTTCAACTGTATAATACATCTGTCATCTCCATTCTAGACAAAGCTGCCCCCATAAAGTCACGTACAGTCTCCTTTTCCCACTCTGCTCCCTGGTATACCCCTGAACTGCGTTCCTAACACTTGGGGGCCCACATGTGGGCCCTCTTGAGGATGATTTGCCCACCGGCACTTAGGCAACTTCTAGCGGCTCGGGTGTGCATATTTTTTAATACAATATATATATCGAATTAAAGCCCTATTTGTTGCCTGTCGATAGCCTGATAGTTTCAGGCGACAAAATCCGTTCAGCGGTTCTCGAGTTACATGCCGATATATTTTCTCCCGTCTAGATTACTGTAATGCATTGCTCATTGGCTCAACATCTAAATCCCTCCATTAACTTAAACTAGTTCAGAACACCACAGCCTGCATCATCACCCGCTGCCCCATGTTCTCCCACATCACACCTGTCCTCTCCTCACTTCACTGGCTCCCTGTCAAGTATAGGGTTGACTTTAAGATCTGTCTCCTCACTTACAAAGCCCCCCACTCCCTAGCACCTGCTTACATCTACAACCTCCTTCAACACTACACTCCCGCCCGCTCACTCCGCTCATCCAACTTAGCCCTTCTGAGCACACCACACTACCACCTTAAGTCCACAGAAAACAAATCATTCTCCTCCGCTGCTCCCCGACTCTGGAATCAACTCCCATCACACATCAAAGAAGCTCCATCCGTAGAAACATTTAAGTCCCACCTCAAAACCCACCTGTTCAACCTTGCATACCCTCAATCCTGACCCTCCAACCCCTGCATCACTTACATTTTCACATCTGTACACACCTATATATTAGTATTATTATTATTTCTTTTTTTAATGTCTCTAAGCTGTCTCCCTTTCTCTGTAGTATCCCCACCATGTTGTCATTGTGAAAGTCCATGTACTGTGTTTGTCCATGTACTGTGTTTGTCCATGTACTGTAATGCAATGTCTGTAAAGTGCTTTGAGATACCTTATGTAAGGCGCTATATAACATTTATGTATTATTATTATTATTATTGTGCACATACTGTACATTTGGGTCTCCTAACACAAACTGTGAAATAAAACAATCCAGTCAGATTTGTCTGGGCTGCCTAGGTCAGAAACCATGTGCTTCAACAAGCCCTTCAGATTTGCCTCTCTGTCATACGTCCATTGGGGATCGTAGACAGTCCTCGTAAACACGCTTGTTTCCGACAACATTTTAGCCTAGTTTGACAGTTTGATCTGAATTCCGTGAGCCAGGTTCTGGGCACAGCGTTGGGGAGCTGCGGCTCATTTGCATTTAAAGCTACAGACACAGAAACAGCCTGTCGAGAACAGGACTGAAATGCAGGGGTATAGAACGCTGTGGGATATTGTGGATATCCTGAAGAAGAAGGTTCTCAGTCAACCGAGGTTCAGTTAATAACAATGTTTATTAACTGGACAGATAGAAACATACATAGTACTTAGAGAGAATGGCTGAGGCTCGTGCCCCAGGTGATCAGCTGAATGACCCAGGTAGCGACCTGGAATGCTGTCGGGAGGAGCCTTATATAGTTAAAGGGGGGGGGGGGGGGAGGTGGTCCCATTTGATAGGTCAAATGGGGGGGGGGACACAGGATAGGGGATAAAGGGGAGGGGAATGTCTTTACATGAGAGTTGGGGGATCAATATATTATTCCACAGTTACTCACTTTTCTCTTCATAATGTGGGTGAGATTAATATATAATATACCAGGATTATTTGGAAGAGGTAAAATATTGAAAAGTGAATAGACATGGTACAAGAATGGGATCGCTGTAATCCATCGGTTTATCAGATAATGAATGAATAGAAAATGATTAAAATAATGAACATTTTGGCCAATGTGATCTGTTGGTTTACCGGATTATTGAATGAAAATCATTTCAAAACCTTGATCTGGTGGTTGGCATAACAGTTTAAAATAGAAATATTTACATACATGATTCATGACGTGATTGACTGGGCTGAGGTCTGTGTTATTTTGATATCAGAGATGTGGGAATAGATATCCCCCTTTTCTTTTTATTAATAATGGTCTGATTTAACCGCTCGAATACCTATATCAATGATTGGTCCTCAACTCTGATATCAAACACCAGACAAAATAATCATTAGAAGCTATAGCTGTGCACATATCTTGGCCTACCTCCAGTCGCTCACGTCGTAAATCAGACATTTAGGTGTCATCTATGTGTCTTCATGATAATATCAATGGGAGTTAAGATCATTAATACTCAACCAATTAAACACATAAGATCATGGTCGCACACATACATATTAATAAACTAATTGAACACATGTGGACCCTGTCTCTGTGTGGTCAGAGTGCATAGGGTAAAACACAAAATCGTGTGCATAATTATCAGGGACACGATTTATAAATAGGCATTAACCTGGTGGCTAATGCATAAAAAAATTTTTTTAACCGTTAACCTAGTGGTTTATATAAAACTGATATAAAAGGTGATTATGATAATTGTTTTTATATTATATTATAAATATTATAATGATATTGTTGTGGTGCATACTGTCATTGGTCGAAACAAAACTTGGTGTCTTGGAACAAACCAACTGGTTCTATAAAATTTATAAGAAATACATAACAAGGTGGACAATGTATGTTAGGCGTTTCTCTTGGTCTATGGGTCTCTGATGATGTCCGTCTTCTTGATGATGAGTAGTGGGGTGGTCGTCCACGGGGACGCTGCAGATTCCCCTCCCGGAGCCTGTGTTGATCTCCATCTGCCGCTGTGCTCACGCTTGGCCTTCATCAGGCCCAGAGACATGGCGGTATGGTGTTCTTGAACGTGCTGTGTTGGTCGGTCCCCCGCTCCCCATCATCGTGGTACCACTTGGTGGAGGGCGAGGTTTGCCGGTGTAGTGGCCAGTCAGTAGGACGCTCTCTCTCACACGGATGGTAATCTTGTCATGGATGTCCACCTTGATGGTTGGGGGCTCCAGCTCCTTTCTATAGGTGATGAGTTTGGTCTGCCGTGGGCTGCCGGGGTGAGGCTGCATGTCGTCCTTTCTGTCTCTGCTCCCCTTCCTGTGGGGACGTCTGTGTCGTGTGGGCTGGGTTGGACGCAGCTCCTTGGCAGCGTCCCTCATGGTCCTCTGCTGCCGTGGGTCGCCCTGGTCTCTGGGTTGTGTTCCTCCTTGCCTGGTCCCGCCGTCGTTCGTGGTTCAGGTCAATCACGAGTCTCCTTCTCACTCCTCGTGTCCTCTCACCACTATGATCTGAGGATGATAAAATTTGCCTTAGAACACTCTTCACATAAATGATTCAACACCTTTCTGCTAAAGAGGAAAATCATCTAGGGTTACTTCAATTAATTGTAAATAAAATCACTTATTTGAAATAGGGAATGCAGCCAATTGCATGAGCAGTGAGTCCTAATGCCAAGAAGGTTAGATCTTGTATCTAACTAGATCTTACAGCATTAGGCTTTAAATAAAATTGTAAATGAATGGCCAAAGTCTTGAATCAGTCAAAATAGCTCTTTATCTTTATAGTCTGTGATGTTAAATTGAAGTTGACCTTACCTCAGGATGGTGAGCGAGTTTTCATACTTACCTATCCTACTTGACTCTCTTATTTTCATTATCATCAGTGGGAAGATGTTTTGGCTTTCCTCACATGTCTCTCTGTGTCACGATATTAGCATAGAGAAGAAATAAAAATCTAGGCAGCTAGTTAATTTTGCATGAAAAACAATCATTCATTTTCTCGTCTACTCTTAAGTAGAATTAATTCAATTATCCTATAATATATCTTGCGCATTTTGATAGAAATAAATCTAACCCTAACTAACCTTACTGTCATGCACCTAATAAAATAACCTACACTGTAGCACTCAACACTTTGATGAAGCATTGTTACTCAGCTGATAGAGTTGTACTTTCCTGGTGACCTGTCACACAGAACCTGTAAGTCGCTTTGGATAAAAGCGTCAGCTAAATGATCAATGTAAATGTACACCTTGTACATTTTGATAATAATTGTGTACCCCCTGGTGGTTTGATATTTGAAGTCATAGAAATGTATTAGTTTGTTAAAAGGAAGAGTCATGCATGTTATTTAGTTAATGGAAAAATTTAATTTGTGAGTAATTTCCTGACTGCATTCATCAAGTACCAGTGTTTACTATGGCAAGCTGATCTCCAGACATTGCATTCACCGTGCCCTTTCGTGTGGTCAGAGTGCAGGCCTTTGTATTGTTTTGTCTGTCTCCTGCCCTGCGGTTTTCAAGTGCCCACTCTGAATAGCGTCTGCTATCGTCTTTGTTCTTGTAAAACACAATTTAAACGACTGCAGTTGGTATCTCTCGGTTGATGTCTTGTCTGTGTTCACATGTAAATCATTGGAGTTTCAGTCTTTTGTGATACAATTTGAGTGTCTACAGTGCTCTGCACCCCGCCCCAGAGCCAAATCTGTCTGCCTCTTCGGTTCCTGCAAACACAAAACATGTTAATTTCCCACTTTTCTTTTGTTTTCCTCTGGGTGAGCTTGCTTCCTGTAAACACAAAAACATATGTTAATTTTCCACTCCTCTAAGACCATTTTTTGAGTGTGTTCTCCTTGATTTTGAATAGTCTTCATCTATTTCATCATCTCACAAAAGTTTATAAGGTCTAATCGCCTGTTGTTATTCTTTCTTTAGCTTTTAGATCTTGTTGATCTAAACCTCTTAATTTTAAACATAATTGTAAAAGCTTATAAGGTCTAATCGCCTATAATGGGAGTAAGTGTGTTACTCATAAATAGTTTCTGCTTGGGGGGCTGTTTTACTCTATAGTTTGTGTCAAAGTAATCTAAGGTTATAACGTCTAATCTACTGTTGCAGAATACGTTATATTCTGAGACAGACACTGAGATTAGCTTTATGTGACTTATAACGTGTATATTAAAGCAACATAAACCTCAAGTGATCTGAGATAGTTGTAATTCACTGTAACTGATATTAGTTGTGTCATGCATCATCAAGGTTTGTTTCATACTCACCGGACAAGCTGTTGTGCTGACGTCATAGTTGTGTTCCATTATTGAATACCCTTATAACTTACCCCCTTTTGTGTTTATGTGTATCTTCAATCGAATAGTGGTCCTTGAGGCTGTAACACGCTACGTGTTGTCAATGCAATGCTCGGCTCGTTTCTCCGGTAGTCTGGGACAATGCAACTTTGGAAAAACTCTTTTGCATCTCGCTAAAGTAACACGACAAGTTCTAATAGCCGCGTGTACATACACATAAAAATAAAACGGATACTACACGTGGATTTCATACACTCTCGGCCTTGGGCATATTAAACTTCACGTTAGCCCATGGATAGCTTCATATCAAACTCATAACTGCATGGCGCACACCATGTGACGTCATCGCTTCCCGCGACGTTCGCGCGTTCCCATTCACCTCGGAAATAACGCTTTGCAATCCATGCAGTACTTTTCCGCGTGCTCTTAATAGCCTGGAATTCACCTAATACCAGCATCTTGTAACCGAATGAACGAGCCTGTGCTTCATATGTGGTTCCATGTGAAACGTAAACAAACAGAAAAAACGATATAAACGTATTATTATTATTATTATTATTATTATTATTATTATTATTATTATTATTATTATTATTATTATTATTATTATTATTATTATTATTATTATTATTATTATTATTATTAACTCGTCGCCCAATGCTCGGCACGATATCAGCTGGTTCTTAACTCAATAAAGCAACGCGACGGGTTCTATAATACTGTGCACATACAAACGACACTTAAACAGACAAACACACAAAACAATAATACATAAAAGATAACGTGTGTGTATACCTGTTCTGTATCGGATCGCTGTTCGTTTAATCGACCAGCACTCATGCTGCGATAAGGCTTGTTTACCCTTGATCTAATCTATACACCGTTATTTAAAGCATAACGACCGAACCTGAACTTCGAAATTTAACAGCGCTATATTAGATTCAATATACCATAACCAACACTCACGGTCTCGAAACACGCGACTAATGTCCCGTTTAATGTAGGACTGACGTCCTACCGGGACGTCCCGTAGTCAGCTACCCGCCTATCTGTATTGATCAATGGTTCACCTAATCCGAATACATCGTTTTCAGGAGTGGAGCTTATTACAACGACACTCTGGTAAATCTAATCATGATTCAACCAGCTCTCGGTCGTTCTTCCCGCCTATTGCCGAAGAATCATAGAACAGTTTCTAACAGAGTAGCGCTGTCCAAGGATATCACGTCTAATAAGCCCACGTATCTCACCTTGTTGAGCAATCAAACACCGTTAAACACGGCCGGACCTGAAATCCGTTATTAACAACGATATAGAGGTCCAATATACTATAGTCAAAATTCACGGTCCCTGAACAACACGACCAAAATGTCCCGTGTTTCTCTACCCGCCTATCTGTAATGACAATAGATAACCTAACCTGACTATATCGGTTCCAGGAAGTTAATGACGGCAGGTCTAGTCAGTGTGAACTTGGAAATAATACAATGATACTCGGGGCAAATCCTATCACGGTCTTAATATTAGCATCTCGGTCCTACTTCCCGCCTATTTGCAGAAAAAAACATAGAACGGATTCGAATCAAGTAACGTTTCCAAGAATATCACTACTAACACGCCATACGTATAATAATAAGTCGGTCCTCTTACCAACAGTATACAGATACAGCCGGGAAAAGTCCTGGAACAGCTGTTTGCCGGCCGGTTTGACGCCGTTTTGGTGTGGTTAATGTTAACAATGACCAGCGGGGGCGCTCTCATACAGCTGGTGACAACGTGCTGGACGAGCTCCGCCCTCCCTCGGCAAACTGAGAGAGAAGCAGAGGAAGTAAATATCGCGTCTCGTCTGTTGGCAGTGGATTTAGCTCTCAATCAGTAAGCTCTTA
Organism: Notolepis coatsorum; assembly: GCF_963971535.1. Lineage (NCBI taxonomy): Eukaryota > Metazoa > Chordata > Actinopteri > Aulopiformes > Paralepididae > Notolepis > Notolepis coatsorum. The sequence goes on from NC_140169.1 coordinate 13,719,263, forward strand.
ATATACATTACTATTGAAATGCATTTTTACTTAACTTTACAGCATTATTCAAACGTGATAGGAAGTTATGAGTCATCAGCCGTTTATATGCAGTACGTTTTTGCCTACAGATTATACAGTACATGGCAAATGGTGTAGCCGGCTCACATACAGTATAGTAGACTAACGTTACGTTACTTTCTCAGATAGCAATCAAGTCAAGTCAAGTCAAGAGTTTTAATTGTCACGGCATACAGGTATACAATGAAATGCGGCTGGTCTTGCCCGCGACGATGTGCAATACAGTGGTACAACATATAATAGAATCCAATAAAACAACAGTGCAATAAACAGGTAACATGGTGTGCCATCTCGGTATCTGTACATAGTATTTACAGAGCATATAGGACATGCTAGGTAGCTTTAGTAGTGCAATACACTGTTCCTGTTGTTTTACTAATTTAAAGTGGCCTTTCCTCTGGCCATAAGTGTGCGTGTGTGTGGCATGAGTGTTAAAGTGGCTGCTAGTGTGTGTGTGTACTTATGTGTTGTACTAATTGTACTAATAATAGTGTTTACGTTCCATGTGTCCATATCCTGTCTGCCAAGAGGTGCATGTCTCTTTTATTTATTTATTTCCAATAATAATGATTTAAATTACTACTACTAGTCTTAGCAGTAGCAGTTGTCATAGTAGTAGTAGTAGTAGTAGTAGTAGTAGTAGTAGTAGTAGTAGTAGCAGTAGTAGTTTAGCAGTTGTAGTAGTAGTAATAGTAGTACTAGTATTAAATATGAGCCTAGCAGTAAAGTTATCAATTATCTCCTCTTCCTCTCCTCTCCTCTCCTCTCCTCTCCTCTCCTCTCCTCTCCTCTCGGCTACTGAGGCTAATCTGAACATCCATGGGGTGTATGCCTTCACCACTGCAGAGGTACAGATCAGAATTCTCGACATAAACGACAACAAACCCGAATTCTACAGGTGCGAAGATACATGTGTCCCGCAGGACACCTTCACAGGAGAGATTATTGAGCACTCATCAGGATCCATCCCCCTCGACATCACTGTCAGAGATGCGGACCAGGTCACAGGATTTTTTTTTCTTTTTTTTTTTTTATTCTTTAAAAAGATAAACAAAAACAGAGATATTGAAAAGAAAAAAACAGTCTCTAATTTGATGTTTATTAGATTAGATTAGATTCAAATGTATTGTCATTATACAGCACAAGTACAGTACAACAAAAAGAAGTTTGGCATCTAACCAGAGTGTACCAGACTGTAACAGTTAAGTGCAATAATAATATACAATGTACAAGTAATTAAATGTGATATATATAACAAGCTACTGGTAATATATGCAACATGTATTTACAGTATAATTATATAAAGTGATACAGGTAATGTACTAAGATAAAATAAGATATTCCTTTATTGATCCCCTTGGGGAAATGCGGGCATCATACTGTAGTAGCATGGGGGGGGGGGGGGGGGGGTACATGGGAGAGGGGCATGGTAATAGTATAATACATTAATATAGGCAATACAACTAATGTAATGATACAAATAAGCAGTGTAAACAATATAATTAACTATAAGAATATGGTGGTAAGCCATGCTGGCCAGTGGTATAACTATTGAGAGTAGGTATGGGATATATACAGATATAGATATAATATATACTGTACATATTATTAAATTTTATTATACAGGTATGTGAATAGGGAGGGATATATGCAGACATATCCAACAATTATAGATACATATATATACAGTATATACTGTATAATATAATTATTATCACTGTTTCAAAACACTTCAATGAAAAAAGCAGAGACCATGTTGTCCTGTTGTACTGTCCAACTGTATGACACATAACAAGACCTGAGTGGTTACTTGTGATTAAGTATGAATCATTATGTTTATTGTGCAGGGAGGACAAATCAAGCTAACCCTGGCTGGAGACGACAAGGATGTGTTCGCCGTAGTTCCTGTGTTTACCGTTGCAGAAAGCGCAACTCAAGTTCAACTCATGGTCCAAAAACCCTTGGAGCTGGATTTTGAAAAGAAAGAATTTATGGTTGTGCAGGTAAGGAGATGGAAAATGTAAGAATTGAAATATCAAAGTTGCTTTATGTAGAGTAATCATTAAAACATCACTACTTCATACAGTATGCTGTTCGGTTGGTACTGTGTACAGTCAGTACATCACTACTTCATATGTTCTGGTGGTACTGTGTACAGTCAGTACATCACTACTTCATACAGTATGTTGTTCTGTTGGTACTGTGTACAGTCAGTACATCACTACTTCATACAGTATGTTGTTCCGTTGGTACTGTGTACAGTCAGTACATCACTACTTCAGTGTTGTAGTCGAGTCACTAAATATCGAGTCTGAGTCGAGTGTCGAGTCCCCAGTGTTTGAGTCAGAGTCCAAGTCCAAGTCACCAAAGAAGAGCCCAAGTCGAGTCCCCATTACCCGAGTCCGAGTCCAAGTCATCAAGGTTGAGTCCACTCCACTCTGGCAGTCGAAGAGCTGACATACAAATAAAAAAAGGTCTACATTAAACATAAATGACACAGCGTTCACCATTTAAAATGGAGTTTATTTACTTTGTGACACAATAGCCACAATAAATAGACACAATAAAGAAATCTAACCCTAACTAACCTTACTGTCATGCACTTGTCCTAATAAACTAACCTACACTGTAGCACTCAACACTTTGATGAACATTGTTACTCAGCTGATAGAGTTGTACCCTTCCTGATGACTTGTCGTACAGAACTTATAAGTCGCTTTGGATAAAAGCGTCAGCTAAATGACTAAATGTAAATGTAAATAGCCAAACAAATGCACTAGCCATCAACATCTTATTACAAATGATTAGGGCCTATTACCAAAAAATAACTAAATAAATAACTAAATAAAAACTAAAATAAATGTATCAATTCACAAGTCCTTGTCTGCACCTTCCGAGTCCGAATGCAGTCAATGCTCGAGTCCATGTCCAAGTCCGAGTCCTCAGTGCACAAGTCCAAGTCGAGTCACGAGTCCTGAAAATCAGTCCAGTACTCGGACTCAAGTCCAAGTCCTGGACCCGAGTACTACAACACTGCACTACTTCATATGTTGTTCCGTTGTCAAGATCTTAAGCCGTTTTGAGCCTGGGCTCCAACCACAATGGTAACTGTGCTTAGTGTGTGAGTCTCAACAACATGCAGCTGAGTCTCTGACATCACAAATCAGCACATTTTCAGATGACTCAGTTCAGTGAGGGTGAATATTGTGAGAGGAGAATTGGAAGAATGCGCCAATATGAGAATTAGAGACATAGATCATATTAAAGGGGAACTATTTTACTATTTCTTTCACTATTTGGGCACTTTTACACAATTCCTGTGAGTCTATGGAACACCTCTGTAATATAGGGGGAGAGAAAGAAATGAGACAAATTATTTCTAATCTATTTCTTTTTTCTTTCGCTGCAGCTCCCACTGTTGCAGCGACCACAGACCAACACCACAGCACATCCAGAGCTTTGATCTTGAGGAAGCAAGACAACTACAACTGCAAATGACGGGACAGGCTGCATGCCCACTGTGGCACAAGGAGCGAGAGGGCAGGCTGACTGCATCAGAATTTGGCAAGATACTAAAGAGAGAGAATTTCAGATGCCTTCATACAGTCCACATATTACCCCAAGCCCTTGGAATGCGATGGCTGCAACCCCCACACCATTGAAATGCTAATTGTCCAACACCTAGTATTTATCGTTTCCATTTGAGAGTTCACACTCTACCATAGCAGTCATCAAAAAGGATCATCTTTAGACAAATAAATGTATACTAATAATAGATTACTTTGAACCTTGCACCTTATTAAACCTTGTCTTAAGATTAGATTAGATTAAAATGTATTGTCATTATACAGCACAAGTAGGTCCATGCAGGAGCAGCAGCAGGCCACCACCCAACTCTTCCTGTAGATGATGGGGACTTTTGCAAGAGCCATATTGCCTCAATCTCAGACCCCGCCGGCACCACAGTGGAAGTGTACAAAACTTACCTGTTGCTACCTCTTCTGTAAAACTGTTTACAGACCTTACAGTATATATTTTTTTTTATATATAATTTGGCATAGTTTTTTACTGAATATGTAATTGCACACATATACACTACCTCGGGTTAATTGCACACATGTACACACTACCTATAGTGAAGTGTACAAAACGTACCTGTTAAGCTACCTCTTCTGTCTTGTTCATAATTACAAAACTGTTTACAGACCTCATACAGTATATATTTTATTTTATATATAATTTTGCACTATGTTTACATTGTTTGCTTTTTGCCCTGAAACAACGTGCCATTCTGGCCTCGATGATACAGCGAGGAGTTGGCCAAAACTCTGGCATCATGGACTTTACCTGGCCAGCCAACAAGGTTTTTCTGGCGCAATAAACTAACAGTGGATGTATGTAACAATCTCATAGCTGGCTTGGCAAAAGTGTTGCCACTAGTCATAGCAAATAATGGAGGTCAAAGTGGTAAATAAGCCAGTTAACGTGTAACCTTGTATCTTGTAATTTGTGTGTGTGTGTTTTAATACAATTCTGAACTCTTGACTTGACTGACAACTGCTGTTACTGTACTGTACAATCTTATAGTAACAAAACAATACACAAATTGAACATAGTTTTGAACGTTTTATTACAATAGTATTTACATTTTCTGATGACACTGCCATTTTAGCTCTAATTAAGAATGACAGTGACCTAGCTGACTATTATTTGGAAATCCAGAGGTTTGTGGGAGATGGTGTTTGACCCCAGAGGTGTTGGGGACCACAGGCCTGTGGTCATCCACACACAGTCCATCTCACAGGTCTCTTCATATAAATATCTTGGGATTTTTGTCGATAACACACTAACCTGGAACACCCATGTAGATAGTGTTGGGGAAAATGTGTATACGAGGGTGGAGGTAGGAAAGGGGTTAGTCTTGACTAGTTTAATATAGGTCAACTAGCAGGGCTCAAAGACACTAGGGCGACAGTCTGGCTGATCTTAAATCTTCAATCTTCAATCTTAAAACAGCCTCAAGATAGCAGATGGACATTTCAGTACATCATATCGTGTGTTCTAATCTTGTGTCTTTTCTCTCTTACACACATACACAGCACACACACAGACACAGCACACACACACAGACACACACAGTCGCACAGACATACACACCGACACACACACACATTCCCTGTGTCACAATACACACATACAATACACACACGTCTGTACACAGACGCACACACACACAGACACACACACACATACACACACACACACAAACACACATATCTCACTCTCTCTTCATGTTCTTAATGTTTTACATCATATCGTGTGTGGATATCATATCTTGCTTATCTCTCCTCATGTTCTCTCTCTCTCCAATGTTAAATCTACGTATCATCTTAATGTACGTCATGTCAGATCTGACATGATGTGACACGTCATCATATCTGTCATGGGGGCAGGACTGAGAGGGGATTTAGGGACAGGCAAAGGGTTCCAGGACAGAGTGTTTTTGTTCAAGCTGTGGCGATCATCTTTGACCCATAGCTCTTGCTGTTAACGAACTTCTTTTCTTAAATAAATTACCTATTTGTTACAATTGGAAATATCGTCTCCTGCTGTGTCAAACAACCTTTCCACAACATTTGGTGACCCTTGACCTGTAGACCGCCCTGCCGGGCCCCCTCACACGGCCAGCTCCGGACCTCTCCCGTAGAAATTCTGACGGTTGTCGACAAAAAAAGGTAAGCGTTGAGCTTGTTATATAAATATCCGTCAGAGTTTTTGCGGGAGGGAAAAGTTGAGCGGACTGTGTTGACGAGGTCTGGGAAGGACGGCTAAAACGAACACGGTGAGGTGTGTTACACTGGGGCGACTCCTTTTTTAACAGTAGCGGCCACTAATCGATTTTAATTGCATGTTTTTCGACCTCTGGTCACATTTTTCTCTCCATCTCCCTTTTTCCTGATTTCTTTACACGACACTCTCCACATATACACATAACTGTGCCTTTCTGTCCTCTGTAGATAAGACTCTCAAGTTTTCAAAACAAAAACTGCTAAAGATAGCTAATTCTGGGCGTTCGGCCAAGAGAGATAGCTCTCTCTCTCTCTCTCTCTCTCTCTCTCTCTCTCTCTCTCTCTCTCTCTCTCTCTCTCTCTCTCTCTCTCTCTCTCTCTCTCTCTCTCTATTCAATTCAGTTCAATTCGGGTAGGCTTTGTTGGCATGAAATATCAACATACTTGTTGCCAGGTCAGGTCCAATATACAAGCGGTGGCATATATATTATTAAGCAGTAAAACATACCATAATATTAGCGATAAGTAAAACAATCAACAGAAACATATTAAATTGCAGGGTGGTCATTCGATCGGGTAGTCGTTTTGCAGATGTGGCCACCCAGATACGTATATTTACAGGGCTTGTTCTCTTGTTGTGTGACGGCCGTCTGCATGTTTTGCAGCTGGTGCTGGGCACTGACTTTTCTCCCCGCATATGTGTAGCAGCTTTTGGTTATCGGGGAGATGGATGAGCTGTGGATCAATTTTGTTTATTTTGTAGAAGAAAACTTCTCTTAGATCCTTGTATTTCTCACAGTATAGTAGGAAGTGAGGTTTTGTCTCAACATCCCCCTGATGACAAAGTGAACACAGCCTGGCCTCTCTGGGCAGCCAGTTCTGCCTGTGACGGCCTGTTTCTATGGCTAGACTATGTCCACTCAGTCTGTACCGTGTCAATGTCTTTCTTAATTTTATATCATTCACAGTGATCAGGTATTCTGCCACCGTGTATTCTCTGTTTAGTGTCAAATAGAATTCTAATTTACTTTGAGATTTGGTTGATTTGTTCCACTATTCTATACAGTTTTCTTTTTGTTTTGAGGTTATTTGGTTGGGCCAGATTTTTTGGTATCTGTCCTGAGACATTTGTGGGCAGAGATTTCTGACTAGCTGGCAGAGGGGACTCTTATCTGGGTTCATCTCTTGGCTCTGAAGGGTTTTGTAGTGGTAGGAGTGGGGGTCACTTGATTGGAGGTGTGTGTAAAATGTTATGGCTCGCTTTTGGAATTTGAATGATTAGGGGGTATTGGCCGAGTTCTGCCCTGCATGCATTATTGGCAGTGTGTCTGTGGACCTTAAGTAGGTTTTTGCACAATTCTGCATGCAGTACTTCTAATGGGTGTTTTTCCCATTTTGGGAAATCTTGGTTAGTTAATGGACCCCACACTTCACTGCCATATAATATTATTTGATTTATTACGGAATTTAGCCAGGTCCTAATTAGGATGTCAATTGGAATTTTCCTTTTGATGGCATAAAAAGCCCTTCTTCCCTTCTCCTTCAATTCATTCACAGCCATATCTCTATCTCTCTATCTCTCTATCTCTCTATCTCTCTCTCTCTCTCTATCTCTCTATCTCTCTCTCTCTCTCTCTCTCTCTCTCTCTCTCTCTCTCTCTCTCTCTCTCTCTCTCTCTCTCTCTCTCTCTCTCTCTCTCTCTCTCTCTCTCTCTCTCTCTCTCTCTCTCTCTCCTGACACACACACACAAACACACACACATACAATACACACGCACACACACACAATCACACACAAACACACACACACAATCACACATACAATATACACACACACACACACACACACACACACACACACACACATACACACACACATACAATACACACACACACACACAATCACACACAAACACACACACACAATCACACATACAATATACACACACACACACACACACACACACACACACACACACACACACACACACAATCACACATACAATATACACACACACACACACACACACACACACACACACACACACACAGACACAATCACACATACAATATACACACACACACACACACACACACACACACACACACACACACGCAAACACACACACATACAATACACACACACACACACACACACACACACACACACACACACATAGACACACACACACACACACACATTCCTGTGTCCCGGTGGACAGCGGGTTGTGTCACACACACACACATACACACACAAACACAATCACACATACAATACACACACACACACACACACACACACACACACACACACAAACACACACACACACCGACACACACACACACACACACACACACACACACACACACACACACACACACACAAACACACACACACACCGACACACACACAGACTCACACACACACAGTCACACACATACACACACACTGAGTGTAGTTGTAGTTGTAGAGAGAGTAGATCTAGGTTAACCGTTGTTCCTGGAGTGTAGTTGTAGTTGTAGAGAGAGTAGATCTAGGTTAACCGTTGTTCCTGGAGTGTAGTTGTAGAGAGAGTAGATCTAGGTTAACCGTTGTTCCTGGAGTGTAGTTGTAGAGAGAGTAGATCTAGGTTAACCGTTGTTCCTGGAGTGTAGTTGTAGAGAGAGTAGATCTAGGTTAACCGTTGTTCCTGGAGTGTAGTTGTAGAGAGAGTAGATCTAGGTTAACCGTTGTTCCTGGAGTGTAGTTGTAGAGAGTAGATCTAGGTTAACCGTTGTTCCTGGAGTGTAGTTGTAGAGAGAGTAGATCTAGGTTAACCGTTGTTCCTGGAGTGTAGTTGTAGAGAGAGTAGATCTAGGTTAACCGTTGTTCCTGGAGTGTAGTTGTAGAGAGAGTAGATCTAGGTTAACTGTTGTTCCTGGAGTGTAGTTGTAGAGTAGTAGTAGCTGAAGTACAACCACACACACACACACACAACACAATAAACACATATACACACTAAACAACGATGCATACAGCAGAGGACATACTGATGGACACCAACCCGTTGATAAAGAACCTAATTCTCAAGGTTGGTCTCCGTTGGCAGAGGCGTACAAAGGCCGGGGACACAAAATGGCCTTCCGGAGGTACTTTTGATCTCGACATATGCGAAGAGATGAATGTAATGATTCGTAACCACAAGCCAGGCGACAGCAGCAAAAAGAGGTTGAAAAAGAGGACAGAAGAGTTGGGGGTAATGAAGCTCTACGCCCAGAAGGGGAGAGCATACAGGCAGGAAGCTTTAGCGCTAAATCAGAGAGAGACGGATATAGGGAAACCAACATCCCCACCTTATGTCACGCAATTGCCGGTGAACATGTGCTATGTGAACAAAATACTGAAGGAGTGGAGAGGTGAGCTAGGACACAACCCAGAAATTGACCCGTTGCAGAGAGCGATGTTTAGAGAAAGTGTGATGAGAGGGCTTCCAGAGGTGGTTAAGAATAGACTGGAAGACGTGGTGGGGTTAATGGACATGACTTATCCTTTGTTCTGTGCACATGTAACACATAGTGTGGAGAAGCAAAGGGCTCAGGAGCAGAAAGTCAGGGATCAGGATAGAAATGACTCAAGGAAGTTAACTCAGCAACAACTGCAGCCCCAAAGGAGGTTGCAGGCAGTAATGGTGTCATCTGCTACCTCTCCACCCATGCAGGACCAGGGACCCCCGCCTGCACCTCAGGTAGTGAGAAGCTATGGCTATAGTTCACAGAACCAGGCGTCCAGGCGGCAGGCAGGGAATGGGCAATCAGGCCCACGGTTTACACAGGGACCGGGGAACGAACAACAGTTTCCCCGTTTCCACTGTTGGAACTGCGGCATGCAGGGACACAGGGAAATGAGATGTAGGCAACCATACCGTCCCGGCTCGGAGTATGGAAGACCCGTGCGCCAGGGGGAGTCACAAGGGCCCCACGACCAGGGGGAGACAGGAGGGCCCCGAAACCAGGGGGGTAATCACTAGGGGTGCCCAGAGAATGCGACGGGGGGAAATCAAATGATTGTGGCAACGGCCATGACAATGGGATATGACATTTGCATTTGGACACATCACAAATTGGCAAACTTGATTGAAAGAGGCAAATTTGTTCTGACCAGCCAACGGCAACAGGCTTACATGAGGCTCCTGCAGTACAGTGACGTTACGATAAAAACATGCCACGGCAATAACCCGGCGGATCTGGTACCACTCCCGAGCGAGGGTCAACCGCATGAGTGTGAGGTGGAGGTACAGGCTTTCGTGAAACTCCGTCCTGATTTGGGAGTCGACCCGCTCGCGATAGCAGAACTCTCACTTTTGGTGGATGGGTCCTGCTATCGGGAGGGGGAAAATTTAAGGTCAGGATACGCCGTCGTACAGTGCAAACCTAACGGAGAAACACTAACAAGAAAGGCCGAACAATGCATGCAACCATGTTCGGCCCAGCTTGCAGAACTAATAGCACTAACAGAAGCATGCATAATAGCTAAAGATCGCACGGTTAACATCTTTACAGACTCTGCGTATGCGCATGGCGTATGCCACCTATTCGCGGCCATTTGGAAGGCAAGAGGCTTTAAGAAATCGGACGGCTCACCGATCCTTCACCACAAGCAGGTTGTGGCGCTTATTCAGGCTGTAAAGTTGCCCAAAAGCATTGCTATCGTAAAGTGCCAGGCACACAGAAAAGACCTGTCCTTTGTGACGACGGGAAACAACGCGGCGGACGAGGCCGCGAAGGCGGCGGCTGCGGTGCCGTCCACGGCTGTTCTGATGTTTGCGGCCGAACTGACGACTGAGGTAACTGAGGATAATTTGAGTGATCTTCAGGACTCAGCCACGCAGGCCGAGAAACAGTCGTGGACGGAGAGGGGGGCTGTAAGGGGGGCAGATGGTCTGTGGAGGAGTCATAACGGTTTGATAGTCGCCTCCATCGATCTTCTGTCCTTAGTGATACCTGAGGCTCATGGTGTTGATCACTGTGGAAGAGCAGAGACCCTGAAACGAATCACGAAAATGGGATTTTGGTCCCCAAAGCTTCAGGCACAAATTGACGTTACACTAGCCAGGTGTTTAACATGCTTACAGGGCAATGTGCGCAAAGGAGTACCGACAGTGGCGGCTTACACACCCCTCCCTGAGGGACCATTCAGACATCTGATTATGGACTATACAGACATGATAACGCCAGTGCAGGGCAAACGATACCTCCTGGTAGTAGAGGACTGCTTTAGTCGCTGGATTGAGGCCATTCCATCTAAACACAAGAACGCGGACACAGTGATCAAGTTCCTGTGTCGCGAGGTCATTCCGAGATTTGGAATTCCCACGATATTACAAAGCGATAATGGCCGCGAGTTCATCGACAAGGTGGTTAAAGGGCTGATGCAGAAATTAGGTATAAGACAGCGCCTTTCCTGTGTCTATAGTCCCGGGTCGCAGGGAAAGGTGGAAAGGGCCAATCTGGTCATTAAAAACAAACTGTTGAAAATCTGTATGCAAACTAAGCTTAACTGGATTGATGCTTTGCCGCTTGCTCTGATGGCTATTAGAAGCAGCGTAAACCGCCAAACACAGCTAACACCGCATGAAATGCTTACAGGCCGCAGCATGCCAGCACCGCCATTTAGACACCTGGCTAGGGGCCCGGCATTAGATATTTTTGAGCAGGATCTGAAAAATATCTTCAGCAAGTGACTAAAATACATGAAGCTGTGTTTCGACAGGAGTAGAGAAAGGAGAGAAAGGGGGAGAAGGAGGCGGAGAAGGAAGCCACCAAACCGAGACTGATCCCTGGGGACTTGGTCTTCGTAAAGGTCCACAAGAGAAAGTGGTCATCACCCCGGAGAGAGGGCCCGTACGAGGTGATCCGATCGACTGGAACGGCAGTCCAAGTCAAAGGATCAGCGACCTGGTTCCACTTCAATCACTGCATAAAGGCCAGCGGCGATCTCTTGGGGGATACAATCGATCGCAGTTATGCAGAACCCGACATGGAGGGTCCGAGACGGCAACTGGAAGGTGCAGTGCCTGCTGATGCTCCCGCAGATGTTGGCAGCAGTGTGCGGACGGTCGGCCGGGCACAACGACGTCATTAAGAACCGTCACGGTCGACCCGTCCTTGAGGATGACGGGTTTGAGTGGGTAGGAGTCCCACGGGGTCCCGCTCAGGCTCAAGTACCAGCAGACTTTCATGACCAGGCTCAGAATCAGGCGCCCCCTTTTCCCTCCATCGAGGAAGGGGGGGAGAAGATAAGACTACAACCAAACGGGGTGTTTCCCGTAGGACCGCAAGGGCATGTTTTTGATTTTGACCATTCCCCCGTTACAGGCGGGGATACTTACCATTATACTAACGAGCATCGGGTTGTGGGGGTAGATAGGAGAGTTGAGCCTGTCCCGAACCAATCACAGGGGACAGGGGTGAGGGGAAAAAGGGAGGTCAAGGACACTGAGTCGGAAGAGGTGGGGGGACAGGATATGTTCCAGAGGACAGCCGGAACGTTGAGGGACTCAGTGGGCTCACTCTGGGCCAGGTTGAGGGGTTTGCTTCCTTCCGGGGAACAAGATGGGGGCGACTATGACTATGACGAGGAAGACCCGGAGGCTGACCCGATGTATAGGGCGGCTTTAGGGAATGAGTGGTTTAAGTGGGTCCAGTACACGAGCGCGCAGAATCAGATAGAGGATTGTTATGTCTGCTCCAAGGCACGTCCGGATAGGCTGCTGGTGAAGGGCACGAAGTTCAGTTGGGCTCAGTGTGACAGGGACGCAGAGGCATGGGAGGGGCCCCATAATAGTCGCCCTTGGTGCGAGGCAGAGTGTTTGGGGTTTCTCGGCTCTAGTCGTTTTAAGGCGGCAGGAAACGTCACGGATTTCAAGGATGTCACTATGCGGGAACGGTGTAGGAAATTGGATGTACGTGTGCAGGGGGTAGCGACGGGGTTGCCAATACCCAGAGGTGTCAAACTATGGCTGACCAAGGATTTCGAGTGCTTGCAAAAGGAGGGGACCCGGGATGTAGGGGAGGTGGCAGAGGGGCGGTGCACTACTATTTGGAGCATCACGACTAACTGTACGAAAGAAGGAAAGTGTGGACACGGGGTCGTGTTAAAGGGAGTGGATACCAACCCACGGCCTGTAGCTTGCCCTTTTCATGTCCAGGATATGGCACTGGCGGACCAATACTGGCTCTGCGGCGGTAGGAGGTTGAGGAATACACTTCCTTTAGATTGGTCAGGTAGATGTGCCCGGGTTCAGGCGATCATGCCAATGGTGGTCCTACCATTATCAGTGACGGAAGGACCTTCTGAGTCTCCTATCTCTCGAACGAAGCGTAGCTACAAGGCAGACCCAAGGGTGTATCTGGACAGCATAGGACAGCCAAGGGGCATTCCAGCCGAGTTCATGGCTAAGAATGAGATTGCGGCAGGGTTTGAGTCTATTCTGCCATGGATATCGGTCAATAAGAACACCGGGTGGATCAACTATTTGTTTTACAATCAGCAGCGGTATCTCAATTACACCGAGGAGGCGTTGGATGCAATGGGGGACCAGATGCACGCGACCAGTACGGTGGCGTGGCAGAATAGACAGGCTCTGAACTGGTTAATGGCGGAGAAGGGTGGAGTCTGTTCCATGTTTGGACAGTACTGCTGCACATTCATTCCGACGAATGTGGGGCCAGGGGGAAAGTTCTCCGAGGCCATGGCTAAGCTGAAGGATTTGAGGGAGGAATTGAGGGGGAATTCTGGCCGGAATGAAGAATGGTGGGGGAGTGGGGTGTTGGAAAGATTGGGACAGTGGGGAAGCATAGTGATGCAGACGGGGATATCCATCGGGGTGGCAGGGTTGATATTGGTTCTCCTTTTCTGTTGTGGTATGCCTCTCTTGGGTAGGCTGGTAACTTCACACGTAACGAGCCAAATGCTGATGGTGGGACAGAAAGAGATTGAGCCACAAATCGGGCCATATCCTCAGCTTTATGCTGCCTTAGAGGGAGACGAGGGGATAGAGGATTAGGGGTATGGTGAGGTAGGGACATTTTCTTTTTGTTGGTTCTTTCCTTTAAGAGTGACGGGGGATGGTCTGAGTGGTTTATTCCTTTAACTAGGAATTTTAGTCTGATTTTCTAATGATCCTTCGGCATAGAGATTGCAACCATTGAAAATCATTGCATTGTTTTTATTTTTTTATTATTTTTTGTTTATTTTACTTGTGGTCCTGGTCAAACCGGAATGGGAAGGGGCATCGGCAGAGTGTCGGTTCTGAGCCTGAGGAAGCATTGAGAAGAAGTGGTCGGGGGATCGGTTCTGGGGACTGGAGGGACAAAGGGGGGGGCTAACGCAGTGGGCTAGATGGGCACCTCCCGTCGAAGATGGGGGGACACGTGGTGAGGTCGGTACCAGCGCCTCCCGTCCAGGCATGGGGACATGCTTCTACGAGGACTGGAGGTGTGGCGTGGTGGTTGCTGTATTGGCAAAATGTGACTTTTGGCAATACGGTGAGGAGACTATGGCGTGGGCATGGAAGGGGGGCTGAGCGATGGACACTGGGACTCAATGTTATGGAAGAGACAATGTCATTTTTTTTGGGAGGGATGTTCTATGTTTAGTTCTGACGGTCAACTTCTCCTTTCCCTGATGAGAGTCGCGGTTTCCGGCCGGAACTGTGGCTCATTTGGTAAGCGGTGGAGGTTGGGGGGATTTGTCTGTCAGGTTAGGATTATAAATTGGGGTATTTTTTTTTTTTTTTTTTTTTTTGATGTTTTATTATTACTCTTGTTTTGAGCGGTTTTGTGTTTATTGTGAGAACGGTAGTCAGCCTTTGTTGGTCCGTTAGGGGTCCAGTGAATGAAGTAAGGTTTCTTGTTTAGTTAGACGTTCACATTTTCTTGGTTATATGATTTGGGTGGGACTAGGGATAGCCCCAAATGGGGGAATGTTGGGGAAAATGTGTATACGAGGGTGGAGGTAGGAAAGGGGTTAGTCTTGACTAGTTTAATATAGGTCAACTAGCAGGGCTCAAAGACACTAGGGCGACAGTCTGGCTGATCTTAAATCTTCAATCTTCAATCTTAAAACAGCCTCAAGATAGCAGATGGACATTTCAGTACATCATATCGTGTGTTCTAATCTTGTGTCTTTTCTCTCTTACACACATACACAGCACACACACAGACACAGCACACACACACAGACACACACAGTCGCACAGACATACACACCGACACACACACACATTCCCTGTGTCACAATACACACATACAATACACACACGTCTGTACACAGACGCACACACACACAGACACACACACACATACACACACACACACACAAACACACATATCTCACTCTCTCTTCATGTTCTTAATGTTTTACATCATATCGTGTGTGGATATCATATCTTGCTTATCTCTCCTCATGTTCTCTCTCTCTCCAATGTTAAATCTACGTATCATCTTAATGTACGTCATGTCAGATCTGACATGATGTGACACGTCATCATATCTGTCATGGGGGCAGGACTGAGAGGGGATTTAGGGACAGGCAAAGGGTTCCAGGACAGAGTGTTTTTGTTCAAGCTGTGGCGATCATCTTTGACCCATAGCTCTTGCTGTTAACGAACTTCTTTTCTTAAATAAATTACCTATTTGTTACAATTGGAAATATCGTCTCCTGCTGTGTCAAACAACCTTTCCACAACAATAGGATTTTATAGTATGTCTGCACTTTATGTGCTCATTTCATCATTCATCAGTTTTGTGTCAGTCTGATCTTATTTCTGAAGATGCATTTCCATTGGCTAATGGTCGAGATATAAGTCACTTGTTACTTGATATTACTGTAAATCATTTGACATCTATTGCTGACTGTTCATACATTTGTTACAATAAAGATGCAAATAATTGTTATCTCTTGTCCAATCAGAATAATTTTTTTTACGTCATGATATGATTTCAGGCTGCCAATAAATTTGGAAAAACCTGGAGTGCGTGCCTGGACATTGTTTCCCTATTTTTATGTGTGGTACAATACACCATTCCCATCAGAACACTTGAATAACAGAAGAGACAGTTTTGTATGTAACGTTGTGTTTAATAACAATAACAAAACACACCAATAAAAATTGCATAAATAGCAGCATTAACAACAATATAATCTCTCATTTACATAACATAACTCGCTGTGGCAGAGGCTGGTGTTGTGCTTGTCGTCTTTCCTGTGACAAAATGGCATCCAAGGTAATACAAAAAGTCAACCAATGAACTAGATTCTTGTACCGGATCTCCTCTCTGGTAAACAAGAATACCCTGAAGACTCTGGCAGGAGCACTCATTCAAGGGTACTACGACTATGCTTGCACCTCATGGTACCAAAGCACCTCAAAGGTGCTAAAAACAAGATTACAAACATCACAAAACAAACTGGTCAAACTTCTACTTGACCTTACCCCTAGAACCCACCTCACCCCTGCCCACTTTGACAACCTAGGATGGCTTAGAGTAGACGACAGAGTACAGCATTTATATAGAGCTTTTATCCAAAGTGCTTTACAACTTAATGTACATTAAACTTGAAAACAAGTTTTCATTCAGTCTGTCTCGTCTCTCCCTCCATCGGGGGGGGTAGTAGAGTGTAGAGTGGAGGTAGTGGGGTGGGGGTAGTAGAGTGACTATACTGTGTATGTACTGTAGGTGTGACATGGAATGCGGCCCCCACACACACAAACACACACACACACACAAACACACAATTGAAATGCTAATTGTTGGGGCATTTCCATTCCCCCCAAGGTTGAGAAGAAACCACAGTACGGGGAGATTGATTGATTGATTGAACATTTTATTAACAGATTGCAGAATGGGTACAGTA
The DNA here is from genome assembly GCF_963971535.1 of Notolepis coatsorum. NCBI lineage: Eukaryota > Metazoa > Chordata > Actinopteri > Aulopiformes > Paralepididae > Notolepis > Notolepis coatsorum. The sequence continues at coordinate 13,736,009 of NC_140169.1, forward strand.
CAGTACAGCTCAATACATACAATTGTTAAGGGGATGCAGACCAGAGAAAGACTTTCGTCTTGTTTACATCAGGGTCCCCCATTTTCAATTCATAATGACATACATGACATACAGGTAGACAGTACTGCTACTGTACATCTATACATTTATGACATACAGACGCAGCGCTCAAAAATCAAACCAATTCTGCTGCCTGTCTGCTGCTTGTTGCTGCTTGTGTGCCACTTAAGTCTACTCAGGTGTTAATTTTCCGGGGGTGTTGGCTGGGGGAACAAAGGGAGGGTAGTTAACTTAAGTGCTTCCCCAGGGAGGGGGTCGGGGGCTACTGCCCTCAGACCCCCAAAATAATTTGTATATGGGCAGTCTGACTTGGGGTACTGACCATATATTAGTGTTGCAATGCATGATAAGTAAACAGTGAAAAAAGCTAAGAAATCTGATGGGGCTGGGACATTTGGGACGAATAAAAATGTAAGATGAAAATCTGCCCAGCCTGTGGGAGGAAGTGGAGGTGTGAAATCTGGCCCGGTCAAGAACAATAGAGGAGTGGTAGAGAGTGGTAGAGAGGCATGAGAGGTTTGAGTTTTGAGTGCTGTATCTGTATCAGTTTTGCAAATACAGTACTGTTTGTGATACAAAGTAGTAGTAGATAGTAGACGATAGTAGACGATATGCAAAGGAACCTGACGCATCGCTACTGTACAGTAACTCCGCCATCACAACCATTGAACTATTATAACTCTGTTACACCTATACACGGCTGGCCCATAGTAGGTAGTAATAGATAGTAATACATACTGTACTGTAGTCAGAAATAAACGTTACCAAAATAATAACGTTTAGGCAAATCACAGACGCGGATACTACCACGTCTCTCTGTTGTGCCACGCAATAGGTTGAATCGTAGTGAGATAAGTTCGAGGTGTTTCATGTTTCATAATACGAATTTCATAATATATTATAGCTTACTTGAATGAACAATCTCCCTCCCCACTTTACCAGCATATTTTAAATTCACAATAAAGTCTCTCTGTCTCGCGCAGTCCCAACGTTGACAGTGGCTCGTGTTATTGACACAAAGGCAGTGTTGAATGAGGAATAGACCGCCGCCGCGCCGGGCGACTTTGCGCCTCCTGGCGGCATAAAACAGAACAGCAGCCTGGGTTCACAATTAATTAAAACGACGTGATATAACCGTGCGCGAGTCGCGGCAAAGCGCCCAGGAATACTAAAAGCTTCATCTGTATATCTTCTAAGTCAGCCAGCCCCTGGTCATAACATATTAGTTCAGTTAGTACCCTCTTGGTCCTAACTAGGAAATCTACATTCCCATTGCACATACGTTTAGCTAGTCTCTGGTTAAAACTCAGTCAGGGTATAGTACAACTTTGACCCAGTACGTATTTCAGCTAGTGTCTATAACACTCAGTCTGGGAACAGGTACCATTAACCCAGCAAATCTTTCCTTCACACCTGAGGAAGACCGGGGTACACGCGTTTCCCCCGTAACGATTCTCAATACAGATCAGATATATTAATGCACATTACTCTCGCTCAGCCATGATCTCAATATTTGACAAAATACCGTAACATTCACCTGGCACAGAGAAAAGCGGGAAGGTTTTATTTCCTTGCCATACATTTTGGTCGACCATCTATATACTCACTTTTCTCTGTATAGCTGAAACAACACGGCAGGGCCAGGACGCAAAGAGTCCGTCACAAGTTCGTAGACGCCAATTGTGGGATATTGTGGATATCCTGAAGAAGAAGGTTCTTAGTCAACCGAGGTTCAGTTAATAACTGGACAGATAGAAACATACATAGTACATAGAGAGAATGGCTGAGGCTCGCGCCCCAGGTGATCAGCTGAATGACCCAGGTAGCGACCTGGAATGCTGTCGGGAGGAGCCTTATATAGTTAAAATGGGGGGGGGGAGGTTGTCCCATTTGATAGGTCAAATGGGGGGGGGGGGGGGGGACACACAGGATAGGGGATAAAGGTGAGGGGAATGTCTTTACGTGAGAGTTGGGGGATCAATATATTATTCCACAACGCATAGATCTGTTTTGGGGACCTCAGAGACCAAGATGGGTGGCACTGGACTACGGTGCGGCACGGTGGTGTAGTGGTTAACACTGTCGCCTCACAGCTAGAAGGTCCTGGGTTCGATTCCCGCTTGGGGACCAGGTTGCCGTGTTGCCAGTTACCCAGGTGGGGTATCTCCCGGGCCTTTCTGTGTGGAGTTTGAATGTTCTCCCCCCGTGCTCGCAAGGGTTTCCCCTCCCGATAAGATAGACCCAATGAAAAAACATGCACGACAGATCACTAACGCTGTCGCGTCCCCAACGAAGATGGACAGGAGCACTTGGATTGGTCCCCGGGCGCCGCGCACGCTGCAGCCCTCGTCTGCTAACGGCTGCCCTTGGGGGGGAGGACGACGGGGTGGGAAGTGAGGAGAACATTTCATCAGCGACTCAGTGCATGTGTGTGTGTGTTCCTGTGGGTTGCCCATCGCATGTGTGTGTGTATTAGGTCTGCATGACAAATAAAGACTTCTTCTTCTTCTTCTTCTTCTTCTTCTTCTTCTTCTTCTTCTTCTTCTTCTTCTTCTTCTTCTTCTTCTTCTTCTTCTTCTTCTTCTTCTTCTTCTTCTTCTTCTTCTTCTTCTTCTTCTTCTTCTTCTTCTTCTTCTTCTTCTTCTTAAAGTATATATCAACTTGTTGAAAAGAGTAAATATGTGACCTTTAAGGAAAAGGGAACATAAGCTGAACTCTCACTCTCACTCTCTTCAACCTACAGTGATCATACTGTAGAATGGCTTAACCCTTTCACTACCACACTACCAAAGCGTTAACACTTTCACTACCACACTGCAGAAGGTTAACCCTTTCACTACCACACTACAGCAGGTTAACCCTTTCACTACCACACTACAGCAGGTTAACCCTTTCACTACCACACTGCAGAAGGTTAACCCTTTCACTACCCCACTACAGAAGGTTAACCATTTCATGACCACACGACAAAGGGTTAACCCTTTCACTACCACACTAGAGAAGGTTAACCCTTTCACTACCCCACTACAGAAGGTTAACCATTTCACTACCACACTAAATACGGTTAACCCTTTCACTACCATACTAAAGAAGGTTAACCCTTTCACTACAACACTACAGAAGGTTAACCCTTTCACTACCCACTACAGAAGGTTAACCCTTTCACTACCACACTACAGAAGGTTAACCCTTCCACTACCACACTACAGAAGGTTAACCCTTTCACTACCACACTACAGAAGGTTAACCCTTTCACTTCCACACTACAGAAGTTTAACCCTTTCATTGCCACACTACAGCCGGTTAACCCCTTCACTACCACAGTACAGAAGGTTAACCATTCACTACCATATTACAGAAGGTTAACCATTTCACTACCACACTACAGACGGTTAACCCCTTCACTACCACACTACAGAAAGTTAACCCTTTCACTACCACACTGCAGACGGTTAACCCCTTCACTACCACACTACAGATGGTAACAGTGAAAGGGTTAAGCCTCCTTTAAGCTGCTCTCCCAGCTGCTGCAACAGACGCCCGCTAGTCAGCATCCCCGTCTGTGCGTCATCATAACCTGCTATCGATTGGGCCGCATGCAAAACCGTGCTTTGCGTGTCGTACGTTTGCTAATTGAAGGTCTTATTTGGTTGCTAAGGGGCTATACTGAAATTAAAAAGGGCTATTCTGAGATAAGGAGGTCTGGAAGGCAGTGTTGTTGTGTGTGGAGGAGATGTACTTGTGTCTTTTAAGAGTTTTTTTTTCTTTTCATCAAATTAGATAAACTTCATATGTGTTCTTTGATGGTGTGGCACATACTTACTTACATACTTACTTTGTGTGTTATGTGCTAGTTTATATGTAAAACAAAGCGGGGCTCGCAACTCACTTTTGATGCTCCAAGGTGTTTTAATTGTGGCAAATAATAGCAGCAGATACAACGTTTCGACCCTTCCTTTCAAGTTCTTGAAAAAGACCGGAAGGGTGTTTTCTTGAAAAAGACCGGAAGGGTCGAAACGTTGTATCTGCTGCTATTATTTGCAACAATTAAAAACACCTTGGAGCATCAAAAGTGAGTTGCGAGCCCCGCTTTGTTTTATGTATTACTGTTTTTAGAGTTTGGCTCAGCACCAAGGAACGGAGGATGTGCGTTATTTTTTTTTCTCTAGTTTATATGTAGGCACTATATTCTGTATGTTTTATAGAACCCCCCCCCCCCCATTAATTTTGTTAGCATTTCAGTTTGAATATAAAAGGCACAAGGATGCTTAAAGGCATGGCGAGCACAGAAAGACTCAGAAGAAGCTTCTATCCCGAGGCCATCAGGTTGCTCAACGAACAATAACACTATGCAACAACCATCAAATGCACTCACAGCACACACATCCGCACACACTCACTTTAAACAAACAACCCACTGCAGCACCCACTCTACACACTTTAGAACACCTAGACACACTTTATATTTATTGGCAAAGAATTTGCACTGTCACCCGGCCAACACAGCACCGGCAGCTCCCGAGGAGGGGGTTGATCGTGGACACAGGTGCGTCGTCACACATCATCAACGACAGGAGCAGTTTCAAGAACTTCGATAAATCCTTCGAGCCGGAGGGACACAGCATGGACCTGGCAGACGGGAAGCGCACCTATGGGTTGGCGCAAGGGAGAGGAGACGCACAGGTACGCCTTATAGACAGTAAGGGACGCCGGTGTACAGTGATATTAAAGAATGCTTTATATATACCCTCGTTCCCACAAGAACTATTCTCAGTCAAATCTGCTACTGCTAACGGCGCCGAAGTGTTCTTCAGTGAAGGTAAAGATGTTCTTGTAGAACGAGATGGTACGCGGTTTAATATCGACGTGTATGGGAGAATGTATTACTTACAAATGGAGTGCAATAATAATGACAAATGTAATGTGACTGTTAGCCATGACATCCAGACATGGCATGAAATTATGGGTCATTGTAATCACAAGGATTTTCTAAAGCTACAAGCAGTGACAGACGGTATGCACATTAAAGGTGAGAGGCATAGACCTGACAAAGAATGTGAAGTTTGCATAAGAGGGAAGTTTACTCAAACAAGGAACAGGGGCCCCACGGAGAAAGTAAAGAGACCGCTGGAGCTAGTTAACACCGACCTAGCCGGTCCAGTAAGGAACGAGTCCATAGGTGGCTTTAACTACGTACAGTCCTTTACAGATGTGGGTACAGGCGTAGTGTTCGTCTATTTCCTCAAAGCAAAGAGTGATGCGCTCCAAGCCACGGAAAAGTTCCTTGCCGATGTAGCCCCCTATGGGGAAGTAAAATGTTTGAGATCAGACAACGGGACCGAGTTCACGAACAGAGAGTTCCAATCACTGCTAAGAAAGAACAGGATCAGACACGAGACGTCATGTCCCTACTCCCCACATCAGAACGGGGTAGCAGAGAGGGAATGGCACACCCTTTTTGAAATGGCCAGGTGTAAGCTAGACGATAGTAACATACCGAAGAGCCTGTGGCAATATGCGGTACAAGAAGCTGCTTACACCAGAAACAGGTGTTTTAATAAACACACAGGCACCACCCCATATACAGCAATGACTGGGAAAAGACGTAATCTAGCCAGAATGCACAAATTCGGATCAGTGTGCTATACTTACCAGCAGGACAGAGGCAAGCTTGAGTCCAGATGTGAAAAAGGGTTCTTTGTAGGACACGACAGAGGGAGCCCAGCACTCCTAGTCTACTATCCCGGTAAAGGGAAGGTGCAAAAGCACAGACTAGTGAAATTTGTCACCAAGACAACGTGCAAAATCGAGACACAGACAGAGGAGCCATGGCTGGACTCCGGGGTAAGGTATGGGGGGACAAAGACACCCCCGCCTAGCGTACTGAGCACAGGCGTGCAAGCAGACAGCCAGCCACCCCCAGAGGGCGATGACGAGGAGCACCCGAGGGTGATGTCAAGTGCCCCAAGCAGTGGGAGGTATCCCTCAAGGGAACACAAACCCCCAAAATACCTGATAGATTATGCCCGGATAGGGAGTGACGAGGATGACAGTACACTCGCCGATATTGACTACTGCTACAGAGTGGTGTGTGGTGTGCCTCAGTCCTTTAAGGAAGCCATAGTGTCCCCAGAGTCGAGTAAGTGGGAGATAGCG
>NC_140169.1:13742424-13767691 GCF_963971535.1 Notolepis coatsorum
TTCAATCATAAACCAGGCCATATCTAGGCCGTGCACTTTGCTTTTCATGACATTGACTAAACACATGCATATATTCGCGTTACTGTGTATAGTCAATGTCAATGTCATGAAAAGCAAAGTGCACGGCCTAGATATGGCCTGGTTTATGATTGAATGTTTGACCATTGATGCTAACTGTGATTTATTATATATATATCTTTATAGGTCCAGGCAGAATGGACATGGAAGACATGGACGATGATGAACCCATGCAAGAACGTGAGGGTGTTTGGCCGTACAACAGGAGACTGGGTAGGCTATGCTTATGCATAATATAGTACATATAAAATTACAATTTGATTTTAGAATGTTTTGTGACTGCATGCATGATATCGCCACGTGGTCTTTGATCTGGTCTCAATGCAGCATGGTGAATGACATTGATTGAAGTAGCACTAGTAGCCAGTAGCCACGTTGTGTCTTTTGATGTGCTTTGATGTTGCATGGCTCAATTGTTATATATGTTGGGCATGTTAGTAACCCCCCCCCCCATCCCCACCCCCCACCCCTGCACTCTCTCTCTCTCTCTCTCTCTCTCTCTCTCTCTCTCTCTCTCTCTCTCTCTCTCTCTCTCTCTCTCTCTCTCTCTTTTTCTGCCGAAGACTTTGCGATCTTCTTTGAGGAAAAAGTGGAGAACATCCGCAGCTCCTTCTCCCAACCCCCACCCATTCCAAACGCTGAATCGAGAACCTCATCCTTCACTCTGTCATCTTTCTCTCCCATTACAGAAGCCGAGACCCTGACACTGGTAACGTCGAACCGTCCGACTACATGCCAGCTGGACCAGCTACCCTCCCCACTCCTCCAGACCATAGCACCGGACATCCTCCCATTCCTAACTGCAACCATCAACTCCTCACTCAACTCGGGGGTGGTCCCCACCTCCCTAAAACAAGCCAGAGTCACGCCCCTCATAAAAAAACCAACCCTGAACCCCACCGTCATAGCCAACTATCGCCCTGTCTCTCTTCTCTCCTTCCTTTCTAAAACACTTGAACGTGCTGTATCCAACCAACTTACTGCTTATCTCTTACAGAATGACCTCCTAGACCCCAATCAGTCTGGCTTCCGGACTGGCCACTCCACAGAAACGGCCCTCATTGCGGTCACAGAGGCACTTCACTTAGCAAAAGCGAAAGGCCTCTCCTCTGTCCTGATTCTCCTAGATCTATCTGCAGCCTTCGACACAGTCAACCATCAGATCCTCCTCGCGGCCCTCGCAGGAATGGGAGTGGCTGGATCTGCGCTGACATGGCTGACATCATACCTCAATGACCGCTCCTACCAAGTGTCATGGAGAGGGACTCTGTCGGCCACCCGCCCCCTCCGGACGGGTGTCCCCCAGGGCTCGGTCCTAGGACCCCTTCTCTTCTCCCTCTACACTAAATCACTGGGTAACATTATCACATCTCATGGCTTCTCATATCATTGTTATGCCGATGATACTCAACTCTTCCTCTCCTTCCCTCCCTCAGATATCCACGTCTCTGAGCGGATCTTGGCCTGTCTGTCCGACATCTCCGCCTGGATGACGACCAACCACCTCAAACTGAACCTAAGCAAAACAGAATTGCTCCACCTGCCGGCCAAATCCTCCCCCCTGACCGACCTCTCCATCACAGTCGAGAATGCAGCTGTGACCGCGTCGCCGACCGCCAAGAACCTTGGTGTTGTCCTCGACGACCAGTTGAACTTCTCTGCTCACATCGCAGCGACAACCAGAACCTGCAGATTCCTCCTGAGCAACGTCAGAAGGATACGCCCCTTCCTGACAAAAGAAGCCACCCAACTCCTCGTCCAATCAACAGTCATCTCCCGCCTCGACTACTGCAACGCACTGCTAGCTGGCCTCCCGGCCACTGCCACCAAGCCTCTTCAACTCATTCAAAATGCAGCGGCCCGCCTGATCTCAAACCTACCGAAGTCAGCCCATGTCACCCCACTTCTTAGGGACCTGCACTGGCTCCCCATTGCTGCACGTATCCGCTTCAAGGCCCTCGACCTAGCATACCGTGCGGCAAAGGGAACCGCTCCCGCCTACCTCCGGTCAATGGTCTCTAACTACACACCCTCAAGACCCCTACGCTCTGCGTCTTCTGGCCGCCTCAGATCTACTCCTATCCAAGCTCCCGGAGGGTCATCAAAGAGAAGCCGCCTATTCTCAGTCCTTGCCCCACAATGGTGGAATGAACTACCCATCCCAGTTAGGACAGCCGAATCCCGTCCAATCTTTCGCCGTCGACTAAAGACTCACTTCTTCAACCATTATCTGAAATGATATAAAAAAATAAAAAAAAAAAAAAAATCTAACCCCGACTAACCTTAATGTCATGCACTTGTCCTAATAAACTAACCTACACTGTAACACGCAACACTTTGATGAACATTGTTACTCAGCTGATAGAGTTATACCCTTCTTGCTGTCTTGTCGCACAGAACTTGTAAGTCGCTTTGGATAAAAGCGTCAGCTAAATGACTAAATGTAAATGTAAATGTAAAAACCCCGCGTTACAGACGCAATATAGCGACACAATAATAATAATTCATTGATTTTTATAGCACTTTTCAAAGACCCACATTCGCTGATCATATACATACGCTGCACATGCATATATTAGCTTGCAATGTATCTACAAACATTCGATCATACGAGATACATTCACGCACATGGATTCAATAAACACATGCATATATATATATATATATATATATATATTCGAGTTACACATGCCTTGAATTGACCATTTATTGAATTGAAATTACCTGGCATCCACTCATCATTATCATCAGCGATGTCGATCTCAGACTCGTCCGTGGTGTGGGAGGACGGCGGCGACACATGCCGGGTCTTCGCAACCCGCTTCCTTGTTGCTCTGACCGGGAGTGGCGCGATCGTTACCGGAGAGCCGGTGGCAGCGGCCACGACCGGAGAACTGATCGGTGCCGGCCTCACCTGAGGCGGAGGTGCACGGCTTGTACCCGCTGTAGCTGCGGTAACCGGGGCCCCAACCCGCTTCTTTGTGGCTCTGACCGGGAGCGGCGCGATCGTTACCGGAGAGCCGGTGGCAGCGGCCACGACCGGAGAACTGATCAGTGCCGGCCTCACCTGAGGCGGAGGTGCACGGCTTGTCCCAGCGACAGCTGCGGTAACCGGGGCCCCAACCCGCTTCTTTGTGGCTCTGACCGGGAGCGGCGCGATCGTTACCGGAGAGCCGGTGGCAGCGGCCACGACTGGAGAACTGATCGGTGCCGGCGGAGGTGCACGGCTCGTCCCAGCGGCAGCTGGTGGAACCGGGGCCTGGGTGAACGGCAGTGTGGTCTGGACGTATCGGTCCGGGAGTTTGCCTCTCCTAACCGACTTCCTCGTTCTCCTCATTGTGAATACCTACTCTCAACTATTACTATAAAAACGGCTATGAAAATCTACTAACTAGTGTTACTAAAACACGGACTAAGCACTTATCTAAAAGTGCTGTACTTGCTACAGTACTGCAACTAATATTACCTGGTACTACAAAAGAAAATAAGTATTACAAAATGAAGAAAATATATTATCAATCACTACTACTACTAGAAATACTATCACTACTACTATCAATGCTAAATGCTCAAAATCAAATCAAATCAAAACGCTAATCTCTCTCTATCTCTCTATCTATCTATCTATCTCTCTCTCTCTCTCTCTCTCTCTCTCTCTCAATGATAACTGTATTCACAAAATCCGAAGACGCACTGAGCTCACGCTGGGTGTGTTCAGGTTAAATATCAGGTGGGCAGGTCAAGATCGTCACGATCTTTACTATCGACCAATCACAGCAGAGATCCATCATCCTTATAATAATGCAGGTAGATTGACTGATAACATTATACATGTGTTACAACATAGGGCTATACTGCCACCTGGTGGAATCGAGCGAAGTTGCATGTCTAGACGTTCAGAAATGTGGTAGCAAGATGGCCGCCGATGTCTAGTTCACGAAAAAAAATTAAAAAAAAAATAAAAAAAAATAAGAGAAATCTTGTGAGTGGCATGCAACCACCTAAAGAAAAAACGAGAAATCTCGTGAGTGGCACTCAAAGTGTTAAAATAATGAAAATTTTGGCCAATGTGATCTGTTGGTTTACCGGATTATTGAATGAAAATCATTTCAAAACCTTGATCTGGTGGTTGGCATAACAGTTTAAAATAGAAATATTTACATACATGATTCATGACATGATTGACTGGGCTGAGGTCTGTGTTATTTTGATATCAAAGATGTGGGAATAGATATCCCCCTTTTATTTTTATTAATAATGGTCTGATTTAACCGCTCAAATACCTATATCAATGATTGGTCCTCAACTCTGATATCAAACACCAGACAACATAATCATTAGAAGCAATAGCTGTGCACATATCTTGGCCTACCTCCAGTCGCTCATGTCGTGAATCAGACATTTAGGTGTCATCTATGTGTCTTCATGATAATATCAATGGGAGTTAAGATCATTAATACTCAACCAATTAAACACATAAGATCATGGTCGCACACATACATATTAATAAACTAATTGAACACATGTGGACACTGTCTCTGTGTGGTCAGAGTGCATAGGGTAAAACACAAAATCGTGTGCATAATTATCAGGGACACGATTTATAAATAGGCATTAACCTGGTGGCTAATGTATAAAAAAAATGTTTTAACCGTTAACCTAGTGGTTTATATAAAACTGATATAAAAGGTGATTATGATAATCGTTATGCATTGTTCTAGTATATTGTTGTGGTGCATACTGTCATTGGTCGAAACAAAACTTGGTGTCTTGGAACAAACCAACTGGTTCTATAAAATTTATAAGAAATACATAACAAGGTGGACAATGTATGTTAGGCGTTTCTCTTGGTCTATGGGTCTCTGATGATGTCCGTCTTCTTGACGATGAGTAGTGGTGTGGTCGTCCACGCGGACGCTGCAGATTCCCCTCCCGGAGCCTGTGTTGATCTCCATCTGCTGCTGTGCTCACGCTTGGCCTTCATCAGGCCCAGAGACATGGCGGTATGGTGTTCTTGAACGTGCTGTGTTGGTCGGTCCCCCGCTCCCCGTCATCGTGGTACCACTTGGTGGAGGGCGAGGTTTGCCGGTGTAGTGGCCAGTCAGTAGGACGCTCTCTCTCACACGGATGGTAATCTTGTCATGGATGTCCACCTTGATGGTTGGGGGCTCCAGCTCCTTTCTATAGGTGATGAGTTTGGTCTGCCGTGGGCTGCCGGGGTGAGGCTGCATGTCGTCCTTTCTGTCTCTGCTCCCCTTCCTGTGGGGACGTCTGTGTCGTGTGGGCTGGGTTGGATGGCGGCTCTCTCAGGTTGTGTCTGCAGCTCCTTGGCAGCGTCCCTCATGGTCCTCTGCTGCCGTGGGTTGCCCTGGTCTCTGGGTTGTGTTCCTCCTTGCCTGGTCCCGCCGTCGTTCGTGGTTCAGGTCAATCACGAGTCTCCTTCTCACTCCTCGTGTCCTCTCACCACTATGATCTGAGGATGATAAAATTTGCCTTAGAACACTCTTCACATAAATGATTCAACGCCTTTCTGCTAAAGAGGAAAATCATTTAGGGTTACTTCAATTCATTGTAAATAAAATCACTTATTTGAAATAGGGAATGCAGCCAATTGCATGAGCAGTGAGTCCTAATGCCAAGAAGGTTAGATATTGTATCTAACTAGATCTTACAGCATTAGGCTTTAAATAAAATTGTAAATGAATGGCCAAAGTCCTGAATTAGTCAAAATAGCTCTTTATCTTTATAGTCTGTGATGTTAAATTGAAGTTGACCTTACCTCAGGATGGTGAGCGAGTTTTCATACTTACCTATCCTCCTTGAGTCTCTTATTTTCATTATCATCAGTGGGAAGATGTTTTGGGTTTCCTCACATGTCTCTCTGTGTCACGATATTAGCATAGAGAAGAAATAAAAATCTAGGCAGCTAGTTAATTTTGCATGAAAAACAATCATTCAGTTTCTCATCTACTCTTAAGTAGCATTAATTCAATTATCCTATAATATATCTTGTGCATTTTGATAGAAATAAATCTAACCCTAACTAACCTTACTGTCATGCACTTGTCCTAATAAAATAACCTACACTGTAGCACTCAACACTTTGATGAAGCATTGTTACTCAGCTGATAGAGTTGTACTTTCCTGGTGACCTGTCACACAGAACCTGTAAGTCGCTTTGGATAAAAGCGTCAGCTAAATGATCAATGTAAATGTACACCTTGTACATTTTGATAATCATTGTGTACCCCCTGGTGGTTTGATATTTGCAGTCATAGAAATGTATTAGTTTGTTAACTAAATGCATGTTATTTAGTTAGTGGAAAATTTTTATTTGTGAGTAATTTCCTGACTGCATTCATCAAGTACCAGTGTTTACTATGGCAAGCTGATCTCCAGACATTGCATTCACCGTGCCCTTTCGTGTGGTCAGAGTGCAGGGCCCTCATTCATCAACGTGTTCTACGCACAGATCTGTGCTTACCCTGTGCGTACGATCATTTCTAAGCAAAGAGTGGGATTCATCAATTTCGATTTAAACTTGACTCTGTGCTTACATCTACGCACAGGTCAGACCACACTTACCTGACGCCCAGTGGTAGAATATATTATTACAACAAGGAAATGAGCTTCTGTGCATAATAACACTGGCATGTTCTGTACGAACCGTAGTTCATTATAGTTCATTGTAAAATAGCAACAGTAGTGTAATTATGGTCAAAACCCTATAAATAGCATTTGGAATAATAGATCTTTCTCTCAGAATGAATGCAGCATGGTTTATATAGCGTTATCGGAATATACAGGGTGTAGGCTACTGACTGACTGCGCTCCGCGTAGCTTGATTGATTGATTGATTGAAAAGTTTATTAACAGATTGCAGAATGGGTACAGTACAGTACAGCTCAGTACATACAATTGTTAATTGGGGATGCAGACCAACTTTCGTCTTGTTTACATCAGGGTCCCCCATTTTCAATTCATCATAAATCATAAAGCTCAACTCGTTATTATTTTGCGCACAGACCCCGAAACACGGGAACGTTTTGATTATATTTAAAAGGCTTTACGTTAAACGAAACAAGTGGAATTTCGAAGCTGTAAGCAGAATAAGTCATATGAATATAGTGTTCTTCCCCCTTTTTACTGTATAAGAAAGAATAGAAAACGCATTGCAATGACACCATGCAGATAGTGGACAGACTATGTAAATATGATGGGATTCAAGTTCGCGTTTTTGTTGCTCATAGGCATGCTGTCAGAGTATGATATCTTAATCAAACATTCTAGAACATTTGTCGTCACAGATCATGTCCTAATAGAACATAGGCTATGGCATGGATCGTGATATTGTGTGGACTGTAATTATTACTGTACCGGTACCACCCATTGTGACAACAGCCTTGTGAGTCCCGCACACAAACATGATGGAATTCAAGTTCATGTATTGAAAGGCATGCCTACATCATACATGCAGTGAGATTCATTGTTCTTGTATATGCTCTCTATTATTGTTTATATGGGCTACCCAATACTGACATCAAAATAGATTGTAGTATGCCTCTAGAAATCATATGCAGCAGGTAGAAAATTGACGGGAGATCCATCGCGATTTGGAATAGAATTGAGGAGAACTTTAATCCCTGGGTATCAATCAAACAACACGGGAAAAGGCAGTCATATTCCAGCGCGGTCTTTATTAGCCGACAACAAAATAGATGCCTCTAAAAATCATATAGCCAATCGAACACAACTAATAAAGGCATTCATATTACAGCACGGTTATAATGACACACAACCAACGCCAAACAGTGGTCAACGAACGGTCTTTATTAGTATTCTGAGCTGTCCAGGCAGAATTGCAGCAATGGTCTTAGGGAGCCGTTGATATCTGACATCACGGTTTACAAGTCCGCCTTTTATTATTTATCCCATAATACGCGATAGTGTCTTCTTGGTTCGACAGCAGTGAACAATCTTCGTGGAGTTTCTCAGGGTTCCGCTCGGGTCAGTCCATTATTTCACATCCCATGGGGGGTGTTTCCTCATTTTCATGACCATATATGGATAATCATGCACGAGCATTGACGGTAGAACAAAGTGGTATTCATCAACACGGAGGGGCATAGAGCCTGCATACGCACCGTGTGATGAATCCCGACTTTCCTGTGCGTACACTAGTTCTACATTCCGTGCTTACGTGTGGAAATAGAAATGTTCTACGCACACTATTGATGAATGAGGGCCCAGGCCTTTGTATTGTTTTGTCTGTCTCCTGCCATGCGGTTTTCAAGTGCCCACTCTGAATAGCATCTGCTATCGTCTTTGTTCTTGTAAAACACAATTTAAATGACTGCAGTTGGTATCTCTCGGTTGATGTCTTGTCTGTGTTCACATGTAAATCATTGGAGTTTCAGTCTTTTGTGATACAATTTGAGTGTCTACACTGCTCTGCACCCCGCCCTAGAGCCAAATCTGTCTGCCTCTTCGGTTCCTACAAACACAAAACATGTTAATTTCCCACTTTTCTTTTGTTTTCCTCTGGGCGAGCTTGCTTCCTGTAAACACAAAAACACATGTTAATTTTCCACTCCTCTAAGACCATTTTTGAGTGTGTTCTCCTTGATTTTGAGTTCATCTAGTCTTCATCTATTTCATCATCTCACAAAAGTTTATAAGGTCTAATCGCCTGTTGTTATTCTTTCTTTAGCTTTTAGATCTTGTTGATCTAAACCTCTTATTTTGAAACATAATTGTAAAAGCTTATGAGGTCTAATCGCCTATAATGGGAGTAAGTGTGTTACTCATAAATAGTTTCTGCTTGGGGGGCTGTTTTACTCTATAGTTTGTGTCAAAGTAATCTAAGGTTATAACGTCTAATCTACTGTTGCAGAATACGTTATATTCTGAGACTAGCTTTATGTGACTTATAACGTGTACATTAAAGCAACATAAACCTCAAGTGATCTGAGATAGTTGTAATTCACTGTAACTGATATTAGTTGTGTCATGCATCATCAAGGTTTGTTTCATACTCACCGGACAAGCTGTTGTGCTGACGTCATAGTTGTGTTCCGTTATTGAATACCCTTATAACTTACCCCCTTTTGTGTTTATGTGTATCTTCAATCGAATAGTGGTCCTTGAGGCTGTAACACGCTACGTGTCGTCAATGCAATGCTCGGCTCGTTTCTCCGGTGGTCTGGGACAATGCAACTTTGGAAAAACTCTTTTGCATCTCGCTAAAGTAACACGACAAGTTCTAATAGCCGCGTGTACATACACTGTAAGAGCCGCATTCAAGCTTATTTGTTTTGATTAATTGTGAATCTGTATTAATACATTTCTCTGTTGCAGTGAGTGGGGCGCTTGGCTCAGGTGAATGGGGCGGGGCTAACGCTATAAGCCACAGGTGCGGCGTGTGACGGCAGAGCAGCAGGCAGCAGCAATACTGTCATTGACACGCAGCGCAGACGCAACCTTTTTGTTTAGAGATTATTGGGATCTCTTGTTTTGTTACTAAGATTATTAGGATCTCCTGTTTTACTTTTATGTGCGATATTGTTTTCATGTTTTGTTCTTGCTGCCAGTTGCTGGACCATTAAAAGAGCAAAAGGAACAACAAAAACGTGCAGTGGTTTCTGTTCTGCGACTGCGAGTCTGACACTGCTTCCCAACCTACAAGTGGAAGATTCAAATATGTTATAAGACAAACCTGTTAGGATTTTGGCCACTACATCAAGTCAATGACAAGCTGCGATTGAAGAGCACGGATTATTGGGATCCGAAGGAACGGGCTGAAGCCAAGTCAATGACAAGCTGCGATTGAAGAGCACGGATTATTGGGATCCGAAGGAACGGGCTGAAGCCAAGCCAAATGACAAGCTGCGATTGAAGAGCAAGGATTATTGGAGGATCATACGGGTCCAAAGGAACGACAAGCGCCGGCCCGAGGCGCGGCTACAAACAGAGGAAACGCCGGCCTGACGGCTGTAAACAAGCAAGCAAACAAACAATTGAGGTATGTGTTTGCAAAAAACCAACGCCACATGAATAATTATTCGTTTGGAATAAATGCCATTATTATTACTAAACGGACGTTTGCCTCTGATAACGATGTTTATGGACAGTGAATATTTTATTTTGTGCTGGTGACATATCGTGGATAAAGAGAGAAGACAAGGATAATGAAATAACCAGCCACTGTTGAAGACCTTTTGGATTCATTGGTTTGTTTATTCTGAATTAATATGGCGAGTTCAGACGCCCGTTAATGACATGGATGAGGCGCAGCTGCGCGCATCGAGACAAGGAAACGCCGGCCTGGCGTGCGGCTGTAACCAAACTGAGAGACAATGATAATGAAATAACCAGCCACTGTTTCTAAACACGTCGAAGACCTTGTGGATTTATTTATTTGTTTATTCTGAATTAAAATGGCGAGTTCAGATAAGGCAGACCTGCCCGTTAATGACATAATGAGGCGCAGCTGCGCGCATCCAAATAGGATGACAGACGCACGCTCAACGAGGTCGTCTCACTCTTCCTCCCACCACTCCTCCTCTTCCTCCATACGCATCAACGCGGAGGCAGAGAGACGATATTTATTGGCCAAAGCTTCTATGTTACAAGAAAAACATGCAATTGAAGAACAGGAACAAATGTTAAAAAAAAAGAGAGAAACATTAAAAAAAAGGAGAGAAACATTAGAATTACAAGGTGAAATAGCAGCCAGCACAGCCAATCCTTCCCAGTGGAAATGGGCGCTGGTATATTCAAAGCCAGATGTTTCCATTCATCCATATGACATAGGTGCTGTTAGGAGCAAGGCAGGAGCACATTACTTGCCCTTTTTTAATGTTAACGATGGTAATGCTCACAGTTGGCCCGATGCTCAGCCAGATGACATTAATGACCAGCACCAGCCCCAACTAGTGCACAATATTCGACCTGTCATGCCCATGTCACCGACGCCTCTGTACCCTCAGTCTTCGTTTAGGAAGTTCCGGTTCCCGAGGGACCCCCCTGCCCAGTTCCCGTCCTCCACCTCGATGGTCAACCAGCGGCCCCGTCCTTTCACCGACAGCCCTCTGCCACAGGCCTCGCCCCTCACTTCTCCCGCAAAAGCCGGGCCGCAAGAGAAGGACGGAGCCCACCCCTCTGCCCAACGGGAGGCGCCGCAGGTGCATTTCAGACGGGGACTTCCTGTGTCTTGGCCACATGGTTCTGAGGCCATCGCAGCAGCCAATAGGGAGGCGCCTGTTCTCACCACACCGGTCCAGAGTCCCTGTGAGGAAAAATCCAGAAGCCTGGCATCGGAGGGGAAGACCTCAGCAGGTATGAAGAGGGCAGAGGACAAGACCCCAGCAGACATGAAGAGGGCAGAGAAGACCCCAGCAGATATGAAGAGGGCAGAGGACAAGACCTCAGCAGACATGAAGAGGGCAGAGGACAATACCTCAGCAGACATGAAGAGGGCAGCAGAGGACAAGACCCCAGCAGATATGAAGAGGGCAGAGGACAAGACCCCAGCAGACATGAAGAGGGCAGAGAAGACCCCAGCAGGTATGAAGAGGGCAGAGGAGAAGACCCCAGCAGATATGAAGAGGGCAGAGGACAAGACCCCAGCAGATATGAAGAGAGCAGAGTTATGTGGTCACATAGGGGCCGGGGATAGCCAAGCAGAGTTATGTGGTCACATAGGGGCCGGGGATAGCCAAACAGTACTCAAGTACATTGGTAACGAGCACACTAGGAAGAATGCTCTGATGTTGACCGTCAAAAAGCGCAAAGAGCTTTCCCCAGGTCACAGCCACACCCACTCGAGCAGCCAAAAGGTGAGCACTGAGCTAGGCGCTTTCAGGACCACACTTGGTGGACAGCTCCTCACAGTGGAAGACCTCTCACAGGCAGAGAGGTCAGTCATC
The DNA here is from genome assembly GCF_963971535.1 of Notolepis coatsorum. Taxonomy (NCBI): domain Eukaryota; kingdom Metazoa; phylum Chordata; class Actinopteri; order Aulopiformes; family Paralepididae; genus Notolepis; species Notolepis coatsorum. Next base: position 13,754,430 of record NC_140169.1, read on the forward strand.
ACCTATGTTCAAAAGCAATCCTTCCCAGTGGAAATGGCAGTGCTGGAAACCGCTCCATTCAGAGTGCAGAAGAACAGTAAGATCGATCCTATACCGGATGAAGGCCTACAAACCATCTTCTACGAGAGATCTGACCTCTACGCCAGGACACAAGAATACCTTCTGCTACTCCAAGGAAGACCGAAATGGAGCACAGTGAGAAAAAAAAGAAAAAACTTTAACATTGGAGATGTCGTCCTGGTAGGTAACCCAACTGCTCCACGGGGGTCGTGGCCACTAGGCAGAGTACAGGAGACCAAGCCTGATGCAGGAGGTCTGACCCGTGCAGTGAAGCTCCAGACGAAAACATCCAATATTGATAGGCCCATAGCTAAGCTATGCCGCATTCCTGGAGATTGAAGAATAACAGGTCTTCTTTCAACAGCCAAAAAGGGATGTAATGTATATACTTTATTTATTTCACTTAGGTAAATTTACCACAGTGGTGAAGACCAATTCATATAGTCCATATGATTTAAAAGTTCCCCTTCAAGTTATATTTAATGAGTTACTATTTAATCTAAAATGAATTATACAGTAGCAACCACCCTCATTATGGCAATATAGTCATTGGTCATGAACCAAGCACAGAGCAAAGAAGCATGTGTTACTGTTTGAGATATATACCTTATATATACTTTCCGGATCGCTAAGATGATTTAGACAATGACACATTCTTAAGAGTCAAACTGTGAACTCAGGGTTGTAAGAGGGTGAGCGACAAAATGCCATTTCAACATCCAGGTCACTTTCTAAATTAATTTGTTGATAGTTACGAACAGCATAGACATACACCCATAGACTGATATAGACGTACACCCATAGACTGATACATAGACGTACACCCATAGACTGATACATAGACGTACACCCATAGACTAATACATAGACATACACGCATAGACTGATACATGGAGATATACACTCTTTGCCACTTTGGATTACAGTTTTTAGTTTTTTCTGATTTGACTGACCTAGCGATCATAAAGATCCCTCCTTAAGGCTATGTGCTAGTAACCTCTGGCCCTAGGATACGGTTAAGAATGAAGACTCACACAGTTTAGCCCCAGCCGCATGGCCTGTAAGTTGGCCTCACACAGTTTAGCCCCAGCCGCATGGCCTGTAAGTTGGCCTCACACAGTTTAGCCCCAGCCGTATGGCCTGTAAGTTGGCCTCACACAGTTTAGCCCCAGCCGCATGGCCTGTAAGTTGGCCTCACACAGTTTAGCCCCAGCCGCATGGCCTGTAAGTTGGCCTCACACAGTTTAGCCCCAGCCGCATGGCCTGTAAGTTGGCCTCACACAGTTTAGCCCCAGCCGCATGGCCTGTAAGTTGGCCTCACACAGTTTAGCCCCAGCCGCATGGCCTGTAAGTTGGCCTCACACAGTTTAGCCCCAGCCGCATGGCCTGTAAGTTGGCCTCACACAGTTTAGCCCCAGCCGCATGGCCTGTAAGTTGGCCTCACACAGTTTAGCCCCAGCCGCATGGCCTGTAAGTTGGCCTCACACAGTTTAGCCCCAGCCGCATGGCCTGTAAGTTGGCCTCACACAGTTCTTCTTTCAACATCAACAAGGGATGTAATGTATATACTATATTTTCTAAATTAATTTGTTGATAGTTTTACGGCTCTTTATTTTGTTTGAGTAATTGATTCCTAGAGAACAATTAGGGGCCGGTGTAAGAGCCGCATTCAAGCTTATTTGTTTTGATTCATTGTGAATCTGTATTAATACATTTCTCTGTTGCAGTGAGTGGGGCGCTTGGCTCAGGTGAATGGGGCGGGGCTAACGCTATAAGCCACAGGTGCGGCGTGTGACGGCAGAGCAGCAGGCAGCAGCAATACTGTCATTGACACGCAGCGCAGACGCAACCTTTTTGTTTAGAGATTATTGGGATCTCTTGTTTTGTTACTAAGATTATTAGGATCTCCTGTTTTACTTTTATGTGCGATATTGTTTTCATGTTTTGTTCTTGCTGCCAGTTGCTGGACCATTAAAAGAGCAAAAGGAACAACAAAAACGTGCAGTGGTTTCTGTTCTGCGACTGCGAGTCTGACACTGCTTCCCAACCTACAAGTGGAAGATTCAAATAGGTTATAAGACAAACCTGTTAGGATTTTGGCCACTACATACACTAAAAATAAAACGGATACTACACGTGGATTTCATACACTCTCGGCCTCGGGCATATTAAACTTCACGTTAGCCCATGGATAGCTTCATATCAAACTCATAACTGCATGGCGCACATCATGTGACGTCATCGCTTCCCGCGACGTTCGCGCGTTCCCATTCACCTCGGAAATAACGCTTTGCAATCCATGCGGTACTTTTCCGCATGCTCTCAATAGCCTGGAATTCACCTAATACCAGCGTCTTGTAACCGAATGAACGAGCCTGTGCTTCATATGTGGTTCCATGTGAAACGTAAACAAACAGAAAAAACGATAAAAACGTATTATTATTATTAACTCGTCGCCCAATGCTCGGCGCGATATCAGCTGGTTCTTAACTCAATAAAGCAACGCAACGGGTTCTATAATACTGTGCACATACAAACGACACTTAAACAGACAAACACACAAAACAATAATACATAAAAGATAACGTGTGTGTATACCTGTTCTGTATCGGATCGCTGTTAGTTTAATCGACCAGCACTCATGCTGCGATAAGGCTTGTTTACCCTTGATCTAATCTATACACCGTTATTTAAAGCATAACGACCGAACCTGAACTTCGAAATTTAACAGCGCTATATTAGATTCAATATACCATAACCAACACTCACGGTCTCGAAACACGCAACTAATGTCCCGTTTAATGTAGGACTGACGTCCTACCGGGACGTCCCGTAGTCAGCTACCCGCCTATCTGTATTGATCAATGGTTCACCTAATCCGAATACATCGTTTTCAGGAGTGGAGCTTATTACAACGACACTCTGGTAAATCTAATCATGATTCAACCAGCTCTCGGTCGTTCTTCCCGCCTATTGCCGAAGAATCATAGAACAGTTTCTAACAGAGTAGCGCTGTCCAAGGATATCACGTCTAATAAGCCCACGTATCTCACCTTGTTGAGCAATCAAACACCGTTAAACACGGCCGGACCTGAAATCCGTTATTAACAACGATATAGAGGTCCAATATACTATAGTCAAAATTCACGGTCCCTGAACAACACAACCAAAATGTCCCGTGTTTCTCTACCCGCCTATCTGTAATGACAATAGATAACCTAACCTGACTATATCGGTTCCAGGAAGTTAATGACGGCAGGTCTAGTCAGTGTGAACTTGGAAATAATACAATGATACTCGGGGCAAATCCTATCACGGTCTTAATATTAGCATCTCGGTCATACTTCCCGCCTATTTGCAGAAAAAAACATAGAACGAATTCGAATCAAGTAACGTTTCCAAGAATATCACTACTAACACGCCATACGTATAATAATAAGTCGGTCCTCTTACCAACAGTATATATCTTCTAAGTCAGCCAACCCCTGGTCATAACATATTAGTTCAGTTAGTACCCTCTTGGTCCTAACTAGGAAATCTACATTCCCATTGCACATACTTTTAGCTAGTCTCTGGTTAAAACTCAGTCAGGGTATAGTACAACTTTGACCCAGTACGTATTTCAGCTAGTGTCTATAACACTCAGTCTGGGAACAGGTACCATTAACCCAGCAAATCTTTCCTTCACACCTGAGGAAGACCGGGGTACACGCGTTTCCCCCGTAACGATTCTCAATACAGATCAGATATATTAATGCACATTACTCTCGCTCAGCCATGATCTCAATATTTGACGACATACCGTAACATTCACCTGGCACAGAGAAAAGCGGGAAGGTTTTATTTCCTTGCCATACATTTTGGTCGACCATCTATATACTCACTTTTCTCTGTATAGATGAAACAACACGGCAGGGCCAGGACGCAAAGAGTCCGTCACAAGTTCGTAGACGCCAATTGTGGGATATTATGGATATCCTGAAGAAGAAGGTTCTCAGTCAACCGAGGTTCAGTTAATAACAAGGTTTATTAACTGGACAGATAGAAACATACATAGTACATAGAGAGAATGGCTGAGGCTCGCGCCCCAGGTGATCAGCTGAATGACCCAGGTAGCGACCTGGAATGCTGTCGGGAGGAGCCTTATATAGTTAAAAGGGGGGGGGAGGTTGTTCCATTTGATAGGTCAAATGGGGGGGGGACACACACAGGATAGGGGATAAAGGGGAGGGGAATGTCTTTACATGAGAGTTGGGGGATCAATATATTATTCCACAACGCATAGATCTGTTTTGGGGACCTCAGAGACCAAGATGGGTGGCACTGGACTACGGTGCGGCACGGTGGTGTAGTGGTTAACACTGTCGCCTCACAGCTAGAAGGTCCTGGGTTCGATTCCCGCTTGGGGGACCAGGTTGCCATGTTGCCAGTTACCCAGGTAGGGTATCTCCCGGGCCTTTCTGTGTGGAGTTTGCATGTTCTCCCTCCGTGCTCGCAAGGGTTTCCCCTCCCGATAAGATAGACCCAATGGAAAAACATGCACGACAGATCACTAACGCTGTCGCGTCCCCAACGAAGATGGACAGGAGCACTTGGATTGGTCCCCGGGCGCCGCGCACGCTGCAGCCCTCGTCTGCTAACGGCTGCCCTTGGGGGGGAGGACGACGGGGTGGGAAGTGAGGAGAACATTTCATCAGCGACTCAGTGCATGTGTGTGTGTGTTCCTGTGGGTTGCCCATCGCATGTGTGTGTGTATTAGGTCTGCATGACAAATAAAGACTTCTTCTTCTTCTTCTTCTTCTTCTTCTTCTTCTTCTTCTTCTTCTTCTTCTTCTTCTTCTTCTTCTTCTTCTTCTTCTTCTTCTTCTTCTTCTTCTTCTTCTTCTTCTTCTTCTTCTTCTTCTTCTTCTTCTTCTTCTTCTTCTTCTTCTTCTTAAAGTATATATCAACTTGTTGAAAAAGAGTAAATATGTGACCTTTAAGGAAAAGGGAACATAAGCTGAACTCTCACTCTCACTCTCTTCAACCTACAGTGATCATACTGTAGAATGGCTTAACCCTTTCACTACCACACTACCAAAGCGTTAACACTTTCACTACCACACTGCAGAAGGTTAACCCTTTCACTACCACACTACAGCAGGTTAACCCTTTCACTACCACACTACAGCAGGTTAACCCTTTCACTACCACACTGCAGAAGGTTAACCCTTTCACTACCCCACTACAGAAGGTTAACCATTTCATGACCACATGACAAAGGGTTAACCCTTTCACTACCACACTACAGAAGGTTAACCCTTTCACTATGACACTACAGAAGGTTAACCCTTTCACTTCCACACTACAGAAGTTTAACCCTTTCATTGCCACACTACAGCCGGTTAACCCCTTCACTACCACAGTACAGAAGGTTAACCTTTCACTACCACACTACAGAAGGTTAACCATTTCACTACCACACTACAGACGGTTAACCCCTTCACTACCACACTACAGAAGGTTAACCCTTTCACTACCACACTGCAGACGGTTAACCCCTTCACTACCACACTACAGACGGTAACAGTGAAAGGGTTAAGCCTCCTTTAAGCTGCTCTCCCAGCTGCTGCAACAGACGCCCGCTAGTCAGCATCCCCGTCTGTGCGTCATCATAACCTGCTATCGATTGGGCCGCATGCGAAACCGTGCTTTGCGTGTCGTACGTTTGCTAATTGAAGGTCTTATTTGGTTGCTAAGGGGCTATACTGAAATTAAAAAGGGCTATTCTGAGATAAGGAGGTCTGGAAGGCAGTGTTGTTGTGTGTGGAGGAGATGTACTTGTGTCTTTTAAGAGGTATTTTTTCTTTTCATCAAATTAGATAAACTTCATATGTGTTCTTTGATGGTGTGGCACATACTTACTTACATACTTACTTTGTGTGTTATGTGCTAGTTTATATGTAAAACAAAGCGGGGCTCGCAACTCACTTTTGATGCTCCAAGGTGTTTTTAATTTTGGCAAATAATAGCAGCAGATACAACGTTTCGACCCTTCCGGTCTTTTTCAAGTTCTTGAAAAAGACCGGAAGGGTCGAAACGTTGTATCTGCTGCTATTATTTGCAACAATTAAAAACACCTTGGAGCATCAAAAGTGAGTTGCGAGCCCCGCTTTGTTTTATGTATTACTGTTTTTAGAGTTTGGCTCAGCACCAAGGAACGGAGGATGTGCGTTATTTTTTTTTCTCTAGTTTATATGTAGGCACTATATTCTGTATGTTTAAATGTCTCCCTCTTCTCCTTCTCACTCCCTCTAACACACTGTCAGACTGTGCTCACTGCAGCTAGTATAGGAGAGAGGCAGTGGGTAGGTCTCTTTCTCCAGGCTTCCAGCATTATAGAGTCCAAATCCGATCCTAGCCAATCAGATTCGAGCTGACTGCCACACCCTAAAAGTTTAAAACGGAGCTGGGAGGAAAACACTCAGCATATTTTCCCCCCTGGAGGCGGGGCACTCAGAAGTTCACGTTTCCACCTGACTACCTAACGTGACATCCCATTAGTAGTATAAAACTGTCTGGCGTCACTCAGTCTAGTAGTCTACTACAAACATGTCTGAACATCATCCCCTCGCGGAATTGATTGAAAATGTTATTAACAGAGCGGGCACGTTCGAATCCTCTATTAGTGTATCTAACATTTAGCACTTTAATAGCAACTTATTTTCGCCGGCGGGACATTTACTGAGGACCAGCAGAGCACACCACTGTGGATATTATGATTTAACAAATCTATCTGGCAAGAGGAGGACCACATTATTGACCAGGTAAGCACTGAGCAGCCTGACTGACTAACTAACGTTATCAGGCAAGCTTGTATACCCTTTCATGACTGCAATGCAAGCCAGGGGCTGGAATACGCAGTCACTTATTCCTCCGTAGTAGCCAGGTTAATGTGCACCATCAAGCACTGCTTAAAAGCTAGCGGTGGGTCCAAAATATATTGGATATAAATGTCAAAGGTACCCAGCGTTCCATTAGGGTTTCACACACAGATGCGGCGGGGTTTGAAAGCTCGGCGTTGCTAATAAACATTTTAAATCATTTTTATAAACGAGTAAAACCGAGGCTGAAATGGCTGCTTCCGCATTTTACAGTAGGAGCGCTCTGATGGCTGGGCGCGCCGCGCAACAGACATGTGAATGAATGAATGAATGAATGAATGAAAACTTTATTTAACAGATTGCAGAATGGGTACAATACAGTACGGCTCAATACACACAATTGTTAAGGGGATGCAGACCAGAGAAATACGTTTGTCTTGTCACGTTTGTCTAATAGACAGTCATATTCTCTCCCGGCCATATGTATATTTCTCTCCCACCCACCCACCCCCTCCTAATGTACAGTCCCCTCCCCATCATATGTATATACTCTGTCAGGATCTATGGGTAACAGTACTGTATATTTGATGTCATGATGTCTTGTATGTCATAAATGTCACTATGAATTGAAAATGGGGGACCCTGATGTAAACAAGACAAACGCCTTTCTCTGGTCTGCATCCCCTTATACAATTGTGTGTATTGAGCCGTACTGTATTGTACCCATTCTGCAATCTGTTAAGAAAGTTTGACTGGCCGCCGAGCCATACTGTAGTGTACATGGTGACTGCTTGACTTAAAAAAAAAAAAAATAATAATAATAATAAAAATATTTAATAATTATTTTTTAATACTTTTTTTTGGCTTCCCCTGTTATTTTACCCACGCGACGCCACTGCTCACAGCACACACATCCGCACACACTCACTTTAAACAATCAACCCACTGCAGCACCCACTCTACACACTTTAGAACACCTAGACACACTTTATATTTATTGGCAAAGAATTTGCACTACAACCCATACCTCAGGACACCTTACTGTAAATTGTAAATTGTACCTAAATTGTACCTCATCCCATTTCTGCACTATATAGTATATTGTATATTAGTATATTGCATAGTATATTGTATGGTAACTCAGTTACTGCTATCCTGCATTGAACATTGTACATATGTACATACTGAACACTTGTGTCTACGTACGTGACTTCTATTTTTTACTTTTACTTGCTATACTTATTTTATTTCATACTTATCTTTTGTCTAGCACAGTCTCTGGAGCGTAAAAGAAAGAAGCATTTTGTATAAAAGTATTCTGTACTTCTGTATGACAACTATTAAAGAAACTTGAACTTGAAACTTGAAAGGCAACTGTTGATATTTAAAGGCTTTACGTTTAAGTCGCACAGCCAACTCAATATGATTTTACCATTTAACTCTGTTGAATATAGAGGGTGTATGTATGGTTGTAACTGACTGTAATTGCTCTCTACTGCCCTACTATACTTACCAGCAGGACAGACGCAAGCTTGAGTCCAGATGTGAAAAAGGGTTCTTTGTAGGACACAACAGAGGGAGCCCAGCACTCAGTAGCGGCTCGTGGATGCTTCGCCACTAGGGGCGCTATACCAAACATTTTGCAAACATGTACAAGGCACGCATTGGCGAATATTATCACCATTGCCATCGATCAATATATGATCACAGTCAGTCAAATGCAACCACGTTTCCAATAGCCCAACAGAGAGAGAGAGAGAGAGAGAGAGAGAGCGTTAGTTAAGCATTAGCTGAGTGGCTAACAGCAGCTAAAGTTAGCTGAGTTGGCTAAGAGAGACAGAGAGAGAGAATTAACTCACTTTGTTTAATTGAAACGTGGTCCAGCCGGAGGGCTTAATAAAGTGTATGTCCACTGACTGTCCCCCAGACTGTTGTCGATGTATATCCATTCCACTCACTGCCCACTGTCCAGACTCCAGACTGAATCACAAGTTCACAACACACAGCTTCGAACATGTTGCAAACTGTGGCTAAGGAAAAAACTGGCATCGCCGCATCGGCCAATCAGAGAGCGTCTCCGCGAAATGCGGCTATGGAAATTCTAGACGGAAATTCTAAACGCTTGACTAGACCGCTTCAAATCGCGCCCGGATTCCAACATAATAGTCATATTTCAACGCACAACGCGTTACGCACTGATTGGCTGTGACGCCGACGGATACAGCGATCAAACAGTGACGCGCACTCAGAGCGCTATCGCGTCTAGCCCGGGCCGAGAAATACAAAAAAATAAAAAAATAAAAAAAAAGTGAGTCACTTCCTGTTCCTGAAAACGAGTATTTTTTATTTTATATAGTAACGTTATATTGTGCATTGGAAACACAAACATACTTAAAATGAGTAAATATTATTCATTTTAAACATGTTTATATTATTTATAGGGCTATAAAAAAAAACTAAAATATAATTGTTCTTGTTCTCATATAACCAGGGCAGGGCCTGAGGGGGGGCGGCGCCCAAGCGCCCCCCAGTGGCGGCCGCCACTGCCAGCACTCCTAGTCTACTATCCCGGTAAAGGGAAGGTGCAAAAGCACAGACTAGTGAAATTTGTCACCAAGACAACATGCGAAATCGAGACACAGACAGAGGAGCCATGGCTGGACTCTGGGGTAAGGTATGGGGGGACAGAGACACCCCCGCCTAGCGTACTGAGCACAGGTGTGCAAGCAGACAGCCAGCCACCCCCAGAGGGCGATGACGAGGAGCACCCGAGGGTGACGTCAAGTGCCCCAAGCAGTGGGAGGTATCCCTCAAGGGAACACAAACCCCCAAAATACCTGATAGATTATGCCCGGAGAGGGAGTGACGAGGATGACAGTACACTCGCCGATATTGACTACTGCTACAGAGTGGTGTGTGGCGTGCCTCAGTCCTTTAAGGAAGTGGGAAGTAAGTGGGAGAGAGCGATGGACGAGGAGATGAGGTCCTTAGAGGACAACAACACTTTTACTCTCACACAATTGCCAGAGGGCAGACAGACAGTGGGAGGAAAATGGGTGTACTCGATCAAGGAAGGGATCGAAGGCCACGAAAAGTACAAAGCGAGATTTGTAGCTAAAGGTTTCAGCCAGAGGGAGGGGATAGACTATGGTGAAACATTTTCCCCCACCGCCAACCTGACCAGTGTAAGGGTAGTGGTTCAGAAAGCAGCTGAGGACAATCTGATTCTACATCAGATGGATGTGAAGACAGCCTATCTGCACGCACCCATAGATAGGGAGATATATATGGAACAACCTGAAGGTTATGAAAAGAAAGGGGAAAAGCTAGTGTGCAGGCTAGAAAAATCCATTTACGGCCTGAAACAGTCTGGGCGAAATTGGAACGAGATGCTCCACACATGCCTCATCAAGGATCACTGTGTTTACTCAAGGGAGTCAAAAGAGTCAGGGAAAGTGATAATCGTCATTTGGGTGGATGATTTGATCATCGCAGCAGACAACACCAGGAACCTAGATCAGGTGAAAGGTATGCTCTCCACCAGATTCAAAATGAAAGACCTTGGCAGGTTAAAACATTTCCTAGGTATGGACTTTGAGCAGTCGGAAAATTGTGTAACAGTATCCCAGAAGAGATATGTGGAAAAGATCCTGAAACGTTTTGACATGCAGGAATGTAGAACAAGGGAAACACCATGTGATCAGAAACTTGATTACCAAGAGGATGCTCAGAAACTGACAGATGTAAAAATGTACAGGGAAGCCGTGGGTAGCCTCATCTACTTAACAACATGTACCCGCCCTGACCTGTGTTTTGTAGTGAGTAAGTTGTCACAGCATTTCGCTGATCCCACAGAGGAACACTGGATTACAGTAAAACAAGTTTTTCATTATCTAAAAGGTACAGTAGATAAACTACTTTGTTTCAGAAAGAGCAGTGAAGGCATATAGGGCTTAAAGCCTACAGTGATGCAGATTGGGCTGCTGACACCACAGATAGAAGGAGTACAACTGGATACTGTGTTAGTTTAAACACAAACAGCTCACTGGTTTCATGGAAAACAAAGAAGCAGCCCACAGTGGCACTGTCAACTTGTGAAGCCGAGTACATGGCTCTGGCCACGACGATACAGGAGTGTATTTACCTAGAACAACTGCTCGGAGGGATGGATAACTATGTATATAAGAAAACTGTTGTTTATGAGGACAACCAAGGTACTATTGCCATTGCTAGAAACCCTGTGTTGCGACAGAGGTGTAAGCATATGGACATAAAGTACCATTTCATCAGATCTGTCATCAGAGAAGAAAGAATGACACTGATTTATTGTCCAACAGATGACATGGTAGCAGACGCTATGACGAAACCTGCTTCCAAACTGAAATTGAAAAGATTTGCAGAGGTTATGTTTGGTGTGTAAATATTGAATGCCATACTCTTTTTGATGTTCTAAGACTGTGTTATTTCCTTTGTAAATTGTTTTGAAGAGTTCATACAGAATGTTAAGCAACCATAAGTGGGAGTGTTGAATATAGAGGGTGTATGTATGGTTGTAACTGACTGTAATTCTCCACTTGCACAAATTGAAAGTAGGCACTTCCGGCTGACTTCCGGTTGCCAATAGTACTTCCTGTCCCATCCAAATACATTGGTTTTAGCTACTTTTCTCCCCTTATTTAAACAACTTTGTCGGCACAGAGAGGCAATGAAACGTTTGTATTATTATAGTATAGAATGTATTTAATAAGCAAACGTTTGTCAGCAGGGTTTTTGGGCTGTATTTCATGTAAAAACGTTTACTGTTAGTTTCCTTGCTCAGCCAGCATTAGCCTTCATTAGCTAACAGAAGCTAGTGGTTAAACAGGCCGGATTAGCTTTGAGCTAACTATCTTTCCCGACCCATGTATTCATTCCATTCTAAACATAACGTTAGTTTACAAAACATGACCTGTCTATATAACGTTGAGGAACAAATTATAAGTGTGTGGGTGTGTGTTTTGGTGAACATTGGACTGCAAACAGAAAATGCATCACAGTTAGACAGTAGCTACTGTTAGCTGCCCTCCGGATTAGCTTTGAGCTAACTATCTTTCCCGACCCATGTATTCATTCCATTCTAAACATAACGTTAGTTTACAAAACATGACCTGTCTATATAACGTTGAGGAACAAATTATAAGTGTGTGGGTGTGTGTTTTGGTGAACATTGGACTGCAAACAGAAAATGCATCACAGTTAGACAGTAGCTACTGTTAGCTGCCCTCCGGATTAGCTTTGAGCTAACTATCTTTCCCGACCCATGTATTCATTCCATTCTAAACATAACGTTAGTTTACAAAACATGACCTGTCTATATAACGTTGAGAAACAAATTATAAGTGTGTGGGTGTGTGTTTTGGTGAACATTGGACTGCAAACAGAAAATGCATCACAGTTAGACAGTAGCTACTGTTAGCTGCCCTCCGGATTAGCTTTGAGCTAACTATCTTTCCCGACCCATGTATTCATTCCATTCTAAACATAACGTTAGTTTACAAAACATGACCTGTCTATATAACGTTGAGGAACAAATTATAAGTGTGTGGGTGTGTGTTTTGGTGAACATTGGACTGCAAACAGAAAATGCATCACAGTTAGACAGTAGCTACTGTTAGCTGCCCTCCGGATTAGCTTTGAGCTAACTATCTTTCCCGACCCATGTATTCATTCCATTCTAAACATAACGTTAGTTTACAAAACATGACCTGTCTATATAACGTTGAGGAACAAATTATAAGTGTGTGGGTGTGTGTTTTGGTGAACATTGGACTGCAAACAGAAAATGCATCACAGTTAGACAGTAGCTACTGTTAGCTGCCCTCCGGATTAGCTTTGAGCTAACTATCTTTCCCGACCCATGTATTCATTCCATTCTAAACATAACGTCAGTTTACAAAACATGACCTGTCTATATAACGTTGAGGAACGTTATCTCCCGGGACGAGTAGCCACGTTAGTTAGCCAACAACCAGCCAGGCAGCGCCGTTATCTCCCGGGACGAGTAGCCACGTTAGTTAGCCAGCAACCAGTCAACCTAACGTTAGCTGGCTCCAGCAGCTTGTCGATGTCGTCGGGAGCATTTAGCCTGCTGGCTACCTAGCTCCACTTCAACCAGCATCGGGAGCTCCAGCAGCTTGTCGATGTGCTAATAGCCTCAGCAAGCTAACGTTAGCTGGCTCCAGCAGCTTGTCGATCTGCTGGAGCCAGCTAACGTTAGATTGGCTCCAGCAGCTTGTCAATCTGCTGGAGCCAGCTAACGTTAGGTTGACTGGTTGCTGGCTAACTAACGTGGCTACTCGT
>NC_140169.1:13767891-14005391 GCF_963971535.1 Notolepis coatsorum
ACAAGCGGACAGCTGACCAAGCGAACACTGACTCGATATAACGTTACCCCGTTTCCAACGTTAAGTCGAGTTCATTCATACTACACTAGTACACGTATGATCAATCCAATAATGAACACATATGTATATCTTGTCATTTTAAACAAGTTACCATTCATTCATTCATCCATTATGCAGCACCCGCGGCGAAATTAAATGTTATAGTTCAACAACAACACGCTGTGTTGAGAGAGGGAGAGAGAGAGAGCGAGAGAGAGAGAGCGAGAGAGAGAGAGAGCGAGAGAGAGAGCGAGAGAGAGAGCGAGAGAGAGAGAGAGAGAGAGAGAGAGAGAGAGAGAGAGAGAGAGAGAGAGAGAGAGAGGAGAGAGAGAGAGACCGCATTAACTCACTTTGTTTAGTTGAAACGTGGTCCAGGAGGGCTTGATAAAGTGTATATGTCCACTGTCCCACAGTCCCAGACTGTTGATGTATATCCACTAGGGGTGTAACGGTACGCGGATACGTACTGTACCGTGTCAATGTGATCCTCCGGTACAGTACGGGCTGTGCACCGTACGATTACAACGGTATGGTCAACTTTTTTTTGCGGAACTTAAATCCCCCGGCCCCACGTAATTTATCAACAACACTGCGGTCTGCTGTGAGCATTATAAAACAAACGTGTGTTTAACCGACCGTGAATTAAAGTGTCAATGCTGTTTGTCATTTTAACAGCAGATACTTTCTTAAATGCCATCCTCCCGAGAGAGGGGTGTTGACGGGGAGCTTGCTGGTGTTATTTAGCATTGAACAGCTAACCGAAAGCTAGCATTAACTAACATTAAAGGTTTAGCCATAACGTTACCTTGGCTAACGTTGGGGCTATTCATAATCCAGCAATAATGGCTGCAGACCTGCAAGCAAAGTACAGCAAGTTGGCAAAGGAGTATTCCAACGTAAATCACATTTTCACCAGTAACGTTAGTCTTTCCATCTCTCGGTAGCTCCTGCTAGCTAACCTAGCTCACGTTAGAGTAGTCGTCACTGAACCACCTCGCGTACAGAATTATTGACATGTTGCGGACAGCCATATCGGTGACAATGTTTAGCTTTTAGTGCCAAATGATAAGAGTCTGAGGCGGAGTCTCAAAAGAGAATGTTGAATATTTATTGTGCAAAAATCATTCACAACAGATCCTATATGCTACATCAACGGAGCCTTGTAGACCGAGTAGGGTATATCTGCAGAGCCACTGGGTAGCGAGTGCAACACCGTGTAATGTCCGTGTGTGGATCATTGGAGTAGGGTATATCTGCAGTGCTGCAGCCCCATACTCATTGTATAGATTTGTATTAGTATCATTAATCAATCACCTGTTGTTGAATAAATACCATTACTTTCTAGTTATTACTAAAAAACAGTATATATAAAACAGTAGCTGTATAAAAAAAAATATATAATTTATATATAAAAAAAAAAAAACTGTACCGAAAAAATACCGAACCGTGACTTCAAAACCGAGGTACGTACCGAACCGTGGATTTTGTGTACCGTTACACCCCTAATATCCACTGTCCAGACTGCATCCAGCTAGCCATATAGCTTCTTGTTAGCCAAGTTAGGCACCACAACACATTTGCCCATTTCCGCGTCGAACAGCCTGCAAACTACCTGGCATTCTATCACCCTGCTCTAAGACAAACTCTAACCTTAACCAACTTTGAAAGACTTTTTTTATATTTGATATATTAACATTATATTGTGTATTGGAAACACAAACATACTTAAAATGAGTAAATATTATTCATTTTAAACATGTTTATTTTATTTCTAGGGCTATAAAAAAATTTAATAAAAAAAAGTCTTCTTCTCCTCTCTTTTAACCAGGGAGGGCGGCACTCTAGCGCCCACTATGGACGAACCGCCACTGTTTCTCACACCGGGCCCAGCGGTAAGAGACTCATGTCTGGAAGTCTATATGTGACCCAGCGGTGAGAGACTCATGTCTGGAAGTCTATATGTGACCCAGCGGTGAGAGACTCATGTCTGGAAGTCTATATGTGACCCAGCGGTAAGAGACTCATGTCTGGAAGTCTAGATGTGACCCAGCGGTAAGAGACTCATGTCTGGAAGTCTATATGTGACCCAGTGGTGAGAGACTCATGTCTGGAAGTCTATATGTGACCCAGCGGTGAGAGACTCATGTCTGGAAGTCTATATGTGACCCAGCGGTAAGAGACTCATGTTTGGAAGTCTAGATGTGACCCAGCGGTAAGAGACTCATGTCTGGAAGTCTATATGTGACCCAGCGGTGAGAGACTCATGTCTGGAAGCAGGCCCGGACTGGCCATCGGGAGCACCGGGAGTTTTCCCGGTGGCCTGGCCTGCACAGTTAAAAAAAATAAAAATTCTATATTTTTTTTATTATAATTTTTTATTTATTTTTTTGCCAGGCCATTGTGTCTAGTTGTGGCGGCGGCGCGGCGCGATAGTTTTTAGATAACCAGGTGGGTGGGGAACAACCAGGATTTCACTGTCTGCGACAGAGTTGGAGAACTATCTGACTCTCTCTCCCTCACGCGGACACACACACACACAATGGAGCCGTGCTGCCGCTTGTGATTGGTGGAGGCGGGACCAGGCAATACAACTGATTGACCGTGGAGGCGGCGAATGGAATGGCAGATGGCACACTCCCAAAAGGAGTTGTTAAATCTGACATTACAAAAAACAATATGTGGTGGTTATGATTGGGGCTGAAGTTGAATAAACAATTTATGAAAGAGAGAGTCAAAATAATTCCAAGATAATTCAAAGATTACACACCTTTGCCACATTGGCTACAAACATAATCACTGCAAAGTTATCAAAAAAAATAAGAATCTGATCAGACACAAGGGTTAAATTGTTTCCCCCTTTCTAATTTCCTCAAAAACATCTAGTCTAGTTAATGTGATCAATATTATTTGACAATTGATGCTTTTTGTTGGAAATTTCAGTCAGTGAGCTCATACTTTGAGCTCATTTTATAGTTAAAATGATTGAGACAACGCAATCTTCTGTCTTCGTTGTGCATGCATGCGTGTGCTCACCACACGTGATACATGTGTCACTATTCTGGCAGTGGCTACTGTTATTATAGTATTGTAATGAAAGGTCTGTTATTTAATGTTTGTGTAAAGGGCTATTTTAACTGTTGATGGGTAGTGCATCAGTAAAGTGAATATGGTATTGTGCTCTTGCCTTGTTTGAATAGGTGGAGAGAGTGGCCTGATTGGGGCTATATTTCGCGCAATATCTCCCGGTATGAATTATTTCCCCAGTCCGGCCCTGTCTGGAAGTCTAGATGTGACCCAGCGGTGAGAGACTCATGTCTGGAAGTCTAGATGTGACCCAGCGGTAAGAGACTCATGTCTGGAAGTCTATATGTGACCCAGCGGTAAGAGACTCATGTCTGGAAGTCTAGATGTGAACCAGCGGTGAGAGACTCATGTCTGGAAGTCTAGATGTGACCCAGCGGTGAGAGACTCATGTCTGGAAGTCTATATGTGACCCAGCGGTGAGAGACTCATGTCTGGAAGTCTAGATGTGACCCAGCGGTAAGAGACTCATGTCTGGAAGTCAGAACGGGAGAAAATATATGAAATGTTTATTATTAAAAGAAAATTTGGGGGGTTCGTTTTTTTCCCATATTATCACAGTTTGAATGTTTAAGAACATACGGTGGGCGGCCGGGTAGTCCAGCGGACTAAGCGTCTGTCTACCACCACAGAGACAGTGGGATCGAATCCAGCTGTGGTGCTTCCGGGTTGGCCGACCGTCCATACTAACACAATTGGCTGTGTTAGCGGGTGGGTCCTGGTCGTTGTAAACAGCGACTCCTACAGGTCGGTCAGGGCGCCTGCACAGCGAGGGAGGGAAATGGTGAAGGTAGTGTGACCTCCCACACGTTACACCTCGCCAATGAGAGTCCTCGCTGCCAGGTGAAAAGAGGCTGCTGGCTGTCTCCTATGTATCGGAGGAAGCATGTGATAGACTTCAGGGCTCCCTAGACCGACCAGTGGGGGGCACATGCGCGCAACGACCAGGAAGGGGAGGGGGGAATTGGCATAATGACTAAATTGGGATGGGAGGAAAATACAGAAAATAGGAGGAGAAAAAGTGGATAAAAAAAAGAAATTTAAGAACATAATATTACTGTAACAGTTTAGCCTCTTAGTATGCAACGGCCCACATGTGGGCCCTCTTGAGGATGATTTGCCCACCGGCACTTTGGCGACCTCTAGCGTGTGCATATATTTTTCTTAATACAATATACATATCGAATTAAAGCCCTATTTGTTGCCTGTCGATAGCCCTTTCAGGTGACAAAATCCGTTCAGCGGTTCTCGAGTTACATGCCGATATGTGAGGCGTGCGCCGAAGTACACAGCTAACCTTTTATCTTTTTAAATACCACTCCCGACTCTCTAGTCTCTACCTCCGTCAATCATTTGGCGATCTCGAAAATTATTGGGCAGGGTTGTAACCAATGAGTAGGGCTTTCCAATGGTCACCCACCTGAGAATGATCGAATTAGGGATCTATGAGAAAATCGTTTTCTGAGCTCTCTCACCTTTTACCAAAACCACTTCTAATCACTCATTTCTGAACGGATTCTTAGACACCCAGTGTGTCTTTCCAGCCATACAAATCTTTTTGGAAATACTACTTCTGGACTACTAACTACTACAGAAAAATGTGAGTAACAAGTTTTTCTACAACTCAAGTTCAGACCTATGTTACTCTATTGCATTAGCACTAAAAGTGAATTTTCTAAAAGTGAATTTATATGGGATGAAAAGAAACCTAGAGTCAAACTCAAAATCTTGCAACAAAAAAAAGAAGGAGGGGGACTAGCATTACCAAATTTAATTAATTATTATTACGCAGCACAGGTAAAACCGATTCTAATATGGATGAAAAACGAGATGAGACCCAAATGGAAGTCAATTGAGTTGAATCTAGTGGAATCACTCAGCACATTGATCTTCTCCAGATATAAAAAAGCACAGATCAAAATACACAATTACTCTATATATAACACATTTAAAATCTGGAGGGAAATATGTAAAATAAATAAAATTAAGGAACAAGAAATGATCTGCTTAAGACAAATAGCATGGGACCCAGATTTTTCTCCAAACAGTATTGACGGTTTTTTTAAGACATGGGAAGCTAAGGGCCTCATACGTTTCTATCAAATGTACAATGAAGGAGTGGATTCTTTTGAAAATGTAGCTAATAAATATGCCTGTCCTAGTAATCACTTTCACCGATACCTGCAAGTAAGAAGCTACTTAAGAGAAAAAGTCCAAATTAAAACTCTTGAAGATCTCCACCCCCTACTGAAATACATGATAAAGACTCAACAAAGCCATAACCTCAAAAACACAACTGGACAAATCTACAAAATGCTCCAAGAAAACAAAATTGAAGATTTAAGCTATATTAAAAATAAATGGGAGAAGGAACTGAAAACAAACATACCAGATAAGGAGTGGAATCAAAGCTTTAAAGATATCTTCCATTACATAAAATCACCCTTTTGGCAGGAGTATGCTTGGAAAATAAATATGAGGTACTTTAGAACACCATCGAGTATGTCCAAATACGCACAAAATGATCCCGGCTGCTGGAGGGAGTGTGGGGAGAAGAATGCTGACCATACACATATTTTCTTTACATGTAAAAAAATTCAAATCTACTGGTCAGATATTCTAGACATAATGGAACAGATGTTTGAGGAAGTGGGTATAGAAAAACATGATATACTCTTAGGAACACGCCCCAAAAACCTACAAAAAGAAGAACTATACCCTTTTTTTATTTTGAGAGCTGCAGCACTTAAACAAATTACAAGAGCTTGGAAAAAACTTGAACCCCTGAAAGTAAACAAATGGTTAGAAACTGTAGAGTTCAAGTTCAAGTTCAAGTTCTTTAATAGTTGTCATACAGAAGTACAGAATACTTTCATACAAAATGCTTCTTACTGTTACGCTCCAGAGACTGTGCTAGACAAGATAGTATCAAATAACATAATATAGCATGTAATTTAGAAGAAGAAAAATGAGGTCACAGTGTTCGGTATAGACATATGTACAATGTTCTGAGTTACCATATAATATACAATACTATGCAGTGTACTAATGTACAGTACTATCTAGTGCAAAGCAGAAATGGGACGAGGTACAATTTTAGGTACAATTTACAGTAAGGTGTACGAGTTGTAGTGCAATCCTTCATCAATAAATATAAAGTGTGGGGAGTGGGTGCTACAGTGTGTTTGTTTAAAGTGGGTGTGTGCTATAAAGTGTGTGGAGTGGGTGCTACAGTGTGTTTGTTTAAAGTGAGTGTGTGCGTGTGGATGTGTGTGCTATGTGCGTTTGGTGGTTGTTGTTGTGTAGTGTTCATTCATTGTTCGTTTAGCAGCCTGATGGCCTGGGGATAGAAGCTTCTTCTGAGTCTTTCTGTGCTCGCCTTGAGACTCCGGTATCGCTTGCCTGACCGCAGCAGTTCAAAGAGGCAGTTGTTCGGGTGACTGGAGTCTTTAATGATTCTCTTAGCCTCTTAGACATATATAGTATGGAAAAGGTAACATACAAAATCAATAAGAATGAAAATATGCTGGGAAAAAGATGGGGCCTCTTTAAACTATGGAGGAGTACTAGTTGACAGACAGATCAGTCTTTAAGGAAGATTTTAAGTAACATGAAACAGTGATGATCTACTGATCAATTGTTGGGGAACACCCATTAGGCCTACAGCTATACCTACAATGACAATTCAAGCCTTTTTACTTATTATTATTATTATTATTTTATTTAAATTTTTAGTTTTTTGGTTGGTTTCTTTTTTCTATTAATTTCTTATTTGTTTGCTGTTATTATTGTTGTTGTTGTTTGTTGTTTTTCTTGTGTGTGTGTGTGTGGGGACGGGTAGGGATGGATGTTGGATGTGTGCCGGTCCGGGATCTATGCTGGTGCTCGCCCCTTTGTTTGTGTTTTTGTCTCTTGTTTTTTGTATGGGTGATGGGTACAAAAAAAAAAGAAAAAAAAGAAAAAGTGTCAAGATTTGGAATATGCGTATATGTACATTTGTGTGGGTATGTACGTATGTAAGTATGGACAGGTGCAGTTGTGTATGTGTATGTGGGTACACTTACTATACCTAAATGTAAAATGTTTTTCATTGACACAATAAAGTATATAAAAAAAAAAAGTGAATTTTCTTTCTTTATTGTATCAGAAACTTCTGAATGTCATCTTTCAAAAGAGACCATGAGGCTCATGCATGTTCTATAAGAATAAAGTATAGTATTTTGGTGTGCAAAAAAATGTATGCAGTCCTCAAAAACGAAAACTAAAATGACCACTTTTGATGGCGCCTCTAAATAGTTCTCTAAATAGTAAAAAAAAAATTACCTGTAAATAATAATTATAGGCCAGTTTGTGACATCTAGTACCTGACAAGGTGTTAGAAAACGCAGCCAAACTTTAGATTGGATTTCCTGTTTCTTTAGATTAACTAGATTCAAATAAGCACATCTTCCTCAAATATTTTCAGATTTCAATCTATGACACATCATTTGAAAGCTTACATTCAGTACTTTCATAATATATATAAAATAGAATAAAAATTACCGAAGGACACTCGTGCCACGAACTGCTGGGCTCCGGTCACATATACTTCCAGTTGTCCCTGAAACTGCGACAGGCAGACGCCGGCACCTCGGGCCTATAACCCTGTGTGATGTGAGGAACACATGCCGTGGTAGCGGGGGGTCCAGACAACAGGCTGCTGTGGTTAGGAGGACACTCACACAGAGACACGTACGGTCGGCCTCAGTAACCACGCGAGCACAACAAATGTCAAACACAAATGTATAGGGAACATTTTGTACCATACCGTGTTAATCTGTTTAACTACAACAGTGTGTTTGTGTGCGTGTGTGTGTGTGTATGTGGGGTGTGTGTGTGTGTGTGTGTGTGTGTGTGTGTGTGTGTGTGTGTGTGTGTGTGTGTGTGTGTGTATGTGTGTGTGTGTGTGTGTGTGTGTGTGTGTGTGTAGGGTGTGTGTATGTGTGTGTGTGTGTGTGTGTGTGTGTGTGTGTGTGTGTGTGTGTGTGTGTGTGTGTGTGTGTGTGTGTGTGTGTGTCTGTGTGTGTGTGTGTGTGTGTGTGTGTACGTGTGTAGGGTGTGTGTGTGTGTAGGGTGTGTGTGTGTGTTCATGAGCTGGAAGCACAGCAATGAGTCTAAAACAATGGGTATGTGAGAGAATTCTGGTTCTTTTCGCAGGTGCATTTGGGAGATAAGACTCAAACAGACAGCGAAGGGGAGTGGAGATAGGGGAGTGGAGATAGGGGAGTGGAGATAGGGGAGTGGAGATAGGGGAGTGGAGATAGGGGGAAACAGACAGCGAAGGGGAGTGGAGATAGGGGAGTGGAGATAGGGGAGTGGAGATAGGGGAGTGGAGATAGGGGGAAACAGACAGCGAAGGGGAGTGGAGATAGGGGAGTGGAGATAGGGGAGTGGAGATAGGGGAGTGGAGATAGGGGAGTGGAGATAGGGGAGTGGAGATAGGGGGAAACAGACAGCGAAGGGGAGTGGAGATAGGGGAGTGGAGATAGGGGAGTGGAGATAGGGGGAAACAGACAGCGAAGGGGAGTGGAGATAGGGGAGTGGAGATAGGGGAGTGGAGATAGGGGGAAACAGACAGCGAAGGGGAGTGGAGATAGGGGAGTGGAGATAGGGGAGTGGAGATAGGGGAGTGGAGATAGGGGGAAACAGACAGCGAAGGGGAGTGGAGATAGGGGAGTGGAGATAGGGGGAAACAGACAGCGAAGGGGAGTGGAGATAGGGGAGTGGAGATAGGGGGAAACAGACAGCGAAGGGGAGTGGAGATAGGGGGGGGGGGGAACCACACAGCGGCTTGCACACAAGGAACGATGGCAGTCTTGCATATAGAGCGGCTGACGAGTTTCTGTATGCGGCTGCACCCCTTCGTCGATGGCAGCTAAGCGAAAAAGAAGGAATCCCATTAGCTCGGCCCGTCAGACGTGAAAAGAATAATAAGACTTGTTCACTGCGGACGCAGTTTAAATTTTTTTCCCCCACTGTTCCTCGTCCAGGTGTGTTACCTCATCCCTCGTCATCCTCCGCACACAGTTGGACCGGTGGGCGACGGTAGTTTGTTGCTGCTGGTGTTTAGCCCTTTCACTGCCACACGACAAAGGGTTAACCCTTTCACTGCGATAATACAGAAGGTTATCCCTTTCACTGCCACACTACAGAAGGTTAACCCTTTCACTACCACACGACAAAGGGTTAACCCTTTCACTGCGATAATACAGAAGGTTATCCCTTTCACTGCCACACTACAGAAGGTTAACCCTTTCACTACCACACGACAAAGGGTTAACCCTTTCACTACCACAATACAGAAGGTTAACCCTTTCACTGCCACACGACAAAGGGTTAAATCGCATGAAATGTTTCTGAAATCCATGACAGGTGCAAATCAAATAAGAGAATAGCAGGCAGAGCGCAACGGACTCTGACGTTCAATTGCTGGAGAGATGATTCATAATTCTGTTGAGTGCGATGTAGTAAACAGAGCTCATGTTACACAGCTGGACAAGTTGGTTCAACTCATTTCTTTGCTAGTGACGGGGGAATAATCTTGTTAAACCTAAACAGATTATTCACGGAGGCGGACAACGGAGTCTTTGGTTGAGGCTGGAATTGAATGAAAGCACATGTTGCAGCGTGGAGAGATTCAGAGTGGAGCGGTGGAGGCACTGCCCTGGATCTCTGTAGAACGGAGAGCTAACAAAGTATTTATACAGAGGAGTAGACAAACTGAGTGGGTGCATTGCACAGATACGGGAGAGTGACGGAGACAGATACAGGATGAGTGACGTAGACAGATATGGATGAGTAATGCAGACAGATATGGATGAGTGACGTAGACAGATACGGATGAGTGACGTACAGATATGGGAGAGTGACATAGATGGGTAGGGTGTGTGTGTGTGTGTGCAGGGCCGCCTCAGGGGGTGTGCGAGCAGTGCGGTCGCACAGGGCCTCGCGGGAAGGGGGACCTCGCAAAAGAAATATATATATATTTTATTTTAATTTTAATTTTAAATTTTTTATTTCGAGGCCCCACTTCCCGCGAGGCCCTTTTTCATCACAGACCTAAAATCTAGTTTTGCTTACATGCTTATATATTTCACATTAGACACGTTTGTAGAATAGTGTTCAGGGCTCTGCGGCTCTGCTGCTCTGCAGATAGACACGTTTGTAGAATAGTGTTCCGGGCTCTGCGGCTCTGCTGCTCTGCAGATATACTATTGGTTTCATTCAATTACTTTTGTCCAAAGCATCGTTGGAGGACTAACACTAGGGGGAGCCGAGCTGGTTGGCGTCGGTCTGGTAGTCGGTAGAGAGATGTGAAGAAGACCGGATCCACGAGGGAAGGGGCTACAGCCAGGTACAGGGTCTATTCAGCGCTATCCACAGGAGCAAGTGGATGTCTTTTGAAAAGCAGCATCGCAGCAGAAGAAATAACACCGTGTGCCATAAGCTTGTTATCAATACCAAGTATGATTAGGTTATGCCAAGACGAAGAGGACGTTCGGCAGATGGACTGAAGATGAAAGTTGTTGCATGTTAGAACCTTCAGTCAGGCTATAGCTATGTCGGCTAGTAGCAATTAGTTAAAGGCAGGGACAGGTAACTAGCGTTAGCTAATGCTAGCTAGCGTTAGCTAATGCTAGTTAGCTAACGCTAGCTAGCTAGCATTAGCTAATACTAGTTACCTGTCCCTGCCTTTAGCTAATTGCTAATTGCTACGTTATCGAGTGCTAACGTGTGGCAGATAAACTAGGACTCCCATGTTCATCCCAACGGGGGGACAATATCATGGATGGGACTGGTACTTTTCATCTCCACGGTAGGAAAATGCGTCGACGTCGTCTCCTTCCAACTTTGCTATTGATTCTGCGTTAGGGTGAGTCTCTCTCTCTCTCTCTCTCTCTCTCTTAATTCAATTCAAATGGGCTTTATTTCACATTCTTGTATTTCTCCCAGTAGGTATGGGAGTTTTGAGTTATTGTCCATGTTTTCAAAGTCTCTTTGGGTGTTTGCAATTTGTGGGAAGTATATGTCTTGGTATAGTGGGCAGGTTGTTAAGAAGTGGAGCTCGGTTTCCACCTCATCTTGTGTGCAGTGGGTGCAGTTGTACCCTTCTTGCTGTCTTGTCGTACAGAACTTGTAAGTCGATTTGGATAAAAGCGTCAGCTAAATGACTAAATGTAAATGTAAATGTCTGTCTTCGCTTGAGAGCCAGGTCTGCCTATGGCGGCCTTTCTCGATGGCTAGGCTGTGCTCGCTGAGTCTGTACCTAGTCAAGGATCTTCTTAGTATTGGGTCAGTCACAGTGCTCAGGTATTCTGCCACTGTGTACTCTCTGTTTAGGGCCAAATAGCATTTCAATTTGCTCTGGTTTTGGGTTGTTTCTTTCCAATGTGTGTGTCTCTCTCTCTCTCTCTCTCTCTCTCTCTCTCTCTCTCTCTCTCTCTCTCTCTCTCTCTCTCTCTCTCTCTCTGGCCTTGCTCTGGTGGAGGGTGTGCCACAGTGTGTGCCATCATGTTAACGTTAGCCTCAGTTAAACCTTGCGACGCCTCATTAGATGAAGCTGTGTTCTGAGGTGTCCTGTGTTCTGAGCTGTGTGCTGAGCTGTGTGCTGAGCTGTGTTCTGTGCTGTGTTCTGCATGTGTTCTGTGTTCTGAGCTGTGTTCTGAGATGTGTTCTGAGCTGTGTTCTGTGTTCTGAGCTGTGTTCTGAGCTGTGTGCTGAGCTGTGTTCTGTGCTGTGTTCTGCATGTGTTCTGTGTTCTGAGGTGTCCTGTGTTCTGAGCTGTGTGCTGAGCTGTGTTCTGTGCTGTGTTCTGCATGTGTTCTGTGTTCTGAGCTGTGTTCTGAGATGTGTTCTGAGCTGTGTTCTGTGTTCTGAGCTGTGTTCTGAGCTGTGTTCTGAGCTGTGTTCTGTTCGCACAGGGCCTCGCATTTCTCCCAGGCGGCCCTGTGTGTGTGTGTGTGTGTGTGTGTGTGTGTGTGTGTGTGTGTGTGTGTGTGTGTGTGTGTGTGTGTGTGTGTGTGTGTGTGTGTGTGTGTGCGCGTGCGTGCTGAGGGGGGGGGGGTTAACTCAAGGGTCACAAACAAACTGAACAAGCTGGTGAGGAAGACTAGCTCTGTAGTGGGAGTTAAACTGAACAAGCTGGTGAGGAAGGCTAGCTCTGTGGTGGGAGTCAAACTGAACAAGCTTGTGAGGAGGCTAGCTCCGTAGTGAGAGTCAAACTGAACAAGCTGGTGAGGAAGGCTAGTGTGGTAACATTGACTGTGTATTTCATAACTAATATGTGTGAATATTAGAAAGCCATAACGTAAAAGCCAGGTGTACCTTTCAACAGCAGAATGGATTTTCAGTGCTAAAGTAAGGAGCTGATACTGGTGTTACAGAGACAGCCACTCAACCCCCACTCGTGACTGAGTACTGTATGTTAATGTGGTGATAACACCCCACTGGGTGCAGAGGGCAGACCAGCCCAGACTTGTTAAGAGCAGAATGTATTTACAGGATGTTAGACATGGAAACTAATTCATAAACAAGATCATATTAATTAAACCATATTAGATAAAAGGTATTTGAATATCATTTAGAATGTCAAACTGGTTATGAAGGTAATAGAGTGTCAGTTCACTCTTGTTGTAAACCATAAATATAGAAAAGGTTCTAGTGTTAAAAACTGTTAACTCATCAAGGAGCCACAGGCCAAAAAAAGGAGGGGGCCAAAACAGACCCCCCCTCTGTTTACTGAAGGACAACA
Organism: Notolepis coatsorum; assembly: GCF_963971535.1. Taxonomy (NCBI): domain Eukaryota; kingdom Metazoa; phylum Chordata; class Actinopteri; order Aulopiformes; family Paralepididae; genus Notolepis; species Notolepis coatsorum. The sequence goes on from NC_140169.1 coordinate 13,780,802, forward strand.
CCCGACGAGGAGATCGGTGGGGGGCAGCCAGCCCCCATACAGGAGATCATCTGATTGGGACCGCCTCCCAGAAGACAAATCTAATTGGACCAAACGTATTATTAGACTGTTATTATTGGTGGAAATCAGAGTATATAACAGAGAGCGCAGTGTTTGAGAGACAGGCCAGAAACCCCCCAGGGGGTTTCTGTGTCTCTCAACCGATCCACCCACAGACTGCTGATTATACGTGAGTAAATCATGGGAAACACCATTTGTTGTTTAAGTTTAGTGTAATCATTAATATCTGAAACCAGGTTTACTCATGTGTAAATGCTCAGTAAGATTCTTTATTTCATTGATGTTAACATGACTGTTTTATGTGCATACTAGGTTTGATGTGCAAACCTTATTAATCCTTTGTACAACATGTGTTAATGTACTATGAAATAATCCTTGTATGTAAAACAACCTTCTGAATTCACTCTGAGCCCCGAGGCAAAATAAATCATGAGTTTTGAACTATAGTTCCTTTTTGTCTGGCCTGCACAGTTTATTTCTCCACTCAGTAGAGAAAGACCATTTGTATCATTATGACCTTCTTCCTTTTCCAGATAGCAACCTCATTGTACTGTAAATCACCTTAGATATTGATTAGAAATATACGACAGATTGGTGCCGTGTAAGACCCGTTCTGCATTGTTCACATATTGAGAGGAAGCAGTAAAAAAGACCGGGGGTTGAGGTGTTGCAGTGCAGAGTTTTTGCTGTCTGGAAGGGGAGAACGGGGTGGTGTGGTTGGTCGTGTAGCCAGTAGCAACCAGTTGGGGCCCGGGGTGGAGATGTTGTTTTTGCGTGCAGGGGGTGGGGCGGTAGAGCAGGGATCTATTACGTATTAAGTTTAGACCGCGGCTCCCAGGATGAGATGTTTGTGTTGGCGAGGATCAGTGAAGTCGGAAATCACAATGATCGACTCTGGCCTCGACTGTACAGACGGATTCTGAATGAGGGCGCAGATAGGGCTTAAGGTGCTTAGGTTAATATAATCTAAATATTGGTAGCGTCACTACAGTGTGGATCAGTGGTACAGGATCACGGGGGTGAGTGGTGGTTATGTGGCATTTGATATCTCGTCGTTGAACCATACGTCGTTAATCTTACGTGGATGTAATGAGAACATTTTGAAGTGACTAAGCGGGGCGGCGTTCAAAGATGTTACTTGGTTTGCTGATAGGCCTGCGTTTGTCCAGGGCTCTTAGCAAGTCAAAGATGTATTGGATCATTTCGAACCTCTGTTTACAGATCAGAAACGAATGAACTCTCGTGCTGTCGCTTTTATAGAAGGGGCTTGCTTGAATATATCCCGGAAATCTATCTCTAGCCGTTCTCAAGGCGAGTAAGAGATATGGTGGAATATATGAAAGGCGAGTATGATGTTGTGATGATTAAGGATGTTATGATTACTTTGCACCACTAGGTGTCAGTATGATAGGCTCTGATAAGTAGAACATCCAGGAAGTAAGAACGACCATCTGAAGATAACATGTAACTTGTGCTGTGGTAGTAAAATAAAGTACTGGTGTTCATGAGCAAGGACTCATCTCATAATTGAACCACTGAACAAAACATGGTACCAGGAGTAAAAACTACATTGTGACAGGTGGCATGGATTCCTTAAAGCCACCGGAGAGTTTGAAACTAACTGGAAATGTCGACAGCAACTGGCGTACCTTCAAACAGCAGTTCCAGCTATACCTTGTGGCCTTGGGACTGGAAAACAAGTTGGATTCCAGGAAGGTAGCATTGCTTCTAACAATAGCAGGCCCACAGGCCATAGAAGTGTACAATACATTTGTGTATGAAGAGGAAGCGGATAACATAAATTTGGATAAAGTGTTTGAGAAATTTGATGCTCATTGCTCTCCAAAAAAGAATGAAACATATGAGAGATATGTGTTTCGTTGTCGGATGCAACAACAAGGGGAACCTTTTGATGTTTTTCTGACTGACCTGAAGCTTAAAGCACATTCATGCAACTTTTCAACACTGAGGGATTCCTTGACCAGAGACCAGATTGTTTTTGGAGTGGAGGATAAAAAGGTCAGAGAAAGGCTACTAAGGGAAACAGAGCTGACACTAGAAGGGGCCATCAAGATCTGCCATGCAAGTGAGCTGTCCCATATGCATGTGAGGACATTCGGTGAGATGGCAGCAGGCATCTGCACATGTGCACAGCGGACGGACGACAGAGTGTTCAGCTGCAAGCGCTGTGGCTTCCAGCACAAGCCAAGGCAGTGTCCAGCCTTTGGTAAGAAATGCTTTAATTGCCAGGGGAGCAACCACTTTGCTACACAGTGCTTCGCAAAAGGAAAAGAGAGGGGGACAGGAAGATGTGTAAACAGAGTGGAGGACACTGATCTGAGTGACTCAGAGAATGAGACATTTTTTGTTGCCACAGTGAACAGTGAAGTGAATGCTATTGGAGAAGATAAATGGATGGCACCACTGTGGATAAACAGGACTCTAGTCACAATGAAATTGGACACTGGAGCAAAAGCCAACTTGATCAGCATGTCTGACATCAAAGAAATGAAAGATAAGCCAAATATAAGAAAGAAAACACTTGCACTGAAAGACTACAATGGACAGAGGATTGACTGTCTAGGCACATGCACGCTGAATGTAACAGTGAAAGAAAAAGTGCATCACCTATTCTTTTCTGTTGTTGCTGAAGGACTTGATTCACTGCTGGGTGATAAAGCCTGTGAAGACCTAGAGCTGGTGAAAAGAGTGTATCGCATCAACACAACTGTGAGTACACCAAGTGACTCTGTTGACTCAATAGTACAGAACTTTGCAGATGTATTCAAGGGTTTTGGTGTATTGCCATTCACATATAAAATCCAGCTGAAAGCAAATGCACAGCCAGTGGTGCATGCTGCACGAAGAGTTCCGGCACCACTGAGAGACCGTGTTAAAAAAGAACTGGACAGGATGACAGTGCTGGGGGTGATACAGAAGGTAGAGGAACCAACAGAATGGGTCAATTCTATGGTGTGCGTGAAGAGAAAAAATGGTGACCTGAGAATATGTATGGACCCAAAAGATCTGAAGGAAAACATAAAGCGGGAACACTACCAAATACCCAAGCGTGAGGAAATCACCAGTGAGATGGCTGGTGTCAGATACTTCACAAAGCTTGACGCAACACAAGGCTTCTGGCAGCTGAAATTGGATGAAAGCAGCACCAAGTACTGCACCTTTAATACACCTTTCGGCAGATATTGCTTCCTCAGACTGCCTTTTGGAATCTGTTCAGCATCTGAAATATTTCACAGAGCAGTGGAACACATCATCGAAGGGCTGGATGGAGTTCGAGCCTATGTTGATGACATCATCGTCTGGGGCTCCACAGTCCAAGAACACAATAAGAGACTGATCAACGTGCTGGAGAGGATACGAAAGTTTGGACTAAAGCTCAACAAGAGCAAATGTCAGTTTGGAGCTCAAGAAATCGTCTTCCTTGGAGACAAGCTCTCTGCACAAGGTGTCCAGGCTGACCAGGAAAAAGTCAATGCCATACACAACATGCCAAGGCCCACAGACAAGACAGGTGTGCTACGCATTATGGGAATGGTCAACTTCATAGGTAAATTCATTCCTAACCTATCTGCAAAGACAGCCTGTATTCGTGAGCTCCTGCATAAAGGGGATGAGTTCAAATGGGCATCCAAACATGAGCATGAGTGGCAGAGGCTCAAAGAGACACTGACAACTGCACCTGTGTTGGCATTCTATGACTCGACGAAGAGGATCAAAGTGTCGACGGATGCCTCCAAGGACGGAATTGGAGGAGTACTCCTACAGGCTGAAGGTGAGCATTGGAAACCAGTGGCCTATGCATCCAGGTCCATGACGGAGACAGAGTGTAGATATGCACAAATCGAAAAAGAATGCCTAGGGTTAGTGTTTGGCCTAGAGAGGTTTCACAGCTACATATATGGCCTACCCTCCTTCACTGTAGAGACAGATCATCGTCCTTTGGTTGCAATCATAAAAAAAAACTTAAATGAAATGTCGCCAAGGATTCAGCGCATGATGATGAAAATGCAGAGATACGACTTTGAGCTGATCTACACACCAGGAAAGCACCTGATACTCGCCGATGCGCTCTCACGGGCACCCACAGGGAAAGGTGTGAGCACGACTGAAGAAGATGTTCAAAACCATGTCAACATGGTGGCTGCTGCGCTTCCTGTATCAGACACAAAGTCCAGACAAATAGCTGAAGAAACAGCAAAAGACACAGAGCTGCAATGTATCATTGGAAACATGCAAAATGGATGGCCTGTAGGTTCCTGTCCACTGTTCCACGACATCAGAGGTGAACTGAGTGTTGTTGATGGACTGTTGCTAAGGACAAATAGAATTGTCATTCCACAAGAATTGAGAAGGGACATACTACAGAGGATCCATGAAGGTCATCTCGGTGTCGAGAAATGCAAGAGAAGAGCGAGAAACGCAGTCTTCTGGCCTGGGATCAACAAAGACATTGAGAGACTGATAAGTGGATGTGAAACATGCCAGAGACATAGGAACAAGCAAACCAAAGAGCCTATGATGGTAGCTGATGTCCCAACAGCACCATGGGATAAAGTAGGAATGGATTTGTTTCATCTCAAGGGTAAAGACTATGTAGTGGTCATTGACTATCACTCAAACTTCCCTGAAATGGCATTGCTATCAAATACATCATCAACCTGTGTTATAACACATACAAAATCGATCTTCGCCAGACACGGCATACCAAACACAGTGGTGAGTGACAACGGGCCATGCTTTAAGAGCAGAGAGTGGCAGGAATTTGCAAAACGGTACGGCTTCAAGCATGTGACATCTAGTCCTCTGTATGCACAGTCAAATGGAAAAGCTGAAAAAGGAGTCCACATCCTCAAGCAGCTCCTGAAGAAAGCTGCTGACAGTGACTCAGATCCCTACCTTGCTCTTCTGAGCTACAGAGCATCACCCCTCGCTTGCGGACTGTCACCTGCTGAGCTGCTGATGAATCGAAAGCTGCGTACCACACTGCCGAGTTACTCAAAGAAAAAGAAACATCCAAAGTTGGAACAAAAGCTACAACAACAGAAGATGAAACAGAAGTCATTCTATGACAGAACAGCCAAGCAGCTTCCACCACTATCAAGCAACGATACAGTTAGGATTGAAGATCCTGATGGATGGAAGACAAAAACCACTGTTCTTCGAGAAGTAGCTCCACGGTCTTTCACTGTGAGAACAGAGGATGGTCATATCTTCAGACGTAACCGTCGCAGTCTTCTGAAAACACAAGGGACTGTTCGAGAGCTCAGTGAAGCCCACACTGAGTCTGAGTCCGTCTCTCCACCTCTGACAGACTATAACCCTGACAACAGTCCAGGTGAACCTGTCTTAAGAAGAAGTGCAAGGGAAATCAGAAAGCCTGAGAGACTGGATTTGTAAAAAAAAAAAAGAAAAAAGAAAAATGAAGAAAGCAAAAAAAAAATAAAATAAAAGAAAAAGAATAGAAAAAGTGTGATGGAAAGATTTTATATATATAGTGTAGTATGTATTAATTATGTTAATATGGTAATTGGTTCAAATGATGTGTTAAAGAAAAAATGGTTAAGATACCTGACACCTGTAATTTAGTTTTTCTACCGTTTACAGAGAAAGGGGGATGTGATGATTAAGGATGTTATGATTACTTTGCACCACTAGGTGTCAGTATGATAGGCTCTGATAAGTAGAACATCCAGGAAGTAAGAACGACCATCTGAAGATAACATGTAACTTGTGCTGTGGTAGTAAAATAAAGTACTGGTGTTCATGAGCAAGGACTCATCTCATAATTGAACCACTGAACAAAACAGATGTGTCAAACCTTTTGTTGGGCTATGGACAGTAGACACGAGATAGAGTGGTGCCGAGGGTGCGCGGTATTAGGTTTAATCAAGTAGCCACGGGCTTACGGATGACGATGGAAGTATAAACATTATGGAGTCAATAAGTGTGTTTTGAGTATTATAGCGTGACACCAGAAGCAGACCGTGTGGCTATAATGCAACTTTCAACTCTGGTTTGCCCATTGAGTTCAAACCAGAGGAGAGGATTGGGCATTTTTTGCTGCCTGTGAGCACAGGGAGTTTAAAGAAGAAAATGAAACCCATATAATCCTGCTGAAGGGCCTGCTAAAATTGAGGCGTTTATGTCATAATTGCATGAGTCGCGTTGAGAGTTAGTACTTAAATAGCCGGCCGGCTGAGATGAGTGAAAGGAGGAAATTATGTTGTTGTTGTTGAACGTTTGGATGAGAAAAGTTAGCACTTATGAATGGGAGACAGTTTGTGTGTAAACATGTTAGCTGGGGGTAAATGGGTTTAGTACTTATGAATGACTGCGTGTAGGTATGATTTTACAAAGGTACTGTTATATAGTTCTCGTGGCGGGATGCGTGTAATTTTTATCCGTCCGGGTAGCGTTGAACTGAATGAATGCGCGGATCTTGAACGCATATGGGAACATCACATAACACGCGGCTCCCAGGGAGCGCATAGAACCTCACATCATGCTGGCTAGCTATTTAGCTGGTATGAGCGTTTGGGGGATAACGCCGCGATAAGGGTTTGTGCGATGTTATTATTAGAAGCGGTGTGGTGACGGTGGATATGGGATATTGGTGAGTGGAGCGATTGTTTAATAATAACGTTGATTGAGAGTTATTTGCAAAAGTAGGACGCTTCGGTTGTAATGTTGTATGACCCTGGGCGAGAGCACCGCGGTGCACCCTTGGGATACGGGGGCTGGCTATTAGAGCTAAGCTAAGCTAACGGGGCTATTGAGCTAACTGTGCTAACAATGCTGATGTGCAGGGTACGGATGATTCTTTTCATGTTGTATGAACGTACGTTATTATATTTTGTACTACGTGTGACGTAGGGTTGCGTTATACTGGAGACAGTTGACGATGTTTTGGGTAGAGTCTGTATAGCATTATGCAACTTGTGACCGCCAGCGGCGGGCTAGCAGAGAATGACTTCTCGGTTTGACAGGAAGCGCCGTAGTGGCCATTTTGGACACATGACCGGATTTTTTACAGAAAGCCCCATAATGGCCATTTTAGTTGTAGTTTTTTATCATCTTGTTCCGTTGTCTAATGGCGGAGGAAGATAAATGTGTGCAACTCTGGTTAACGCAAATGGTGAGTGTTTATATTTTTGCTTTGTATTGTAAACGATGATCTGGGAGTGGTTTTGTTTATGTTGCTACAAGTTTTGTGTAACAGAAAGGGGGAGTGTGTACATGTGGGATGATTAGAATAGGGGACACAGTTATGAGTTGTAGGCTGCAGACAATGCAGTGAGTCTATTAAGGTGAATGATTTAATGGATACATTGCTTGTATCTAGTTGAAACTCACAATTTAGCTACTATGGGTAAATGTATCATTAATAATAGGAACATATATATACATTGGACCTGTCAAAATAGGCAATGTTATTTTACACAAGTGTATATTCTTGATCAAGTGGGGTTTGAGAGAAGCTACAGGCTGAGTTTGGAAAGCGCTCTACACTGAAAAGGACATAATATTATTGCTTGCAGTATATTTAATTAATACATCTGCAGTAGAATCACATATCACATATGTACAGAGTTAACATTCCCAGGAAATCTTGTTTACAACTCTTTGAGTCTTGACATGTTGGAACTAACCATTAATAATGTTTTATTTCTAACGAGTGGATTTTGATAAAATTTTTATGTTTGTACTTTGATTACATGAATATTGTTGTGTTAAAATGTGATTTTTAAAGCTGTTTAAGTTGTGCAATTGTTTTGAAATAAGTGAGGTTGTGTTTATGCTTGTTTAGATTGTTAAATCTTCAATACACTGTTGATTTGCATAGGCTGATGTTACATTGAAGTTTGATGCAAGTCCTTGAATCATAATAGGATAATTTAATGGTGGGGGCTTGTTTATATGTTTTTTAAATGATTAAATGACACGGTCTACAATAATTGGATGTATGTTTTTATGACTGTGGAATTGCTTTCATTCCATAGTTATCTGTGCTTAGGATAAATAATACTGTCTGTGACTAGAGAGAACCAGGCAAATATGTGTTAATTTACCTCTGGGGGGGATTGCCTTCCCCCTAGAAGTATAGGAATGTGTGATTAATTCAACCCTGAGGGCGGCTTGCCTCTGGGGGGATGAAATGTGTGTATAACCCTTTGATGATTTACAGGGGGCTGATATTCACGGAGGGAGTAGATAGGGCCTTTATGCTAAGGGGAGTCAGTATGCATAGGTCACGGGAAACCACGGGGGATGGTAACACCTGTTGTTTATGATCACTGTTACAGACAACAGGAAGACAGGTCAGAGGTGAAGATAGGAGAGAACAGTCAAAGTGAGATAACAGATGGAGTTATTTTTACAACTGGAAAGGGGGTTGTATAGTGACAATACATGATCAAAGGCAGCATGCTGGACATAGAGGGTGACAGGACGTGGAGACAGTTGGCGACTAATTCAGGAGGAACAGCTGAGGGAGATGTGAGCAAGGTAATTAGAATAGGAGTCAGTTTCAGATGCAGTTATGACATTGAAATGGCTAACTATTTGATTGAAGGAATAGCTTGGGGTTTATCTCGGTTCTAGTAGGCCGGAGTGACTTCAGGTTGAGAAGGGGTACTAGACCTTTCGTAGAAGGAGAGTAGGGGAGCAGAAAATCAGTGTAGACTGAGTTAGAAGTAGAAGAGGGAGAAACAACTAACCATTGTTTGTCTGTATGTTGGTTGATTAACGGGTTGTATGAGAGAGAGTTTGAAAGTATTTGTTTATGATATGTGTAATATATGTTGAAAGCGATGGTGTTTGCAGAGGAAAATGTTAAATGATCAGAGTGACTGTGGAAGATTGAGATGTTGTCTGTTTTTGTCTATGTCTTTTGATTTCAGTGAATGATTGAGGCTGTTGATGACAGGTCGTAACATGGTTCTGTTATCTGGTTGAAGCCTAACAATAGACAGGATGTTAGATCTTGTGTCAGGATCAGATGTCAGCTGGGTAAGCCAGCAGACCATTTTTAGTATAAGTCAAATCTAGTTAAAATAAAACAATAATGACATTAATGAGTAGTAAGGCTGTTATCTTGTCTATCAGAATAAGAAGGATATCAAACCACTTGGGTTATACCACAAATAGACCTGGGAATTATTGTCGCTTATCATTTGTTTCATATCATTTGTTTGAATGAAGGAGTTTATTTTATTACTTTCATTTGATTTTATTTCTTTTTAATGTCTTAGAAGTTAAAGTCGCTGCTGAGAAATCGGTATACGTATGAATGATGTATTGATTTAAAATGTTTGATTTATTTTTCTTTCTTTCCTCTTGTCATGTACAAAGGTCTAAGGACCACACAGAATAATAACTGGAGCCGGCTGCACATGAGCAAAAACAGCCTCTCTCAGTAAATGCTTTCAAAACAGTCCCGGGCAGGTAAGAAACGTACACAAGGCGCTTTTCCAAAATAGTAAATTATATTTATTGTATAGGGTAGGAATTCAAACCTCCACTGATTTATTATTCTAAGGAGGGGAAGTAATCCCACAAACATATAAACAAACAGGGAAAAGGGTAAATGGGAGAACAAACAAGGTAAGTATAATAATAAACAAGTCAAACACTAAACACACAACCACATGCCACGTGGTTGGCAATCTGGGAACCACCCAGCAATAAGATAATTAGGGCTATTTACAAATAAATACAAAGAAACACCACTCTAACCATGTAGCTCACAGTGTAGGATGAACACCACTTTAACCCCAATGTCTAGAGTGTAGGATGAATCACCACTCTAACCATATAGCTCACAGTGTAGGATGAATCTAAAATGGCCAACAATATACATACCCCACACAGGGTTTGGTCCACGCAGGCAGCACATAATTAATAGTCCACACACAGTGGCAATTGGCATAAAAAGGCCAATACAATAATCCACTCAATAGTGGAAAACAGAGGCAACCTCACTCCACTTGGTCACTGGCAAATGACACCGTGAGGCGCCCAGACGTGTGTGTGCTGTCAGGTATTTGTCCACCCGTCCCTCTCGAGGTGATTGCCATCAGCTGTCACTCATTAGGCAATCAGCACTCTTCAGTGTAGGGACGGGCGGCACCTAACAGGAAGAGAAGAAGAGACAGCATTAGCCATCATGCACAGACACACACACATCACATACAAAACATAACACATTAAATATACTAACCTGATGTTCACATGGTCTTCCAAATACAGTAATAATGATAATGACCAACCCACGTACGTCACACCTCCCCCATAAGAGCGAACCCGCAGGGTTAGCAAAACATTATCACTTATTATTAACCAACATCAGATTAGCACCAACAGAACAGAAATAAATAAAAATCACCCTCCATATAGGCCACATACCCCTATTTCGGGCCCACACGGTCAACCACCACATCACCCAAAACACATATACCGGCCTTAGGAACACCTCCCAATACCAGATGCATCAGCCGTCGGACGTGGCTGGTGCATTCCTCATACCGAGGCCATGACGGTATACTGTAGTCAACCATACGCGAATTGCTCAATGGGGTTCGCACTCCCAACATCAACACCGTGCGTCCTGTAAGGCACATTAGAACACAACACAGCATGTGAAACAATAGTCCTGTCACATCTCAACTCCGACGAGACGCGGGCAGGACTTTTCATTAGCCTATTCACATGACACCAGCGTGTCCTTCTCCGCCGCTCGGGCGTACACAACTTATACTTAGTGGCAGACACCCTTCTCTTTACCACATAAGGTCCTGAGAACCGGGCAGTGAGCACAGTACCAGGCGTGGGCAGCACAATAAACACCTCATCCCCCGCCTCAAATTGTTGCTCCACCGCCAAATTTGCAAAACTCACCACAGACAGAGTCACCCAATGCTAGACCTCGGTCTCGCTTCCGCTCCTGTGCCCTAGTGACAGCACAAATGGAAGAAACATTGGGGTGATTATCAATCAACGCATCACACAATGAGTCAGTAAATGGAGCGTTTTCAACCTCCAACACAGGGACGACTTTACCCCCAGCGATATCATTCCCCATGACGAAATCCACGCCCTTTACGGGAAAACATGGGCGAACCGCGACCGGAAAACAACCTGTGATCAGTGCAGACTGTACATGCACCTTATGCAATGGCACACGCACACACCCCATGTCAATACCTCTCACCAATTCACTCGACTGACAGGAGTCCACATCCAATGGTAATACATCAGCCAGGATGAACGATTGAGAGGCTCCTGTATCACGGAGTATTCTCACCCGTTGGTAGTCCCCAACTTTACCCGACAGGGACACATAACCATCAAACAAAAAGGGTTCAAAAGAGCTATTCTGGTCAGGAGATGACACTGTACCAATCAATCCCACCCCTTTCGGTTCCTGGGCTGACTCCCTGGTCTCCTGTCGATCCCTTAGCGCAGTGTTTCTCAAAGTGGGGGGCGCGCCCCCCAGGGGGGGCGCAGAGGCATGACAGGGGGGGCCTTGAGATTTATTAAAAAGAAAAAAGATAAAAAAATTATTACAGAAAATTGTCACTAAAGTGCTATCTGTTGCAGCTGCACTGTTCTCCATGAAAATACCATTTCTCAAAATCTGAAAATCATTATTTAATAAAACACAGAAAAGGATCACCAAGTTACTCTGGATAAAAAAAACCTTTACAGACAACATTGAGACAAAGCTTCCTGACACATCTCCATCCAAACTCTTGGAAGAACTCTTTGAAATCTCATCTGATACCACCTGGAGAGCTAGTTTCAGAGTGTGGTGCTGAGTACCAAGTATCTCATGATGCAGCAGTTAAGGTGTTGATACCATTCAGCACCACATACAGTATCTGTGTGAAGCTGGCTTTTCATCCATGACAGCTCTGAAAACAAAATATAGGGCCAAGTTGAGCCTTGAGGATGACATGCGTGTTGCCTTAACAGCAATAAAGACTGTTTGCTTATCTCCTATGTTCGCTTTGTAAATTCCCAGTCACTGAGTGAAGATCTGCTGTTTTGCAAATATGTCAAAAACAGAGCGACAGCTGATGAGCTCTTCAAAATGATTGACAGTTACCTGACAGAACATGGACTGAAATGGGAGAACTGTGTGGGCTTTTTCTCTGACGGTGCGCAGGCCATGGCAGGGAAAAGGAGGGCGCTACAGGCGCACATCAAGGGGGTCTCGCCAAACGTGCAATGGACGCTCAGACATTGAGTGAATTCTGGCTTGGTGTGGAGAGGGAGCATCCACTCATAGGGCAGAGGGCTGTGGGCATCCTTCTTCCCTTCGCCACATCCTATCTCTGTGAGATTGGATTTTCAGCTGTTGCTTCACTGAAGACAAAGCACAGGTCTAAGCTCAACATTGAGCATGACTTGAGAGTGGCAGTATCAAGCCTGCAACCTCGTTTGAAAAGATGTGCAGTGCAAAACAGGCTCATTGCAGCCACTAATGCTGTGATGACTCACATAATTTACTTACATTTTCTCTTTTTTTGCACAAATTGCAAAGTTCTTTCACAAGTTTTCACACGTTTTTCACAAAGTTTTCTATCTATTTTTTTTAAAGCAGTGTCCTTGAATTGTATTGCAATGTTACAAGATGTCTCTATTTTTGAAAAAGCAGTCTTGAGTGTCCATTGAATTGTATTGCAATGTTACAAGATGTCTCTATTTTTTTAAAAGCACAGTCTTTGAGTGTATTGGACTGTATTGTTATGTTGTTGCACAATTGCACAGTTGTAAAGTGGTTGCACAATTTGAAAGGTCACGATATTGGTGTTATTTCAATAAATTTAAACATGGCCCATTTCATATTTTGGTCTGCCAAAGGGGGGCCTGACAGAAAAAGTTTGAGAAGCACTGCCTTAGCGCATGACAGTCCCTCATAAAATGCCCTTCTTTCTTACAATAATGACACACAAAGGTGGCCTTTTCAGACGGCGGTGAGCGTGGTCGGAATGCTCGCTCGTCACCCAAGGCATTTCGAGACGGCGGTGAGCGAGGCCGGAATGCTCGCTCGTCACCTCCCCGATACGGCGCCTCAGAAGGAGAGAACGCACCACCTCCTACATACACATTATTTCGCACAGCAATATTTTTGTGGATCAATGCGAACTCGTCTGCTAAAATTGCAGCCTCCCAGAGGGTAGAAACTTTGCGTTCCTCTAAGTACACTAAAATGCGTTCGGGCACGCATTTCTTAAATTGCTCAATGAGGACTAACTCGCTCAAAGCTTCGACACTATCCATGCTATATGCTGCACACCAACGATCAAACATAGTCCGTTGTTCACGGGAAAAATCAACATGTGTTTGAGAGGGAGCTTTACTTAGTGCCCTAAATCGTTGCCTATACGCTTCCGGCACCAGTTCATATACGCGCAAGACAGCACTTTTCACTTTCTCATATACCACGCTGTCTTCATTCGATAATGACTGGCACGCCCCCTGAGCCCTACCAGTGAGTCTGTATCGCAATAAAATCGCCCCCACTGGTCCTTTGGCCAACGCAAAGCCCACGCTATTTGCTCAAAAACAGAGAAATATGATTCCACCTCAGACTCCCGAAAGACGGGAACTAAAGAAATATGCTGCCCAATATTAAAAAGGCCCTGGGAGACTTCAGTTGAGGAGGAGGAAGAGCCACCACTCTCCAACTCCATCCTTCTTATAGTCACCTGGAGCACCCTGTCCATCTCCTCCTTTTCCCTCAGCAGCGCCCTGTCCTTCTCCTCCTTTTCCCTCAGCAGCGCCCTGTCCTTCTCCTCCTTTTCCCTCAGCATCTCTCTTTCTTCCCTCAGCATCTCTCTTTCTTCCCTTCTCTCTTCCCTGTCTCTCTCTTCCTTCCTCTCTTCCTTCTCTTCCTTCCTCTCTTCTTTCCTCTCCTCGCTGACTCGCATAGCCTCTCTTTCCTCCATCTGGAGACGGGCCAAACGTCTACTTGATTTACGAGTGGAAGAAGAAACAGAGGCACGCCCTGAGTGTACAGAGTCATCACTATCATTCTCCTCCTCCTTGGAAATGCCACCTCTCCGTTTTCGTACCGCACCAGCGTTTCGATCTAAATCTCACCTGGTCGGGGACTGACCTTTAGATTAATCTGTTTAGTTTAGTTAGGGTACAGGGTACTACATGGTACTACATGGTACTACATGGCACTACAGGGTACTACATGGCTCTACATGGTACTACATGGCACTACATGGCACTACAGGGTACTACATGGTACTACAGGGCACTACAGGGTACTACATGGCACTACAGGGTACTACAGGGTATTACAGGGTACTACATGGCACTACAGGGTACTACAGGGTACTACATGGCACTACATGGTACTACATGGTACTACATGGCACTACAGGGTACTACATGTCTGCTCTTTTGCAGCACCACAAACATGGGAACTCTCTAACTCTTCCCCCCCCCTCCCTCCCCCCTCTCCCCCACTCCCCCCCCCCCTTCCCTCCCCCCCCTTCCTTCCCCCATCTCTCTGAGTGCCCGTCTCCTGGCGCTGACTAAGGTGATGGATGCCTCGGGGTCTTGGCCAAGATTGTAGTGACTGCTCTACATGCACCTCCGAGGCCTTGGATCAGTTATTTACCGTCGTCTGTCCGTGGTCCTGTCAACTGATTAACAGACTGTTAACAGATTAACAGTCAACGCGGTTTCATTGCTGGGTTAAGTACTTCTATTCTATTCACATAATATGCTTACTTCATATATCTACTCCATTCACATATATGCTTACCACTTGTATCTATTGCTATGTCCGCCCACTACAGTCACATGAGCTGTCAAACGCCTGTCCCGTCTCCCTGTCCCCCTATGACTTGCTGTCCTGGAGTGCTGACCGGAGTGTCGGACGTCCCGTGATGAAGGCCGGGAGGTTGCGACCCCCTCTGCGTGCCCCCTGTCTCCGGAGGTCTCGTAGTGGTGACCGGAGTGCCGGACGTCCCGCGATGATGTCGGGGAGTTCGCGACCCTCTCTGCGCCGCCCCTATCTCCCTGTCTCCGGCTGTCCCTGAGCAATGACCGGAGTGTTGAATGTCCCGTGACTAAGACGGGGAGGACGTGACCCTTTTTGCGCCGCCCCTGTGCCTCAAATAGATCCGCTATCAGCTGTATCTTTAATCTTTCAAAATGTTCAGTTGCTATCGCTATTAGCTCTATCTTTAATCTTTCAAAATGTTCAGTTGCTATTGCATGCACTCATCTGTGTTTCACTACACACATGAGTGCATGCTTACCAACTGTCCGTCTGCAACACTACTATCACCAACATCTAAGAAGGGAGATCCCTTGAATGGCCCTTCTAAGGTTTCTCTCCTCCACACTGCCTGTGGAGCTTTTTTCCCTATTGTTAGGTTTTAGTGAGTTTTTCCTTACCTTCGCGTGGGGTATGTCTGGGAGTGCTTGCATTCTTTCATTTATTTGCATTCATCTAAAAGTTTTTGGACCTTATGGTGTTCTTGTTCTGTTCTTGACTTATTGTTGTGTTTTCTTCTTGACTTGTTTAAAGAAGACCTGTACGGCCCATGGGGACATTAACGTGTGTTGTCGGGCCTTATAAATAAATTTGATTTGATTTGATTTTAAACCACCAGTGTCCTCAGCCGCCTCGCCGTGCGTGACGTTCTCAGAGACATTTCCCTGGGCTATGGGCAAACTAAATATATTTTTATCCAACAACCCAGCCAGCACGATTGTTTTCAACTCCTCCTTACTTTTCGAACTTTGGACAGTAATGCCATAATGTTTGGCGACACTACACAAGTCTATTTTTGTGCAGATATCAATTTGTTCCCTCGTAGGGTCCGCCAAAAAAACGTCCAAAGTAAAAGCTGTCCCAGCCATACCTCTTGCAGAATGTGACTATGCCACAAATAACCTATGTATAAATACCCTGTGCTCCCTTAGCAACCCGCGTTACCACCAAACAAATAACAGGCACCCGGAAATATCCACTCACCTACTCCACAATATCCGTGCGTAACACATTTAATCGCCACATTCCGCAGTATACATTTCAACCAATCTGATTTAATGCCCACATCTACCATTCATGAAAACAATAAACGTTGGTCCTAACCATCTAACTAGGATCACCTGTGTCACTCTAGCATATCCCCAGCTAAACTACTCCCCTAGCGGGATGAGGCCTACACCTATCTTCAGTCGCTTACCGATTTCATTGCGCGCTCCACCGGAATTACGACGCGTGCCCCCCACCCACTAACCAGGTAGGTGATCCCCCTGTTACCTATGTGGCAGAAAAAAGATTAGTTTAAGAGCATTACATACAAGAACGGTTTACACCAATCAAACTGTGCAGCACGGACAATGGAAACACAATAATATAACATACCAAAGGGGGAAAAAAAACGCTATCTTACCTGACATGCTCCAATTGACAAGTTACAATGTTACATAACAAACAAGGAACCATACAATTGTGCAAACTAACGAGCCCCCATGTCATGTACAAAGGTCTAAGGACCACACAGAATAATAACTGGAGCCGGCTGCACATGAGCAAAAAACAACCTCTCTCAGTAAATGCTTTCAAAACAGTCCCGGGCAGGTAAGAAACGTACACAAGGCGCTTTTCCAAAATAGTCAATTATATTTATTGTATAGGGTAGGAATTCAAACCTCCACTGATTTATTATTCTAAGGAGGGGAAGTAATCCCAAAACATATAAACAAACAGGGAAAAGGGTAAATGGGAGAACAAACAAGGTAAGTATAATAATAAACAAGTCAAACACTAAACACACAACCACATGCCACGTGGTTGGCAATCTGGGAACCACCCAGCAATAAGATAATTAGGGCTATTTACAAATAACCATAAGTGCCATAAGACACAATCAAGCTTACCTGGTTATACAAAGAAACACCACTCTAACCATGTAGCTCACAGTGTAGGATGAACACCACTTTAACCCCAATGTCTAGAGTGTAGGATGA
This sequence comes from Notolepis coatsorum, assembly GCF_963971535.1. Taxonomy (NCBI): domain Eukaryota; kingdom Metazoa; phylum Chordata; class Actinopteri; order Aulopiformes; family Paralepididae; genus Notolepis; species Notolepis coatsorum. The sequence goes on from NC_140169.1 coordinate 13,797,890, forward strand.
ATCACCACTCTAACCATATAGCTCACAGTGTAGGATGAATCTAAAATGGCCAACAATATACATACCCCACACAGGGTTTGGTCCACGCAGGCAGCACATAATTAATAGTCCACACACAGTGGCAATTGGCATAAAAAGGCCAATACAATAATCCACTCAATAGTGGCAAACAGAGGCAACCTCACTCCACTTGGTCACTGGCAAATGACACCGTGAGGCGCCCAGACGTGTGTGTGCTGTCAGGTATTTGTCCACCCGTCCCTCTCGAGGTGATTGCCATCAGCTGTCACTCATTAGGCAATCAGCACTCTTCAGTGTAGGGACGGGCGGCACCTAACAGGAAGAGAAGAAGAGACAGCATTAGCCATCATGCACAGACACACACACATCACATACAAAACATAACACATTAAATATACTAACCTGATGTTCACATGGTCTTCCAAATACAGTAATAATGATAATGACCAACCCACGTACGTCACATCTCTCTAAACTTTAATTTTCAGGACTGAATGTGTTGTATATCAGTGATGAATAGACTGTGCTGGAATCAAAGGTGAGTGAGGTGCGGAATGTGTGTGTGTGAGGGAATGTGTGTGTGTGTGAGGGCCGCGACAGGAGTGTGAGATGGGTACGAGTGATTTTAGCGTTTGTTCTTTTTATTCCTTTGAAGTTTTAAATATGCATGAGATATTTCACAAGTGGGGACGCCACAACAGAGTGGTGTGTGTTTATTGAGATGTATGACTTTGTTTAATTTCTTTTTCTTTTGTGTTTAAATCTATCTTTTCATGATCTGGTGGGAGAGAACTGGTGAAGGCTGAAATACGTCAGAACAGGATGTCAAAGGAGCTAAGTAGTTCATTTTCACATTTGTATGGATTTGTCGAGATGGCTTCTCTTACAAGTATGTTAAATTGTTGTGTAAAAGAATTTGCATTGTGCTTTGTCTCTTCACAGCTCAGTATGGGAGGGAATGCAGATTGACCCAGAGGACACATGATCAATACATTACATTAGAAGTGTGCGGCACGGTAAAGTGGGATTTCAGTTTCCCTGTTTCTGTTCAGTCCAATGGTGGTCAATTACCAAATTGTGGTGAGAGGATTCTTGTATACATTTGCCCCCGTCTCTACAAAACCCCATAAAGGGGGGGGGCCAGGTTGAAATTGTGTGAACAGATGTGGTTTGGAGAAATTTCCAGGCTAAAAGAATCGTCTGCGACAGGTTGTCATGGGATAAAAGATGACTAGACCGGAGGCATGTAACCTGGCCTGAAGCATGGCTGCAGTTGTTAGCTGCTAGGCACTAAGGAGGGGGGCGGAGCCGGTCTGAGGGCTGAGCAGAAAATGTGTGGACAAGATCCTCTGAGGAATGGTGAAATCTTGGTTGGGCTGTAGGAAACAGGAAGATGACTGAACAGATACTGATGGTTTTTGGTTTGTGCACATTTGATTTGATAGAAAGCACAGACAAAGGGCGGATAGATTAACACAATGCAGGGATAGGGTAATGACATACACATAGAATGGGGAGGTAGACGCTAGAATAGATAGTAAAAAAAAATATCTCATTGGGTGTCTGCTTCCCCCGCCCGACTGACGCTGTGGGGACCGAGGTGGTAAGGTTATGACCGTTATGTGGTCATAAAGGGGGGAGGATAGATGAGAGAGCCAATTGATGAATTATGCAAGATGTGATTGAACTATTTTTAAGAAAGAATTAGCAGAAAGAAAAGATAAATGAAAAGTGAATATTGTGATGCTAATGTGTGTTTTTCTCTCAACCAGATCATCTAAAGAGAGTGGGAACAAACGTTCCTATAGATTAAGAATACTGGGTATTACATTTGTGATTTATTATATTTAAATTTGTGATGTTTAGATTAACACTATGGGTGTCGGAGGTTAAATTCATGATATACCATGGGTTGCCAGCTCTATTTGTCTATGGATAAGTACCCCTTCTTTGCATGGCTATAACTTTTTAAATTCTATTGCTACATTGCCATTATTAGGGCCTATTCAAAGTCCTATATGTATTGTTCATTGTGTAGCAACGTAAAACTTTTTCATTCACATATTCATAGTAAAGTATGGTCTAATGTATAAGTATGTTTTCATCTCTTTCTGCAGCTTTCTCCAGAACGTGATCTATAGCCCCAAATGCATTATATTGATGATGAAATACAGTTTGATGGCAATCGGGGCGATATAAAAAATGTCAATTCGACGTACTTCTAGAATGATCTACGTATGATCTGATGATGACCGGATGGGCGGGGGATCGTTTATAATTCCGTGGGCAGCGTTATATCATTCATCTAGTGTGGGTCATATGTTCATCATAACAGTTTATATGGAACACGTTCAAGAATAACGCTGAATCTTACCGGATCTTCCTCGCGCCGTTGGACAATCAGCGTGGTGTAGACCGTTTTCGATTATGGGATGTTTATCCTGATGAACCATTTCCAGCTTGTATAATACTATAATAATACATCTATTTTATATAGCGCTTTTCCAGGTGCTATATACGTCCAAATCATGTTGTTTATCGAGTTATTGGCAATGGATCGCTATATATTGTGACGAGCCAGAGTGCCGGCAGCCAAACCGAGTGCCCGGAAGTAATATGGCCGACCAGCACAACCTCCACAGCACTTCCTGTTTGGCGATTGCGCCGATCGGCCACCAGATGGCGCTCCTGAACCGCCAGAGAGCTCAGTGGGTCCTCCTGGTGGATCTCAGGCCAGCGGAGGGGAAATATGAATCCGATCACAGATTTTTGAAATATTGATATTAAAGACGCTGTAAAGCGTCCTTCTGCAACTTGAGCATGGCCGGGAATGACGCTGTAAAGCGTTTCCCGGCAGTTAAAGTGTTAAATTGTTTTAATTGTTTTTAGCGTATTCAAAGTTTTTGATTAAAAAGAAAAAGTAGGCCCTGAGGATTAAAAGCTCATTGATGATATGTACCAAATAATAATGAAAATTGAGAAAAATTGGATTTTTATGTTTAAAATGAAAAATATTGTATGGTTAGTATGTATGAAATCAAGTCAATATACTGGTTTATGACAATATTAATTGCCAAAGGGAAAATGTGGTAACATTGACTGTGTATTTCATAACTAATATGTGTGAATATTAGAAAGCCATAATGTAAAAGTCAGGTGTACCTTTCAACAGCAGAATGGATTTTCAGTGCTAAAGTAAGGAGCTGATACTGGTGTTACAGAGACAGCCACTCAACCCCCACTCGTGACTGAGTACTGTATGTTAATGTGGTGATAACACCCCACTGGGTGCAGAGGGCAGACCAGCCCAGACTTGTTAAGAGTGTATTAAGTTAAGGGATTAAGTTAAGTGAATGTATTTACAGGATGTTAGACATGGAAACTAATTCATAAACAAGATCATATTAATTAAACCATATTAGATTAAAGGTATTTGAATATCATTTAGAATGTCAAACTGGTTATGGAGGTAATAGAGTGTCAGTTCACTCTTGTTGTAAACCATAAATATAGAAAAGGTTCTAGTGTTAAAAACTGTTAACTCATCAAGGAGCCACAGGCCAAAAAAAGGAGGGGGCCAAAACAGACCCCCCCCTCTGTTTACTGAAGGACAACACCCGACGAGGAGATCGGTGGGGGGCAGCCAGCCCCCACACAGGAGATCATCTGATTGGGACCGCCTCCCAGAAGACAAATCTAATTGGACCAAACGTATTATTAGACTGTTATTATTGGTGGAAATCAGAGTATATAACAGAGAGCGCGGTGTTTGAGAGACAGGCCAGCAACCCCCCAGGGTCTCTCAACCGATCCACCCACAGACTGCTGATTATACGTGAGTAAATCATGGGAAACACCATTTGTTGTTTAAGTTTAGTGTAATCCTTAATATCTGAAACCAGGTTTACTCATGTGTAAATGCTCAGTAAGATTCTCTATTTCATTGATGTTAAAGGGGAACTATTTTACTATTTCTTTCACTATTTGGGCACTTTTACACAATTCCTGTGAGTCTATGGAACACCTCTGTAATTTTTTATTTATTTGTATTCATTATTTTGTATTTCTAATCAAGTCCTCAAAAACAGCATTTTTCTACCTCAAGATCTCGAGCCGTTTTGAGCCTGGGCTCCAACCACTGTGTGCAGCTCATCATGTACCTGATGCCACACAGCCACATTATCATGCAGCGGTGTCTCTCTGACATCACAAATCATCACATTTTCAGATGACTCAGTTCAGTGAGGGTGAATATTGTGAGAGGAGAATTGGAAGAATGCGCCAATATGAGAATTAGAGACATAGATCATATTAATATAAGTTCACATAGCTAGGAAACAATGCTAAACACTCAAAAAGGCCATTTATAAGATAGTTCCCCTTTAACATGACTGTTTTATGTGCATACTAGGTTTGATGTGCAAACCTTATTAATCCTTTGTACAACATGTGTTAATGTACTATGAAATAATCCTTGTATGTAAAACAACCTTCTGAATTCACTCTGAGCCCAGAGGCAAAATAAATCATGAGTTTTGAACTATAGTTCCTTTTTGTCTGGCCTGCACAGTTTATTTCTCCACTCAGTAGAGAAAGACCATTTGTATCATTATGACCTTCTTCCTTTCCAGATAAGCAACCTTATTGTACTGCAAATTACCTTAGATATTAGATAGATATAAATATACGACACTAGCTCTGTAGTGAGAGTCAAACTGAACAAGCTGGTGAAGAAGGCTAGCTCTGTAGTGGGAGTTAAACTGAACAAGCTGGTGAGGAAGGCTAGCTCCATAGTGGGAGTCAAACTGAACAAGCTGGTGAGGAAGGCTAGCTCTGTAGTGGAGTCAAACTGAACAAGCTGGTGAGGAAGGCTAGCTCTGTAGTGGGAGAATCTGTAGACCGTTTTCGCCTAAAGGTACATGCCTAAGTAAATGGAAGATTGCTCCACTTCTGCAAGGTCAATTTGCATGTTCTTGGTATCTAGGAACATCTAGGGACCTGGGGGTATGTATTTCCAGTGTCAGAAATATTGTGTCTGTTACTAGGCGGAGTAAATTGTAATGAATAAATTAATTATGATTAATTATGATTTATGATTTTGATGATGATGATCAAAAATTGCTACGGGTAGGAGAAAATGCTCACTGAGCTCATGCACCACCTTATTGAGATCATGTGTACAAAAAATCTAAGCAAATGAACCGCGGGAAGATGATTAAACAGAAGGATTTGTAGATACAGTAATTAATGATAATCGACTTTAATTATAAATTCATATTTGACCTTGAACTTGACCTTGACCTTATTATGGCCAAATCATACATCTATGGATAGGGGAAATGCTCCTCTTTCCAATGGCAGGGTTGAATCTGGATTTAATCATTTCTTGCGGTTTTTACGATAATTAGCATTTTCCGATAAATTTGTGTTTCCAATAAATCGTATAAAACATCGGTAAAAATGAAAATACACACTTTGACTACTGTTTTTGATAGGGTTATGGTTTTTACTCTTGGCTACAAAAAAATATTTAAAAACATTGACCTCTTAACATCCAAGGGCCCACATGTGGACGATTCTTTGCCGACCTCTAGTGGCTTCTTTTAATACAATATATAGACAGAATTAAAGCCCTATTTGTTGCCTGTCGATTGCCCTTTCAGGTGACAAGATCTGTTCAGCGGTTCTCGAGTTACATGCCGATATGTGAGACGTGCCCCAAAGTACGCAAAAGTACACATTACCACCCCGACTCCCGGGGCTCTAGCTCCGTCAATCATTTGGCGATCTCTAAAGTCTTTGCAAAGGGTTGTAGCCAATGAGTGTGGCTTTCCAATGATACCCCATGATATGATAATTGGGGATCTAATATGGTCTCTATTGATCGATTTATGATAAAGAAAAGCAGGGTCCCCCTATAGGGGGACCTTAAGGCTTAACAGGTTAAACTGAACAAGCTGGTGAGGAAGGCTAGCTCTGTAGTGAGTCAAACTGAACAAGTTGGTGAGGAAGGCTAGCTCTGTAGTGAGAGTCAAACTGAACAAGCTGGTGAGGAAGGCTAGCTCCGTAGTGGGAGTTAAACTGAACAAGCTGGTGGCAGAGAGGAAGACGAGAAAGAAGCTGGACTATACTGGAGAACCCGTCCCACTCCTCTATGAGGTGGTGGCCAAGATGAGGAGAACGTTCAGCCACAGACTCATACCCCCCCCACCCCCAACACTCCACTAACTGCCTCATGCCAGCGGCCATCAGGCACAACTGGAGGCGAGAACTGCTGCCAGCTGGAGAACTAACTGCGGCAGAACTTGAGAACTATTTGTCTGACCCTGCATGGACTACAGCATATATTATGAGTGACAGGGCATACAGACCCTCATCTGCACCTTTGTGTCTACTGTTTACTTTTATTCCTATTTTATATTCAGATTCAATTGTTTTATTGTCTATATTTATTGTCTTCCAATTACCCTGCCCATGCCTGTACCCTGTGATGCTATGACACCCAAATTGCCCCAACAGGATCAATAAAGGAGTATCTTATCTTCTTTTACACGCACATGCAGCAAATGTTCAATAGACCGACCTGCTGGGGAACGGTGGTACTATGACCCAGATGACGTGACCGGGGTTTATTGGTGCCGTGACCCAGATCAATTGGTGAGGGCCAGCTCCCTATAGCTGGGAATGCTGTTGTGGTGTGTGGAGTAAGATATGAGTAAGATGTGAGTAAGATGTGAGTAAGATGTGGGTAAGATGTGGGTGACTGCAGTGGAATCAGACAAGCCAGTGTAAAGTGTATATTGATCATTACTATATTTATTATATATTTACTGCATATTTAGAGACAACTGAGAGGAGACAAGTAGGACAGTGTTGTGTTACATACACACAGCCATGAAGACATCAGTTGATTACACACTGTACCAAATGAGGGCTGTACAGAGTACATACACCTGCTACTTCTCTGGTATGTTTTTAAATGTACTGTAAGAAAATAGGCCTAAACATCAACAACAACAACAACAACAACAACAACAACAACAACAACAACAACAACAACAACAACAACAACAACAACAACAATAGCTGACAGTCATGACACATATGTGACCCAGCACAGTTTACCCCGTATTTTTAAGGAGCTCACATTCCTCAAACCCCAAAATGTCATGCAATTCAGAAAGATTGAGATATTGGCAATTTTGAGTGCTTTGATATGTTCTCTATATGCATGCATCTTAACTCAATCAGCGCCAGAGGGATATGTGTAATGTGTGGTTAAAAGGCCAGGGCCCTCATGCATCAACGTGTTCTACGCACAGATCTGTGCTTACCCTGTGCGTACGATCATTTCTAAGCAAAGAGTGGGATTCATCAATTTGAACTTGAACTTGACTTCGTGCTTACATCTACGCACAGTTCAGACCTGGCGTACCTAGCGCCCAGTGGTAGAATATATTATTACAACAAGGAAATGAGCTTCTGTGCATAATAACACTGGCACGTTCTGTACGAACCGTAGTTCATTATAGTTCATTGTAAAATAGCAACAGTAGTGTAATTATGGTCAAAACCCTATAAATAGCATTTGGAATAATAGATCTTTCTCTCAGAATGAATGCAGCATGGTTTATATAGCGTTATCGGAATATACGGGGTGTAGGCTACTGACTGACTGCGCTCCGCGTAGCTTGATTGATTGATTGATTGAAAAGTTTATTAACAGATTGCAGAATGGGTACAGTACAGTACAGCTCAGTACATACAATTGTTGATTGGGGATGGAGACCAACTTTCGTCTTGTTTACATCAGGGTCCCCCATTTTCAATTCATCATAAATCATAAAGCTCAACTCGTTATTATTCTGCGCAGACCGCAGAAACACGGGAACGTTTTGATTATATTTAAAAGGCTTTACGTTAAACGAAACAAGTGGAACTTCGAAGCTGTAAGCAGAATACAAGTCATATGAATATAGTGTTCTTCCCCCTTTTTACTGTATAAGAAAGAATAGAAAACGCATTGCAATGACACTATAGTGGACAGACTATGTATATGATGGGATTCAAGTTCGCGTTTTTGTTGCTCATAGGCATGCTGTCAGAGTATGATATCTCAATCAAACATTCTAGAACATTTTTCGTCACAGATCATGTCCTAATAGAACATAGGCTATGGCATGGATCGTGATATTGTGTGGACTGTTATTATTACTGTACACCGGTACCACCCATTGTGACTACAGCCTTGTGAGTCCCGCACACAAACATGATGGAATTCAAGTTCATGTATTGAAAGGCAGGCTATCATACATGCAGTGAGATTCATTGTTCTTGTATATGCTCTCGTATTATATTGTTTATATAGGCTACCCAATACTGACATCAAAATAGATTGTAGTATGCCTCTAGAAATCATATGCAGCAGGTAGAAAATTTACGGGAGATCCATCGCGATTTGGAATAAAATTGAGGAGAACTTTAATCCCTGGGGTATTAATCAAACAACACGGGAAAAGGCAGTCATATTCCAGCGCGGTCTTTATTAGCCGACAACGAAATAGATGCATCTAAAAATCATATAGCCAATCGAACACAACTAATAAAGGCATTCATATTACAGCACGGTTATAATGACACACAACCAACGCCAAACAGTGGTCAACGAACGGTCTTTATTAGTATTTTGAGCTGTCCAGGCAGAATTGCAGCAATGGTCTTAGGGAGCCGTTGATATCTGACATCACCGTTTACGAGTCCGCCTTTTATTTATCCCACAATACGCGATAGTGTCTTCTTGGTTCGACAGCAGTGAACAATCTTTGTGAGTTTCTCAGGGTTCCGCTCGGGTCCGTCCATTATTTCACATCCCATGGGGGGTGTTTCCTCATTTTCATGACCATATATGGATAATCATGCACGAGCATTGACGGTAGAACAAAGTGGTATTCATCAACACGGAGGACCATAGAGCCTGCGTACGCACGTGTGATGAATGCCGACTTCCCTGTGCGTACGCTAGTTCTACATTCCGTGCTTACGTGTGGAAGTAGGTCAAGTTCTACGTCCACGTTGATGCATGAGGGCCCTGGGTTCTAAAGTATAGGAATACGTGGCAGTGGTTGCAGGGCTATAACTATATTCTATATTATAGCTACAGTATGGATACAATACTATGGCCCATTTGACATTGAGTATCTATCGGTCAATATGTGAAAAAGAAATGGACTAGCGTTACACACATATGCTCGGATCGCAATGAAGGCATGCTTTGATCAACGCAAGATTGATATCATATAGCCCTTACCTTGACTAGGATGTGCCCCAAAGAAAATATTCCAATTATCTGATCACGAGTCCCAGTATTGGTGTCGATCGTGTCGCCAACATAATCCACCACACATCATCCATCTGGAGCATTTGACGCCCCTTGCCCGACATGCAAAAATCTGACCGGAGACTTTAGATCGACGCACAGCCCAAGACACAATGTTTCAAAGGGTGCTCGATACCGCCACCTGGTAGGATGCGGCCGGTATTGCACTTTTGCTATCTCAGACTCATTCCCTATGATAACACCAGGCTCCCTGGATGGATAATGAATGGAAATATCGAATAAAAGAAATAACGATGAAAACCCGACTTTTCTCGGGTTTGGTGCTCAAGCGTCCGCAAGTTAACCCCACTTTATTCGGGTATGGCGTCCATTGAGTTAAGAGAACAGCCCTGAAGCTCTGTAGCTAAAAACGGGCTATTGTGTTATCATCTTTGTTAATAAGTAGGGATGTCCGATATTATCGGCCTACCGATATTGGCATTAAAATGTGATATCGTAAAATATCGGTATCGGTTTTCAAAAAAATACAAAAATAAATATATATATATTTTTTTTACATTTCTATAAGCTTTATTTAGCCAGGCAAGCAAGTAAGAACAAATTCTGATTTTATTTATTGTCAAAAGTATGCATAATGTTGTGTTAATTCCACAACAAGAGATATGTAATGTTAATTACCTGAAGTTATTCCGTTTTTTGGGGGGAGAAACCCTGCATATATCGGTATCGGTTGATATCGGTTGATATCGGTATCTGAAATTAAGAGTTGGACAATATCGGTATATCGGTATCGGTAAAAAAGCCAATATCGATAAGACATAGATTGAAATGTATCCGCCCGATTTGTACAAGTGATGGCTTATTTTGAAGTTAAGAACCTGTACTTTCATATAATGTGAAAAGAAAAATTTGAAGCTTGCTTAACAAGACCCTATTATCTGTGCCTGGTCACATATTGTCCTGGAAACCCGAGAGTTTAAGGATGCGCGTGGTCAAATCATCTTGGTTGATTTTGTTAAAACATTGGTAAATCGAATAAAAATGTGTTTAGCAGTTTGGTAGAGGACTTGACGTTCTCTGGCCAGGAGAATTGGGTCAAGCTCCCTGACTCACCTTATAAACTTATCTGACACAAAGGAAGGGGGCGGGGGAAGGGATGACCAGGTGATATGGGTACAGGAAGGAGGGGGTGAGGGGCACAGGCAGGAGGGACGTAGGTGTTAACAAAAGGCCATGAAAGGAATCTTCCACAATATATCATATTCATCTTTTCATCAGAAATGCCCCTGACTGTACACTGTAAGAAAAAAAGCTGCAAGAAAACGGTAAATGTCTGGTATCAATGATTGCCAAATACTTACTGTCAAATTACAGTAAAATCAAATACATTTACAGATTACAACCTTTATTTAATGGTTAATATTTTGATAAAAGGTAATTTACTGTATTTTTATGGTATTTGCACTTAAAGTAGAAAAACTAAAGTAATCTGTAAAATAATACAGTGAATTTCGTGTGAAAAAACATTTATTTTTTACAGTGTAGGCTACATGTGTGAATTATGTTGGACATTGCAGAGCTCTAACAGAGGACACACACCACATATTCTGCACACAAACAAGGACTCTGAGCTCAGACAGAGGACACACACACCACATATTCTGCACACAAACAAGGACACTGAGCTCAGACAGAGGACACACACACCACATATTCTGCACACAAACAAGGACTCTGAGCTCAGACAGAGGACACACACACCACATATTCTGCACACAAACAAGGACACTGAGCTCAGACAGAGGACACACACACCACATATTCTGCACACAAACAAGGACTCTGAGCTCTAACAGACGACACACACACCATCGTCTGCACACAAACAAGGAATCTGAAGTTATGTTTGCAGAAGATTATTATGAGGCATCAGAGAAGATAGCATGATGTTTTCTTGATTGGGAAAGATGTTAGGTTGTGTGCGTGTGGGGGGGGGGGGGTGAGGGTATGTATAAGTGACGTGAGTCGGTCCATAATCCCTTCATCTCTTCACCCTCCCGCAACCCCCCCCCCCCCCTTTCTCTGTTTGCCTGAGTGGAATCTGAAAGCTCTGCGTCATTCCCATTTCATCAGCGGGGAGTTGACTCAGAGGCGTGCGCTCGCAGACCAGCAGCTAACCAATCTGTGCTGTCCCGGGGGACAAGGCCATGTCACGTCTCCAGGAGACGCAAAGTGGACACGACCCCATGATGGCCGACCGCATGCAACGAGTTAAGAGTCACACGCAATCACTCAAGTACATAAACACACATGCACACACACACACACACACACACACACACACACACACACACACACACACACACACACACACACACACACACACACACACACACACACACACACACACACACACACACACACACACACACACACACACACACACACACACACACACACATAGTTTCAAGTTTCAAGTTTTGTTTTATTTGTAACATATAAGGTACATGTGCATTACAGTGAACTGCTTGGTTCTGTATGAGCCTCCTGAGATGTAGTGCAAATCTTTTTAGTAATAAATAGATCAAATATGGTGTAGTGTTAAAAAGTGTCAAAGTGAATGTTTAAAGTGAGTGTGTGCATGTGGATGGATATATATATATATAGAGAGAGAGAGAGAGAGAGAGAGAGAGAGAGAGAGAGAGAGAGAGAGAGAGAGAGAGAGAGAGAGAGAGAGAGAGAGAGAGAGAGAGAGTAAAAGAGAGAAAGGGGAGAGAGAGAGAGAGAGAGAGAGAGAGAGAGAGAGAGAGAGAGAGAGAGAGAGAGAGAGAGAGAGAGAGAGAGAGAGAGAGAGACACAGATTTGTGGAATATTCAGTTATGCATGTGAAAGGTAGAGGTAGAAATGCAACATCATAACGCCGTTGCCACGGTGCTCCGGTCTGCTCAGGAGGCTGATGGGTCAGGAGGCGGTCGGTCGGGGTCTAATATACAGTAAGCTGCAGGTCATCCTGACTGGCTCTGCTCAAACAGACAGTCATGAGGTGGCATGTTGACCCAGGCTGATAACGTTATCGGAGCACATTCCAGTGGAGATCTGTGGTCACAGGTCAGGGGAGAAGGAGACACAGAAGCTATGGGACAAGGTCCATGAGATCAGGGGCCGCCGGCGAGGAGACACAGAAGCTACGGGACAAGGTCCATGAGATCAGGCAGCGACACCGCGGTGAGAAGTGAAAACAGTGGCTCGTCGTGTTGATGTGGTCCACAGGGTTGAGTGCTGTACACTTTAGTCGAGAAAAGAAACAAATCAATAGTCAGCTATTGTTGTAACTTAATAGGTCAGGTTACATTTAATTAAATAAAAGTGCGACCGCAGGATTAATAACGTTAACGTTAGTTCACAAATATACTAATTAAAACGGTTGGACCTGCGAGATTTGTACTTTGTAGGTCTGCATTTTAAATGTAAGGAGTAAAAAGTATGTTTTTTTTTCTTCTGAAATGTAATTGAGTAAAAGTACAAAGTATACAAACCTTAAACCTTTAAACCTAATAATACTAGAGTAAAGTACAAATCCCCAAAAACAGTACTTAAGTATTGTAACGAAGTACAATTACTCAAGTACTTTACACCCCTGTAAATGTGATCATGTATTTGTATATCTTTTCATGACCCCCCCCCCCCCCCACCAAAAACATCATGTCACGACCCCCTAAGGGTCCCAACCCTCAGGTTGAGAACCACACAGCTGTAATGCATTAGTGCCCTCATGGGCGAGTTGTGTAACACTGACAGCAGCTGCGTCGTCCTGCTCAATGTTTTGGCTCGTATATATACTGTAGGTCAAGGGTCATCTCTGGAGGAAACCACCGAGCTTCAAAATAGAACGTAGAGCTCTTTGGGTTATTGCTACTGGTAATGAGAAGAAGGCATCCCTGAGTCTCCCAGGAACCACCTGCGAACAGTGGTGGACGAGGATACGAGGACGATGTCCGGTGCCCTCTTCTTGCAATGCTTTGATAAAAGCCCTACTACAATGGTTTTACAGTAGTAATAATAACAATAATTACGGAAAGTGGTGTTGTTGTCCAGCAGGGGGCACTCTGTCCTCTGGACTTGTCAGTAACAATGCCCCTGTTACAGTGATTAGGGACACCGTACAGCTGCGAGTGCCGTCCTTTGGATGAGACGCTTGTTAGGGTTTGAAACCGACCTCAACAGCAGGGCACAGACAGGTAGTTCAGAGTTAGCCAAACACTAGGGCGTATTTATTACAGAATCAAAAAGAGCCAAATAACAAATCTGAATCAACAAAAAAGGAGAATGCCTTCGGCAGAGTTGTCTGCGGCTCTGCAGATCCTCCCGGTGTTAGAGGTGGGGAATCGGCATAGGCGCCGCTGCGGCTCTGCAGATACTCCCAGCTCCAACTCGGAGTGGAAACGGAGAGAGAGAGAGAGATCAACAACAGTCCAACAGTACACAGAGGCAGTGCAGTTCAGTCCTCCCTTAGCTGAGTCCAGTATGAAATACAAGTGACTTGATCTTCGGTGTAAACTACACACAAGTTAGCTGAGTCCAGTACAAAACAAAACGGTACTTCTTCAGTGTTATCCAAACACACAATTTAGCTGAGTCCAGTACAAAACAAAACGGTACTTCCTCAGTGTTATCCAAACACACAATTTAGCTGAGTCCAGTACAAAACAAAAACGGTACTTCTTCAGTGTTATCCAAACACACAAAAACAGATAATCCAAAAAAGGTTTGTTTCCAAAACTCACCAAAGCGCAAACGCGTAAAGCGGGCAACGAGGCGCAGCTCCAAACGGATGATCAAGATATTCACTAGCGGCGATCCAAAGATGTCCTGGAGGGAAAGTAGACGAAGCACAACAACGGGGGGAAGGCAGGCAGTAGCAGTAGTATTCAAAACGACCCGACAACGATTGAAAGAAGGTCCAAGTATATGAAGCCTCTGGAGCGCTAATCACAAACTACGACAGGTGCGTGATGGAATTGGTCATCGCTCCTGAAGCGTGTGGTGGGGAATGCACCAATCAACACAGTACCTTGAAGAAGTGTGTGGCGGGGAACGAGCCAATCCTCACAGAATCCTCACAACGCTAAACCCGAGGTCCTGACTGAATTCGGTCTTTAAAGAACCAAGTGCGCGTATTCCCAATCAGGTCTCTGACAGCAAGGCCACCTAATTATCCCTTCCCCTTAATTGGCTGATATCAATCCCTTGTCTCCTGAGCCGTTCAGCCATTGTGTAGTGCAGGGCTATTCAACTGGCAGCACGCGGGCCAGATGCGGCCCGCGGGATGATTCTGACCGGCCCGCCAAAGATTACATGATAATAAAAAAAAATTAAAAAAAAAAAAATATATATATATATATATATATATATATATTTTTTTTTTTTACCTTTTTTTTTCATGTCAACGTTAACACGCACAATTGAGACAAAAGTCACTCAATTAATGACAGATTTCATTGATAAATTGAGGGAAAACTTTGCAAGTCGATTTGATGAATTTGACATGTCCAGAGAATTGATGCATTTTGTGAGCAACCCATTTGCCAATGTAGCTGCTATTTCCACAAAAGGACAAGAGTTCCTTGCATCACTTCACATTGATGAAGGTCTCCTGCAACTTGAAATAATTGACATGCAAGCATCATCTGCTCTGAAGCAGGCACTTGAGAATGAATCCACCACAACATTTTGGATAAAGTGTATTCATGTCAAGACATTCCCCAAAATAAAAACGCTGGCACTATCTGTGCTAACAATGTTTGGCTCAACATACACCTGTGAATCCAGTTTCTCTCACATGAATGCCATTAAAACAAGCAACGTGCCTCCTTGACAAATGAGCATTTGCATCACTGTTTGCGGGTAGCCCTCACTTCCTATGAACCCTTGTAGTAAACTTCCTAGCTTATTCCCTATCCACCTGCTCTGCGTTGTGTTAACCTTAAAAAGCCCTTGAAGTACTATATCTACAAAATGCAGTAAACCAGGTAATGGTTTTGCTGCAGCGGCACGGCCGGAGAGGATTAAGACGGCTGAGAAAGTGAGATCGGAGCAGTTTGATACTCTGAAGAATCCGTTGTTTAATAAAAAGGATTTCAATCAATACAAATCAAAGATTTGAAAGAACAATTGCAATAAAACCTGAATGGAAGCCCTCACTATGCCGAGGTTCATTAGGCTTTAGTCTAAATATTCTATATCTGTGGGCTCGAAGTCTTATTCTCGTTCTTCGTCTGCTCCAGGGCCGTCACTCGCCGCGGTCTTCTTTGTCCAGTGGAGGAAGAGTGTGTATTCGCTGTTGTTTCCTGTCTGTCGTTCGTGGGGTTGTGACGCTCTCTCTGCAGAGCGCATCATCTTAAAGTCTAGATCTCCACCCCCAACATTACGTCAGGAGGGCGGGTCCTTCTGAGCATTACCGATCTCCCTTATTGGAGGACCAGTAGCCCTGTCTGTCAATAGGCTAGCCACTCTTGAGTAGCGACAGAACGGAATTCCTTAGTAGGCGTTCCCTAGCAGTTTCAAACCGAAGGGGTGTGAAGGCTTGGTTTCAAATGGGGAACCTACTGATCTAATCTAGTTCCGATGCCTTTTGTTTACAGGGGTAGAATGCAAAACATTTTTTTTCCCTACCCCTCCACAAAAGGCTTCCTCTGAGCTTATTATACTTGTAGACCATATGTCTGGCTCTAATCAACATTATCTCTAAATCTTCCAGGAAGGCTCTTTGATCCTAAGGCTTGTAAACAGCCGCCTAGGGTAGGAATTTCAGTAGGCATTGTAAACACGGGTAGATGCTAATTCACTCAACTGCTTATTCACCTCCTTTCCAGGAGATCAAAATAAGGACAGTTTTAGAGCAATGGAGGGGGGTAGCTTTGAATTAGTTATGTGTAATGTTGCAATTTTACCTTTCCAATTTGCCATTCTGAGTTCCATGGTGTACAGTACAATTTTACACAGTTTTGTTGAGAAACTACCACACCCTCTTTCTCTGCCATTGCCCAGTCAAAGAAGTGCAATCGCTCTCATTAGATGTGTGTATGTAGGCTAGGCCTGTCTGCCCCCCACCCCCCTGATGTTTGAGAGTTAAGAGTGGACAATAAGTGCTAATAAGATGCTGTGATTTGCTGTTGTTGCACAGACATGAAGCACTTTTTCATAAGCTCAGCTGCACTATAATGTGTTTTTTTGTTCAAGTGTTGATGTTAGAATGTTCAGATGCACATCATGCACTTGTTTGTTTTTTATTTTATTTTTATATTGAAATGTTGAAGAGGAGATGTTGCAGTTGTTGCACAGTCATAAATTAAGCACTTTCTGCAGGAGATGTTGCAGATGTGGCACATAAATGAAGCACTTTTTTTGAAAAGTATACTACTTTTGCAATGTAGTTAAATGAAAGTTGTGAAAATGTGGTTGCGTGTTGTGTCAAGTGTACATATCAGGAACGGGGAGGCGCCGGGGCAGTCCGGCCCCTGGCCCCTTGGGTTTCTGACAATGTGGCCCCCTGAACAATTTAGTTGAATAGCCCTGGTGTAGTGTGATGTGTGCCTGGTGCCAGTGTATGGCAGCCATTGAGCCTGCATAGCCCAAGGTTGGTGCTACCAGTGGTGGTGAAGGAGGCAATTTCCACGCTAGATTGTGGGGAGCGCTTTGAGTGTCTAGAAAAGCGCTGTATAAATGTAATGAATTATTATTATTAAACTTGATTTGTACAGCACCTTTCATACGAGAATTGCAGCTCAAAGTGCTTCATAGCGGTAAAATAAGTATAAAACAAGCATCAAAATAGACAAAGTCAAGGCAAGACATAGATTAGAACATTAAAACACATAGTTCTTCACATTAGGATCTAACATCCCAATAGGCCTCTTTGTTTTTTACGGTCTGATTATCACACATAATATAGACCATTTTAAAATAATAACAGTAATAAAAGAGTAAAATATAGTAGACAGCGTAAAATAGTGCACTGCAATGAAATAGTTGGTCAAATAGAATAGACAGTAAAATAATGCAATAGTGCAATTCTGAATTACTGTTTAAAACCTGACAGTCTTTCTGTGAGGTTTTGCCCGCTGCTCACTACCTTTTCTCTGTCTTCTTTAAGCCTACTGTTAGGAATTCCCTATTCTCTGTCTTCTTTAAGCCTACTGTTAGGAATTCCCTACTCACTCTCTCTAGCCCCCACCCTCTCGTTCTTTACCCTTAGTGGCCACACCTGTTTGATATTCTATTATCTCTCGCACCTGTGGTGGCAGGCTAATTAGTCCCCCTGTGGGCTTTAAATACCAGGGCGCTTCCCCTCGTTTTGGCGTGGGGTCGTGTTGTATACTTGCCGAGTCATATTCTCTAAACATCTAGACTCTTTCGGGAGATCCTCCGTCTGCCTATGCTGTTCCATTCTCCTGCGTCGAGATGTTTTGCTCCAGCCTTCGCCTGCTGTCGCCGTTGCCTGAGAGTGGGACTGGTCTGCGCTCCCTAGACTTCCACGGGAGGCATCCCAGTCATCCACTTCAGACCCCCCGCGCAGCTGTCGTCCTGACGCACATCCAGACCAGCGCAGACGCTCTCCAGTCCTCAGCGCGCTACGCGCATCTTCCAAGGACGCTCGAGCTTGGCACGCTCTCCAGACCAGCGCGCAACGCGCATCTTCCAAGAACCCTCGAGCTTGGACGCTCTCCAGTCCTCAGCGCGCAACGCGCATCTTCCAAGGACGCTCGAGCTTGGCACGCTCTCCAGACCAGCGCGCAACGCGCATCTTCCAAGAACCCTCGAGCTTGGCACGCTCTCCAGACCGGCGCGCAACGCGCATCTCCTAGACCTTCGAGCTTGGCACGCTCCCCAGACCAGCGCGCTGGAGCGCATCTTCCAGACCTTCGTGCTTGGCGCACTCCTCCTCGCAGACGCACCCCGAGGCGTCTCTCTGTTCCGACGCGCACACCAAGGTGTGGCGCGCACTCTGTTCCTCGGCTCCGACAGCGGCTACCCGGTGGACGACATCCTCGCCACCGCCACTGTTCCGACGCGCACACCAAGGTGTGGCGCGCACTCTGTTCCTCGGCTCCGACAGTGGCTACCCGGTGGACGACATCCTCGCCACCGCCACTGTTCCAGCTCCCTGTTCCGACGCGCACACCAAGGTGTGGCGCGCACTCTGTTCCTCGGCTCCGACAGTGGCTACCCGGTGGACGACATCCTCGCCACCGCCACTGTTCCAGCTCCCTGTTCCGACGCGCACACCAAGGTGTGGCGCGCACTCTGTTCCTCGGCTCCGACAGCGGCTACCCGGTGGACGATGCCCTCGTCACCGCCACTGTTCCAGCACTCTGTTCCTCGGCTCCGACAGCGGCTACCCGGTGGACGATGCCCTCGTCACCGCCACTGTTCCAGCACTCTCTCCCTCGGCTCGGACAGCCAGCCGCCCCGGTGGCGATGCCTTCGTTCCCGTTGCTGTCCCTGTACCATTACGCATGCGCCTGGGTGAGTTTTTGATTGTGATGTCACTCACCCAGCGTAGTGCCCTTGCCCCCGTTCCCGCTGCTGTCCCCGTACCTTTACGCATACGTCCTGGGTGAGTTTTGATTGTGATGTCACTCACTCAGCGTAGTGCCCTTGCCCCCGTTCCCGCTGCTGTCCCCGTACCTTTACGCATACGTCCTGGGTGAGTTTTGATTGTGATGTCACTCACTCAGCGTAGTGCCCTTGCCCCCCGTTCCCGCTGCTGCCCCTTTACCTTTACGCATACGCCTGGGTGAGTTTTGATTGTGATGTCACTCACTCAGCGTAATGCCTCTTGCCCCCGTTCCCGCTGCTGTTCCTGTACCTTTACGCATACGCCTGGGTGAGTTTTGATTGTGATGTCACTCTCCCAGCGTATTGCCTCTGTTAGTTAGTTTGGACATTTCATCTCCCAGCGTATTCCCTCTGTTAGTTAGTTTGGACATTTCATCTCCCAGCGTAATGCCTCTGTTTTTGGTTCTCACTTAGAATAGTATTTTTGGACTTTACATCTCCCCCTGTGTGTTTGTCACACGAAGATATTATTACTTTGTTCACTTTGTTATTTGGACTGTTCTGCACCTGCTCTGTTTTTTCCCTTTTGGTGCATTAACTATCTCCTCTGTCCTGCAGAGCGGCCCAGATGATTTTCCACCAGTCCTCCCAGTTCCTCCCTGTTCCCCAGCCCGCCTCCGCGGGCCTCAGTCCCCTTCTAGTTCCACCTAGTTCCTGGTCCCAAGTTCTCCCTTTCTAGTTCCACCTAGTTCCTGTTCCCTAGTTCTCCCCTTCTAGTTCCACCTAGTTCCTGGTCCCAAGTTCTCCCTTTCTAGTTCCACCTAGTTCCTGTTCCCTAGTTCTCCCCTTTCTAGTTCCACCTTGTTCCTGGTCCCAAGTTCTCCCCTTCTAGTTCCACCTAGTTCCTTGTCCCTAGTTCCCCTAGTCCCCGTTTCTCCTGTTCCCTAGCTCTCCTAGTCCCTAGTCCTCTCTCCCTAGTTTCTCCTTGTCCCTGGTTTACCTAGTCTCTAGTTCCTCTGTCCCAAGGCGTTCCCTTAACCTTCCCTTAGGCGTTCCCTTACTTTCCCTTAGTGTTCCCTTTTCCTGCCCGCCTCTTAAAGGCACCTTCCTTCCCCTCATATTATATTCCTGTATTTGTGATTCTCCCTTAAAGGGACAGTGCCCTTTTCCCTGTATTTCCCTGTTGTTCAATAAATATCTGTTTCTTGGCAAACCATCATACCTGTCTTGTGTTGTGCGATTGGGGTCGGTTACAAACCATAACAGTACGACCCCACCAAGTCTACGACCCCAGCCAGCACAGACTGTGTATGTTGAGTTTGCCTTTTTTTTTCTTGTTCCCTCTAGCTCCCCTGTTAGCCCTGTTAGCTTCCCTGTTAGCCCAGTTTAGCTTCCTTGTTAGTCCTGTTTAGCTCCCTTGTTAGCCTGTTACTCCCCTGTTTAGCTTGTTAGTCTCCCCGGTTAGCTCCCCTGTTTGCTTCCCGTTTTGCCCTGTTTGACCCCCCTGTAGCTAGCCATGCCCTGGCAGCTAACCCAGTCCCTCAGCAGAGCCCCTGTCTGCTAGCTTAGCCCCGGCTGCTAGCACAGCCTCTATGTTTATGCAGCCCTTGCTGCTGGCATAGGCCCTGTAGCTAGCCATGCCCTGGCGGCTAACCCAGTTTCCCTCTGCATGGCCCCGGCCTGCTAGCTTGGCCCCGGCTGTTAGCACAGCCTCTATGTTAATGCAGCCTTGCAGCTGGCATAGGCCCTGTAGCTAGCCAGGCCCAAGCAGCTAACCTGGTCCCTCTGCATGGCCTCCACTTTTTTGTGTAGTTTATCTCACACAGCTAGGACTGTCCTTCCAGCTAGCTTGTTCTCTCATGCTGGTCCAGCCCTGTCTGCCAGCCTAGCTCCGGCAGCTAGCGCAGCCTCTATGTTGATGTAGCAGTACAGCTAGCATAGGCCCTGTGGCTATCAGTGCCCTGGCAGCTACCCTTTCCCTCTGCTAGCCTAGCTCCGGCAGCTTGCGCAGCCTCTATGTTGATGTAGCAGTACAGCTAGCATAGGCCCTGTAGCTGTCAGTGCCCTGGCAGCTAACCTTCCCTCTGCTAGCCCTTTTCCCGGTGCTACCATGGTTACCCCTTTTGCTACCCTGCTTGCCCCTCAGTTCTCTAGACCAGTTCTCTAGCCCGGTTCTCTAGCCCAGTTCTCTAGACCAGTTCTCTAGACCAGTTCTCTAGACCCAGTTCCTCTAGACCAGTTCCCCCAGTTGCCCCTCTGCTACCCTAGTTACCCCTCGGCGACCCTGTTTCTTTTGCTAGCCCCACTCTTGTGGTGGCTTCCCCTGCTGGCTTGGCCAGTACCGTCTTGTTTTGCCCCTGCCACTCTGTCTGTATTTGTTTTGGGTCGCCGGGTGGCTCCCGTTGGAGGGGGGGATACTGTGAGGTTTTGCCCGCTGCTCACTACCTTTTCTCTGTCTTCTTTAAGCCTACTGTTAGGAATTCCCTATTCTCTGTCTTCTTTAAGCCTACTGTTAGGAATTCCCTACTCACTCTCTCTAGCCCCCACCCTCTCGTTCTTTACCCTTAGTGGCCACACCTGTTTGATATTCTATTATCTCTCGCACCTGTGGTGGCAGGCTAATTAGTCCCCCTGTGGGCTTTAAATACCAGGGCGCTTCCCCTCGTTTTGGCGTGGGGTCGTGTTGTATACTTGCCGAGTCATATTCTCTAAACATCTAGACTCTTTCGGGAGATCCTCCGTCTGCCTATGCTGTTCCATTCTCCTGCGTCGAGATGTTTTGCTCCAGCCTTCGCCTGCTGTCGCCGTTGCCTGAGAGTGGGACTGGTCTGCACTCCCTAGACTTCCACGGGAGGCATCCCAGTCATCCACTTCAGACCCCCCGCGCAGCTGTCGTCCTGACGCACATCCAGACCAGCGCAGACGCTCTCCAGTCCTCAGCGCGCTACGCGCATCTTCCAAGGACGCTCGAGCTTGGCACGCTCTCCAGACCAGCGCGCAACGCGCATCTTCCAAGAACCCTCGAGCTTGGACGCTCTCCAGTCCTCAGCGCGCAACGCGCATCTTCCAAGGACGCTCGAGCTTGGCACGCTCTCCAGACCAGCGCGCAACGCGCATCTTCCAAGAACCCTCGAGCTTGGCACGCTCTCCAGACCGGCGCGCAACGCGCATCTCCTAGACCTTCGAGCTTGGCACGCTCCCCAGACCAGCGCGCTGGAGCGCATCTTCCAGACCTTCGTGCTTGGCGCACTCCTCCTCGCAGACGCACCCCGAGGCGTCTCTCTGTTCCGACGCGCACACCAAGGTGTGGCGCGCACTCTGTTCCTCGGCTCCGACAGCGGCTACCCGGTGGACGACATCCTCGCCACCGCCACTGTTCCGACGCGCACACCAAGGTGTGGCGCGCACTCTGTTCCTCGGCTCCGACAGTGGCTACCCGGTGGACGACATCCTCGCCACCGCCACTGTTCCAGCTCCCTGTTCCGACGCGCACACCAAGGTGTGGCGCGCACTCTGTTCCTCGGCTCCGACAGTGGCTACCCGGTGGACGACATCCTCGCCACCGCCACTGTTCCAGCTCCCTGTTCCGACGCGCACACCAAGGTGTGGCGCGCACTCTGTTCCTCGGCTCCGACAGCGGCTACCCGGTGGACGATGCCCTCGTCACCGCCACTGTTCCAGCACTCTGTTCCTCGGCTCCGACAGCGGCTACCCGGTGGACGATGCCCTCGTCACCGCCACTGTTCCAGCACTCTCTCCCTCGGCTCGGACAGCCAGCCGCCCCGGTGGCGATGCCTTCGTTCCCGTTGCTGTCCCTGTACCATTACGCATGCGCCTGGGTGAGTTTTTGATTGTGATGTCACTCACCCAGCGTAGTGCCCTTGCCCCCGTTCCCGCTGCTGTCCCCGTACCTTTACGCATACGTCCTGGGTGAGTTTTGATTGTGATGTCACTCACTCAGCGTAGTGCCCTTGCCCCCGTTCCCGCTGCTGTCCCTGTACCTTTACGCATACGTCCTGGGTGAGTTTTGATTGTGATGTCACTCACTCAGCGTAGTGCCCTTGCCCCCCGTTCCCGCTGCTGCCCCTTTACCTTTACGCATACGCCTGGGTGAGTTTTGATTGTGATGTCACTCACTCAGCGTAATGCCTCTTGCCCCCGTTCCCGCTGCTGTTCCTGTACCTTTACGCATACGCCTGGGTGAGTTTTGATTGTGATGTCACTCTCCCAGCGTATTGCCTCTGTTAGTTAGTTTGGACATTTCATCTCCCAGCGTATTCCCTCTGTTAGTTAGTTTGGACATTTCATCTCCCAGCGTAATGCCTCTGTTTTTGGTTCTCACTTAGAATAGTATTTTTGGACTTTACATCTCCCCCTGTGTGTTTGTCACACGAAGATATTATTACTTTGTTCACTTTGTTATTTGGACTGTTCTGCACCTGCTCTGTTTTTTCCCTTTTGGTGCATTAACTATCTCCTCTGTCCTGCAGAGCGGCCCAGATGATTTTCCACCAGTCCTCCCAGTTCCTCCCTGTTCCCCAGCCCGCCTCCGCGGGCCTCAGTCCCCTTCTAGTTCCACCTAGTTCCTGGTCCCAAGTTCTCCCTTTCTAGTTCCACCTAGTTCCTGTTCCCTAGTTCTCCCCTTCTAGTTCCACCTAGTTCCTGGTCCCAAGTTCTCCCTTTCTAGTTCCACCTAGTTCCTGTTCCCTAGTTCTCCCCTTTCTAGTTCCACCTTGTTCCTGGTCCCAAGTTCTCCCCTTCTAGTTCCACCTAGTTCCTTGTCCCTAGTTCCCCTAGTCCCCGTTTCTCCTGTTCCCTAGCTCTCCTAGTCCCTAGTCCTCTCTCCCTAGTTTCTCCTTGTCCCTGGTTTACCTAGTCTCTAGTTCCTCTGTCCCAAGGCGTTCCCTTAACCTTCCCTTAGGCGTTCCCTTACTTTCCCTTAGTGTTCCCTTTTCCTGCCCGCCTCTTAAAGGCACCTTCCTTCCCCTCATATTATATTCCTGTATTTGTGATTCTCCCTTAAAGGGACAGTGCCCTTTTCCCTGTATTTCCCTGTTGTTCAATAAATATCTGTTTCTTGGCAAACCATCATACCTGTCTTGTGTTGTGCGATTGGGGTCGGTTACAAACCATAACAGTACGACCCCACCAAGTCTACGACCCCAGCCAGCACAGACTGTGTATGTTGAGTTTGCCTTTTTTTTTCTTGTTCCCTCTAGCTCCCCTGTTAGCCCTGTTAGCTTCCCTGTTAGCCCAGTTTAGCTTCCTTGTTAGTCCTGTTTAGCTCCCTTGTTAGCCTGTTACTCCCCTGTTTAGCTTGTTAGTCTCCCCGGTTAGCTCCCCTGTTTGCTTCCCGTTTTGCCCTGTTTGACCCCCCTGTAGCTAGCCATGCCCTGGCAGCTAACCCAGTCCCTCAGCAGAGCCCCTGTCTGCTAGCTTAGCCCCGGCTGCTAGCACAGCCTCTATGTTTATGCAGCCCTTGCTGCTGGCATAGGCCCTGTAGCTAGCCATGCCCTGGCGGCTAACCCAGTTTCCCTCTGCATGGCCCCGGCCTGCTAGCTTGGCCCCGGCTGTTAGCACAGCCTCTATGTTAATGCAGCCTTGCAGCTGGCATAGGCCCTGTAGCTAGCCAGGCCCAAGCAGCTAACCTGGTCCCTCTGCATGGCCTCCACTTTTTTGTGTAGTTTATCTCACACAGCTAGGACTGTCCTT
This sequence comes from Notolepis coatsorum, assembly GCF_963971535.1. Taxonomy (NCBI): domain Eukaryota; kingdom Metazoa; phylum Chordata; class Actinopteri; order Aulopiformes; family Paralepididae; genus Notolepis; species Notolepis coatsorum. The sequence goes on from NC_140169.1 coordinate 13,822,518, forward strand.
CCAGCTAGCTTGTTCTCTCATGCTGGTCCAGCCCTGTCTGCCAGCCTAGCTCCGGCAGCTAGCGCAGCCTCTATGTTGATGTAGCAGTACAGCTAGCATAGGCCCTGTGGCTATCAGTGCCCTGGCAGCTACCCTTTCCCTCTGCTAGCCTAGCTCCGGCAGCTTGCGCAGCCTCTATGTTGATGTAGCAGTACAGCTAGCATAGGCCCTGTAGCTGTCAGTGCCCTGGCAGCTAACCTTCCCTCTGCTAGCCCTTTTCCCGGTGCTACCATGGTTACCTTTTTTGCTACCCTGCTTGCCCCTCAGTTCTCTAGACCAGTTCTCTAGCCCGGTTCTCTAGCCCAGTTCTCTAGACCAGTTCTCTAGACCAGTTCTCTAGACCCAGTTCCTCTAGACCAGTTCCCCCAGTTGCCCCTCTGCTACCCTAGTTACCCCTCGGCGACCCTGTTTCTTTTGCTAGCCCCACTCTTGTGGTGGCTTCCCCTGCTGGCTTGGCCAGTACCGTCTTGTTTTGCCCCTGCCACTCTGTCTGTATTTGTTTTGGGTCGCCGGGTGGCTCCCGTTGGAGGGGGGGATACTGTGAGGTTTTGCCCGCTGCTCACTACCTTTTCTCTGTCTTCTTTAAGCCTACTGTTAGGAATTCCCTATTCTCTGTCTTCTTTAAGCCTACTGTTAGGAATTCCCTACTCACTCTCTCTAGCCCCCACCCTCTCGTTCTTTACCCTTAGTGGCCACACCTGTTTGATATTCTATTATCTCTCGCACCTGTGGTGGCAGGCTAATTAGTCCCCCTGTGGGCTTTAAATACCAGGGCGCTTCCCCTCGTTTTGGCGTGGGGTCGTGTTGTATACTTGCCGAGTCATATTCTCTAAACATCTAGACTCTTTCGGGAGATCCTCCGTCTGCCTATGCTGTTCCATTCTCCTGCGTCGAGATGTTTTGCTCCAGCCTTCGCCTGCTGTCGCCGTTGCCTGAGAGTGGGACTGGTCTGCGCTCCCTAGACTTCCACGGGAGGCATCCCAGTCATCCACTTCAGACCCCCCGCGCAGCTGTCGTCCTGACGCACATCCAGACCAGCGCAGACGCTCTCCAGTCCTCAGCGCGCTACGCGCATCTTCCAAGGACGCTCGAGCTTGGCACGCTCTCCAGACCAGCGCGCAACGCGCATCTTCCAAGAACCCTCGAGCTTGGACGCTCTCCAGTCCTCAGCGCGCAACGCGCATCTTCCAAGGACGCTCGAGCTTGGCACGCTCTCCAGACCAGCGCGCAACGCGCATCTTCCAAGAACCCTCGAGCTTGGCACGCTCTCCAGACCGGCGCGCAACGCGCATCTCCTAGACCTTCGAGCTTGGCACGCTCCCCAGACCAGCGCGCTGGAGCGCATCTTCCAGACCTTCGTGCTTGGCGCACTCCTCCTCGCAGACGCACCCCGAGGCGTCTCTCTGTTCCGACGCGCACACCAAGGTGTGGCGCGCACTCTGTTCCTCGGCTCCGACAGCGGCTACCCGGTGGACGACATCCTCGCCACCGCCACTGTTCCGACGCGCACACCAAGGTGTGGCGCGCACTCTGTTCCTCGGCTCCGACAGTGGCTACCCGGTGGACGACATCCTCGCCACCGCCACTGTTCCAGCTCCCTGTTCCGACGCGCACACCAAGGTGTGGCGCGCACTCTGTTCCTCGGCTCCGACAGTGGCTACCCGGTGGACGACATCCTCGCCACCGCCACTGTTCCAGCTCCCTGTTCCGACGCGCACACCAAGGTGTGGCGCGCACTCTGTTCCTCGGCTCCGACAGCGGCTACCCGGTGGACGATGCCCTCGTCACCGCCACTGTTCCAGCACTCTGTTCCTCGGCTCCGACAGCGGCTACCCGGTGGACGATGCCCTCGTCACCGCCACTGTTCCAGCACTCTCTCCCTCGGCTCGGACAGCCAGCCGCCCCGGTGGCGATGCCTTCGTTCCCGTTGCTGTCCCTGTACCATTACGCATGCGCCTGGGTGAGTTTTTGATTGTGATGTCACTCACCCAGCGTAGTGCCCTTGCCCCCGTTCCCGCTGCTGTCCCCGTACCTTTACGCATACGTCCTGGGTGAGTTTTGATTGTGATGTCACTCACTCAGCGTAGTGCCCTTGCCCCCGTTCCCGCTGCTGTCCCTGTACCTTTACGCATACGTCCTGGGTGAGTTTTGATTGTGATGTCACTCACTCAGCGTAGTGCCCTTGCCCCCCGTTCCCGCTGCTGCCCCTTTACCTTTACGCATACGCCTGGGTGAGTTTTGATTGTGATGTCACTCACTCAGCGTAATGCCTCTTGCCCCCGTTCCCGCTGCTGTTCCTGTACCTTTACGCATACGCCTGGGTGAGTTTTGATTGTGATGTCACTCTCCCAGCGTATTGCCTCTGTTAGTTAGTTTGGACATTTCATCTCCCAGCGTATTCCCTCTGTTAGTTAGTTTGGACATTTCATCTCCCAGCGTAATGCCTCTGTTTTTGGTTCTCACTTAGAATAGTATTTTTGGACTTTACATCTCCCCCTGTGTGTTTGTCACACGAAGATATTATTACTTTGTTCACTTTGTTATTTGGACTGTTCTGCACCTGCTCTGTTTTTTCCCTTTTGGTGCATTAACTATCTCCTCTGTCCTGCAGAGCGGCCCAGATGATTTTCCACCAGTCCTCCCAGTTCCTCCCTGTTCCCCAGCCCGCCTCCGCGGGCCTCAGTCCCCTTCTAGTTCCACCTAGTTCCTGGTCCCAAGTTCTCCCTTTCTAGTTCCACCTAGTTCCTGTTCCCTAGTTCTCCCCTTCTAGTTCCACCTAGTTCCTGGTCCCAAGTTCTCCCTTTCTAGTTCCACCTAGTTCCTGTTCCCTAGTTCTCCCCTTTCTAGTTCCACCTTGTTCCTGGTCCCAAGTTCTCCCCTTCTAGTTCCACCTAGTTCCTTGTCCCTAGTTCCCCTAGTCCCCGTTTCTCCTGTTCCCTAGCTCTCCTAGTCCCTAGTCCTCTCTCCCTAGTTTCTCCTTGTCCCTGGTTTACCTAGTCTCTAGTTCCTCTGTCCCAAGGCGTTCCCTTAACCTTCCCTTAGGCGTTCCCTTACTTTCCCTTAGTGTTCCCTTTTCCTGCCCGCCTCTTAAAGGCACCTTCCTTCCCCTCATATTATATTCCTGTATTTGTGATTCTCCCTTAAAGGGACAGTGCCCTTTTCCCTGTATTTCCCTGTTGTTCAATAAATATCTGTTTCTTGGCAAACCATCATACCTGTCTTGTGTTGTGCGATTGGGGTCGGTTACAAACCATAACACTTTCTTCCTGTTTGATACACAGTTTAAGTAGACCAGTAGGCCATTTCTCTGATAATGTTTTGGGTTTATCATTGGGAAAATGTATTATCGGCTATTGTAATAATTCTGCCTCATGAACATTGGCAAGCTTTCCATTTTTGCACAACATTTAGTTCCCTTCTATCACTAACATTATTGTTTAAGCATTTTTGGTTGAAATAAAATTATACGTAATTTTTTTACGATTAATTGCTAATTGTTTCACGTTGAGCTATAGATTGTGGATGAATACACACAGAAAGGTACACCATGCCAATGTTCATGCTTTATTTGTTTTTGTTACAATCACAGCCAGGGCCTCCCTCTCACCTACTACTTCCACGCCCTTATATGGGCAGCTTCCTGACGCAGTTTCCACACGCTGTCAGCCAAGTCCTATCTGCACACCTGAGACTTGTCAGGTCATCACCAGCTCTGATAAGAGCCCTGCGGTTCCTGCCACTCACCATCCGAGTGTTGCTACACCTACCTAGGTAAGAGGACGTAACCTACTAGCTACCCTGTCTGTTTCTCTGCATTACCCTAACGGTTAGGGCCTAACCCTTGTCTCCCTGTGCCCAGGACTGCCTGCCGCTCGGTCTACGCTGTCTCCCGAGACACCACCCGTCTGGACATTCCTGTAGATCACAAAGGAGCACTCCTGCTCGCACCAGTCGCACATTCCTGTACATTCAAATAACCCTGTCTGCATGGTACCTGTGGAATAAACAACCTAAACCGCTCCATTCTCCTCTCCCTGTGTTCTGCTCGTGGGCTCAAGTTAACGCTACCCTAACAGTTTTAAACGAGACGGTTTAGAAATGTGTCCATTGGAAATTTGCTATTTCAAGCGAGGTGGACCGCGCGGGAAACACCAATGACGTAACCCCTACACTGTAAGGGTCCACTTGTCCCAGGACCCTTCCCCCCATCTGTACTCCTCAAGAGCCACCACCTTTTCACCTACTCTCCCATGGATGTCCTCCACTCATGAACAATGCTCCTCACTCTGTACCTCCCCCTGCTGGACATTCACCTGAACTTCCCCTTGTCTCCCTCATGCATACCCTCCTGGTGCACTGGTGTATCTTTAATGTCTATATGTCTCTCTGTGCCCTTCCCCTGCTACTTTGTCTCTTGCTCTCCTGTTAAATGTTATGTTCCTTGTTTATTAGTTCCTTGTGTTGACAGAGTCACCTGGGGAGCAACAATAACTTGGTCATGACGACAAGGTCCTTCTTTAGCCTTTGGCATGGTTTATTATTTCACACATAGCTTATGCACCATGAGACCTTCTCTCTGTGAGAGGCGACAGAGGAAGAGACAGAGGGGGAGGGAACAATCCCTTATATACCCTCTTACCTGACGTCAGCTACAATAGCTACGTCTCCTTAAGCCTATAGCGCCCTCTTGTGGAAACAGTTAAGCAGTTACATGCAATCATATATAACACATAAACTCAACACTCCCACTTATGGCTGACGTGTATACTGTACAACTTTTCCAAAAACAACTTTCAAAGAAAATAATACAGTTCAGAATGTAGCAGGGTGGATTATCCCTGCTTTATGGGAGTGGTTGTACACGGCCACCTGGTAGCGGGAACGCAGCAGAGCTGAGTCAGCTGGATCCCCGACTGTAGGCCAGGAATGTTGAAGTGGAGGTCGAGCAGCAGGAGTGGATGGGGCCTAGGATTCACTGACCTAGGGATGGTACTCTGGTCCTTCTTGCCCTCCAGGGCGATCAGCAGTAGCTCCCCACACACCCACACTTCCCCCAATACTTCCTGAGCCCTCCCACACCTGATGGCAGTAAGATGGATGATATATTCGCTCCCCAAAGCAGTACTCTTCCTTAATGATGGGTGGAGACCTTTCACAATAAACTATAGGCAGGGGGTGGGGAAAGGGTTAAACAATAATGAGCATTACCCGGAGAGAAAAAGGGTTAGACGAAATGCACATTAAAGACACGCACACAGTGATCCCATTTACGTCTCCTTTATATAACCTAATTCAATTTACAAGTGTATTACTTAATTGGAAAAGCTATTCCCACACTGGGCACCTAGTGCTCTCGCTCTACAATACACATGGATGAAAGTTATTCCCACATGGATGAAAGTTATTCCCACATGGGTGAAAGTTATTCCCACTTGGATGAAAGTTATTCCCACACTGGGCACCTAGTGCTCTCACTCTTTATTACAGACACAGTAAGAACCTCCTCCCTTTAAGGGTTATCTACTGCTCCGCTTCGCGGTAGGTGAACACAAGGTAAATAGTAAAGGAGTTCAATGGGAATTTTATAAAGAACCACATGTTATTATTACACTCAAAAGAAATTAACAGTGGGCCCACATTAGCAAATAAAAGGCCTAGCTAAACCCGGCTTGAAATGGTTGGGGCACCCCTATACACTGCTGCCAGCGTTCGTTCAAAGCACCGTTTATCTTCACCCCTAGAGAGCCTGCGCCACACAGTGAATTGTCTACCGATAACGTTTCAGCACTCAGAGCGCCGCTGTACTTATCCAAGATGGCAGGCCTACTCTCACCACCACTAGTCCGGGTGTTAAGATGGCCGTCGGGAGATCCCGCGATAACAGCCAGCGGGGCGGGGTAGACGCTGGGGCAGGTGAGCTGCTGGGGCAACGGCTTGGAGGGGCTGGAGGAGCGTGCAGTGTAGTGGCGTCCTCTGCTGGGCTGAAGAGGTGGGCCGACGTGCGGGCTAAACTGTGGTGCTCGCCTAAACAAAGCTAAGCTGTGGGTCGTGGTGGACCCCCCTGCTATGACGCCTATACACAGCTAACGCAAGGTGGACAATATCTACCACCTGTCTTCGGCGGTTGCTCGCCTGCTGGTTCATTCACAATGTCTCTGGCACATTAGCCAAACGCTAAGCTACCGCATATACTTCTAGGATAACCCGTTGTGTAACTGAGTTTATTCCTTGCGTGCTGTATCTCTGGAGCTCTCGTTCCAGACGTCCTTCTTCCTCCATGGAAAACGCTGAAGAGGAAGCCCCTCCCTGCTGCACCGTGCGTTGAACCCATTCTTCTTCACCTGTGGCTCCCTGCCCAATCGTGACCACCAGCGCCCCTGGCGGCACCTGTATCCTGTCCCACTATGAAGCATCAATGTTTAGGATATGGAGAATCAAAGAGAACCGCACGTTAAGTGTCCATGTCCGGGTAGGGATGATCAAGAGCGGTCAACCGGTTACAACGTCCTCGTGAACACAGGGAATGCAAAAGATTAGCGTTAGACACCCTGAATAATAGTCAGACATATTCAGGTGGCCCCATCAAAAAGAATATGGCAGTCAATATTACATAACAGGCAATATTTTACACACCAAACATGACCTCTGCAAATCTTCTCAATTTCAGTTTGGAGACAGGCTTGGTCATAGCATCTGCAACCATGTCGTCTGTAGGACAATAAACAAGTGTCATCCTTTCTTCTCTGATGACAGATCTGATGAAGTGATATTTTATATCCACATGTTTACACCTCTCTATGCACACAGGGTCCTTCGAGCAGTTGTTCTAGATAAATACATTCCTGTATTGTCATAGCTAGAGCCATGTATTCGGCTTCACAAGTTGATAGTGCCACTGTGGGCTGTTTCTTTGTTTTCCATGAAACCACTGAGCTGTCTGTACCCAAACTCACACAATACCCTGTGGTACTTCTTCTGGATGTGGCGTCTGCCGCTCAATCTGCATCACTATAGGCTTGAAGCCCTAAGCCCTCGCTGCTCTTTCTGAAACAAAGCTGTTTATCTGCTGTGCCTTTGAGATAGCAAAAAACATGTTTTGCTGTAATCCAGTGCTCTTCCGTGGGTTCAGCAAAATGCTGTGATAATTTACTCACTACAAAACATAGGTCAGGGCGAGTACATGTTGTCAAATAAATAAGACTACCTACAGCTTCTCTGTCAATTTCTGAGCATCCTCTTGGTAGTCTAGTTTTTTATCACATGGTGTTTCCCTTGTTCTACATTCTTGCATGTCAAAACATTTCAGGATCTTTTCCACATATCTCTTCTGGGATATTTTTACACAACTGGCAGACTGTTCGAAGTCCATGCCTAGAAAATGCTTTAACCTACCTAGGTCTTTCATTTTGAATCTGGTGGAGAGCATACTTTTCACCTGCTCTAGGTTTCTAGTGTTGTCTGCTGCGATGATTAAATCATCCACCCAAATCACTATTATCACTTTTCCTGACTCTTTTGACTCCTTTGAGTAAACACAGAGGTCTACTGGGTTCTGTATGAAGTGATCTTCAATTAGACATGTATGAAGCATCTCGTTCCAATTTCGCCCAGACTGTTTCAGGCCGTAAATGGATTTTTCTAGCTTACACACTAGCTTCTCTCCTTTCTTCTCGTAACCTTCAGGTTGTTCCATATTATATCTCCCTATCAATGGGTGCGTGCAGGTAGGCTGTCTTCACATCCATCTGGTGTAAAATCAAACTGTCCTCAGCTGCTTTCTGCATCACTACCCGTACACTGGTCAGATTGGCTGTAGGGGAGAATGTTTCACCGTAGTCTATCCCCTCCATTTGACTGTAACCTTTAGCTACAAACCTGGCCTTGTACTTGTCGTGGCATTCAATACCCTCTTTGATTGAGTACACCCATTTTCCTCCCACTGTCTGTCTACCCTCTGGTAACTTGGTTAGAGTAAAGGTGTGGTTGTCCTCTAGGGACCTCATCTCCTCATCCATTGCTCTCTCCCATTTTCTTGACTCAGGGGACACCATGGCCTCTTTAAAGGTCTGAGGTACTCCACTCACTACTCTGTAGCAGTAATCAATGCTGGTAAGTGTACTGTCATACTCGTTACTTTCTCTCTGGGCATAGTCTTTCAGATACTTTGGGTGTTTGTGTTCCCGTGAGGGATACCTCCCACTGCATGAGGCACGTGACGTCACCCTCGGGTGCTTCCGTCATCATCCTCTGGGGGTTGTTGACTGTCTTTCTGCACGTCTGTGCTCAGTACACTAGGCTGTGGTGTCTCTTTATCTTCACACCTTACTCCGGAGTCCAGCTCTGGCTCCTCTGTCTGTGTCTCGTTCTCACATGTTGTCTTTGTGACAAATTTGACTAGCCTGTACCGGGATAGTAGACTAGAAAAGCGGGGCTTCCTTTGTCGTGCCCTACAAATAGTCCTTTTTCACACCTGGACTCGAGCTTTCCTCTGTCCTGCTGGTAAGCATAACACACTTTTTTCCTGTCAGTACTGTATACGGGGTGGTGCCCGTGTGCTTATTAAAACACTGGCTTCTTGTACCGCATAATGCCATAGACTCTTGGATAAGTTACCATCTATTAGCTTACACCTAGCCATTTCGAAAAGAGTGCATCCTTCCCTCTCTGCTATCCTATTCTGGTGCGGGGAGTAAGGACAGGACGTCTCGTGTCTGATCTTATTCCTTCTCAACAGTGATTGGAACTCTCTATTTGTGAACTCGGTTCCGTTGTCGGACCTCAAGCATCTTATGTTGCCATAAGGGGCTACATCCGCAAGGAATTTTTCCGTGGCCTGGAATGTGTCACTCTTTGCTTTGAGAAAGTAAACAAACACTGCCCCTGTACACACATCTGTAAAAGACTGTACATATTTAAGGCCACCTATGGACTCATTGCTTACTGGACCGGCTAGATCTGTGTTAACTAGCTCATGTGGTATCTTTACTTTTTCCGTGGGACCTCTGTTCCTCGATTGAGTGAACTTCCCCTTTATACACACATCACATTCCTTGTTAGGTCTATGCTTTTCACCGTTAATGTGCATGCCTTCTGTCACCGCTTGCAGCTTCAGTAAATCCTCGTAATTACAATGACCCATGATCTCATGCCATGTCTGAATATCGTGACTGACATTACACATATCATTATCGTTACATTCTGTTTGTAGATAATACATTCTCTTGTACACCTCAATGTTAAATCGCGTACCGTTAGGCTCTACAAGAACATCTTTACCTTCATTGAAGAACACTTTGGCACCGTTTGCAGTAGCAGATTTACAGAGAATAGTACTTGTGGGAACGAGGGTATGTAGAGAGCGTTCTTTAATGTCACTGTACACCGGCGCCCCTCACGATCAGTCCCTGTCCACGATCAGTGCCTTCCTTTGGACCTGCTGCAACTGCGTTGACTGGGTGACGTACGTTGTCTGCGCCTCGAAGATGAAGTCCTCTTGTCCCGCTGCTCTCCGGGCATCGTCTCGACTCGCTTCACGTCCACCGTTGCCGCCATCTTGTCCACAGCCGCCATCTTGTCCATGCGCGTACCGAGCACTCTGGTCGCGTTTCTTTCTGCAGGCTTTGTCTGTGTGCCCGTGCTTTTACAGAAACTACACCAAACAGTCTTTGTGCAGTTATCTTTCCGATGTCCCTTTTCTCCGCATCGCCAACACACCAGCTCCGTCGGGGGTCTGGTCTTCTCTCTTGGTGCTGCCCGGGCCTTCAGTACCCTCTCTCCCGCCTCCTCGGCGACTGGGTGTGTGTCTTCTGAGGCCTCGAAGTTCCGCAGCTTGGCCTTGAACTCCCCCACCGACATGTCCGCTGAACCGTGTGTTACCAACAGTGTGAATGGTTTATACATCTCCGGTAGTCCTCTCATAACCATCGCCATCATTAATCCGTCGCTCTGTGCTTCTCCTGCACTCTTAAGCGCTGTGATGATTTGTTCAGCCCTGATGATGTATTCAGTCACAGTCTCTGTGTTCGCTTTCTTCAGCGCGGTCAGTGTTATATAGAGGGATACGATCCGGGGTCTACCCCTGCCGATGTAGTGATCTCTCAACACTTTCAGGCTCTCTCTGCCTTTCTCCTTAGTGTCGCGGAATATCAGCCCCAAGCTTGTGTCGTCCAGGAGTGGTGCTAACTCGCAGTATGCGTTGGCATTTTGCTTGATATCCTGGGCTTGCGCTTCCGCCGTTAGTTCTCCCGTGGGGGCCGTCAAGATCGTTGTCTTCAGTCCCACTCCGTGCATGCAGCACAACATTCGCTCTTCCCAGAGCTCGTAGTCCTCTGCCCTTCTGTTGAAAGAGGGCCATTTGCTCCTTCCTCTTGTCGCCATCCTCTTTTTGATGGTAGGCGTAGCTTTAGCTCCCATTAGCCTAGCCTTAGCCACGCGGTGCTCCCGGTGCTAACCTAGCCTATACTTTCAGCTAAACTTGCTACCCTTATTATTTCGCTCTTGCGTGATCTGGGCCCATAACCTGTTGACAGAGTCACCTGGGGAGCAACAATAACTTGGTCATGACGACAAGGTCCTTCTTTAGCCTTTGGCGTCGTTTATTATTTCACACATAGCTTATGCACCATGAGACCTTCTCTCTGTGAGAGGCGACGGAGGAAGAGACATAGGGGGAGGGAACAATCCCTTATATACCCTCTTACCTGACGTCAGCTACAATAGCTACGTCTCCTTGCGCCTATATCGCCCTCTTGTGGAAACAGTTAAGCAGTTACATGCAATCATATATAACACATAAACTCAACACCTTGTGTGGTTGTATGGTTGTTATGTTACTCTGTCTAGTGTTCAGTATTTCTTGTGTGTTTCCTTCCTGGTTGTCTCACCCCATGTGTGTCTCGTTTTGCTAATTGCCCTGCTGTCTCTCTAGTGTTAAAGGAAAACTCCAACATTTTGGGAAATTAGCTTATTTGCCATCTACCCTGGAGTTAGACAAGAAGATACATACCTTTTTCTTCTCTGTGCATGCAGTAGGATTAGGAAGATGTTGGGAACTAGGCTGAATGGAGGAACCTACTTCCAGTGACTGACGCTAAGCTATAGCTAACGGTGCGTGACTGTCTTCCTACTCCTACTGCATGCACAGAAAAGAAAAAGGTATGTATCGTAACACTCCAACATTTTGGGAACCCTGGAGTTAGACAAGAAGATGCATACCTTTTTCTTCTCTGTGCATCAGAGCATGTGAGCGGAGCGGAGCGCGAGCGGAGCGGTGGATTTTGAAGTGAGCGCGGAGTGGGCTTTAAAATGGGTCAGAGCGACTCCGGAGCGAGAGCTCTCCTCCGCTCCGAGCCGCTCCCAGCCGCTCAGTGCACACGATCACACAGTGGTTTAAACTGATGTAATATACATGTAGTACAATGCCAAAGCAATAGGTGGCGATGTACAAACATGAAGGCCATTTTCAACCAATCAGAAGGGTGAACGCGCTCACTACACATCCTGCTAACAAGTCAAAACAGAAATGAAATCCGCCATCTTTAAATCACCTCGGGACTCGGGTGAACTAGTATTTAGCAACATTTATTTTCAGTGAGAAACAAACAAAGTGCAATAAAAAAAAGGATACATTCACTGTGTTCTGCCTCATTTATTGATGAAACTAAACCAACATCAACACAATGTACCACCAAGAGCGGAGAGTTTAGTCTCACAAAAAGAGCGATGTTGTTGTTAGCTTATATGCTAACGTGAATGGGATCTGCCATAGCATTGCGGCTAGGCTAGCTACATTAGCATAGTACAGCTAGTTGAATGGATAAACCTTATTTAACAATGCAGAATGGGTACAATACAATACGGCTCAATACAAAAAAAATGAAGGGGCCCAGGGGGTGCAGACTGTTGTAGTTTGGTCAAATCAAGCTAATTTACATCATGCTCCAAAAAAATCTGCTGAGCGGGCTGTGGAGCGGGGAGCGCTTGATGCGCAAATGAAGATGAGCGCTGAGCGAGCGGAGAGCGGCTTGGGGGGGGGGGGGGGCAACATGAGCGAATGAGAGCGAAACTCAGACGTCTAGAGCGAAGAGCGGATTTCTCTGCCGCTCCGCGCCGCTCACATGCTCTGCTGTGCATGCAGTAGGAGTAGGAAGACGTTTGGAACTAGGCTAATGGAGGAACCTACTTCCAGTGACTGACGCTAAGCTAGGCTAACGGTGCGTGTCTTCCTACTCCTACTGCATGCACAGAGAAGAAAAAGGGTATGTATCTTCTTGTCTAACTCCAGGGTAGATGCCAAATGAGCTAATTTCCCAAAATGTTGGAGTTTTCCTTTAATTGTTCCCCCTATATCTGGTGTGTGTTCCCTACCATTGTTGTGGGTTCATTGTTTTGGTTCATCGTTTGTTGCCAGTTCCATGTTTGATGTCCACATGTTTACTTTTGCTCTGTCATTCATTCCTTGTCAGTAAGTCTAGTTTTCAGTTTGTTTTACCATCTTTGTTTTTCGTGTTTACAGTCGTTTTTGTCAGTGTTTGTTTGTAGATTAGTTTGTAAATTTTTCCCTACCAGCACTGCTGTGGTTTTTGTTTCTTGTTATTTTGTATTTTGCTATCTGCCAGCCATTGCTGTGCTCTCCTTGTTTTTTGCTCAGTAAAGCATTATACTTTCGACAATCTACATCTACCTCTCCTCGTCTCTGTTTGCATTTGGGTCCTCTGCCAACACAATCCCTAACACACCTCCCTATATGTACTGTAATTAGAGTCTAGGTAGAGTCTGTAATGCCGTCAAAACAGCGACATCTAGGCAGAACAGCCCTTCTTGGTACAGAAACCTTTTTCCATTGGTCTGATGTGTGGGTCGGGGGAGGGGTAGTCTGACACGTCAGACCCATGGAACATACGCAATCGAGCTCCATAGGGTCTGAAAGCGGCGCATTGAGAACTATAACAAATAGCTTGCCGGCGTAAATGGTTGTCAATAAAGTCAATTTCACTAACGGTGGTGATGTGTATGGTGTCTTGTCTCCCAATGCCGGGGGGAATTCCTGATGCTGTGATTACATTAGTGTGGAAAAAGATGATGTTGTGCCCCTCTCTCTGTACTAACAACTCTGTACTAACAAGAGCAAGGTACAGCTTGTGCACGAAGGCTACTCTAAACTTTAACCCAAAAATTGATTGCTAAATTAATTGTATGTAATTTCAAACCTTTATTTAAACTCAAAAGGCAACTGAGGTTTCCCTCATTTACAGTCACGTTGAGTGTACATACAGAGTTAAGCAAAGAAGGCATATAAAATCACACTGCATGTAAAATCATAACAATAAGACAAGTAAGGATAACAATCAATTAACACATGTACAACTTGATTGACAAAGCTTGGAGGTCAAGGTCTTAAACTCTGCAACAGAGGGGAGAATCTCAAGCTTTAAGGAACGTTGGAGTTAATTCCATGAGATAGAGGGGCATCATAGCAAAATGCAGATTGACCCTGTTCAGAGCAAACTCTGGGGACTCTAAGGACCAGCCAGTCACTAGAACGGGTTCCATAGGTTCCAATAATGATGTAGTATAAGGAGGTAACTTACCAGTAAGGGCCTTAAAATGAACAAATACCAGTGTTTGATGAGCTGCTCTGTCAGACAGGGCCAACCAACCTTCTCATAAAGGACGAGGGAGTGTCGTACCTATCAGCAGTGATGAATCTGAGGGCAGAGTGATAGACAGAGGCCAAGGATTTAAGAGTTGAGGCCGCAGCATGCCTATAAATTACATCGCCATAGAGCTCAGTCAAATCAACTAGAGAACATATCTCCCTTCTTATTTCTTGTTTTTGGTGGCGGGGCTAATACCCAGGTGGGCATCCGTTTGTGTTTGGATCACTGACTGGGCCTTTAAGTACGACCACCATGACTATAATCTCTGTTCATGAATGGCATGTCAGCACACAGAAGAGAAGAGACAGAAGAGAAGAGACAGTAAGGACTACCGGGCCTTCTGCTCGGCTGCTCCCAGGCTGTGGAAGGGTCTCCCTGACCGCCTAAGAGCTCCACAGTCTGTGGACATCTTTAAACAAGGCCTAAAAACCCGAATTTTTTATTAATAGAGCCTTTGGCTAATTCCACTTTGTCTTTGTTTTGTGTATTGGGAATTGCCCCTCGCTTTTTCCTATTTTATCTGTTTTTAACCCGTAGCAATCAGATTTCATTGTGAAATGTAAAGTGCACTACAAATAAAATGTATTATTATTATTACTATTATTATTATCGTGGGGGGGTGAAGCACACGTTTTAATCTAAATGCCATCGTTAACCCTTTCACTACCACACCACCAAAGGGTTAACCCTTTCACCGTGACAATACGGAAGGTTAACCCTTCCACTGCCACACGACAAAAGGGTTAACACTTTCACGACCACACTACAGAAGGTTAACACTTTCACTCTGTCTGTAGTGTGGTATTGAAAGGTTAACCTTCTGTAGTGTGGTATTGAGAGGTTAACCTTCTGTAGTGTGATAGTGAAAGGGTTAACCTTCTGTAGTGTGGTAGTGAAAGGTTAACCTTCTGTAGTGTGGTAGTGAGAGGTTAACCTTATGTAGTGTGGTAGTGAGAGGTTAACCTTCTGTAGTGTGGTAGTGAGAGGTTAACCATCTGTAGTGTGGTAGTGAAAGGTTAACCTTCTGTAGTGTGGTAGTGAAAGGTTCACCTTCTGTAGTGTGGTAGTAAGAGGTTAACCTTCTGTAGTGTGGTAGTGAGAGGTTAACCTTCTGTAGTGTGGTAGTGAGAGGTTAACCTTCTGTAGTGTGGTAGTGAAAGGTTAACCTTCTGTAGTGTGGTAGTGAAAAGTTAACCTTCTGTAGTGTGGTAGTGAGAGGTTAACCTTCTGTAGTGTGGTAGTGAGAGGTTAACCTTCTGTAGTGTCGTAGTGAGAGGTTAACCTTCTGTAGTGTGGTAGTGAGAGGTTAACCTTCTGTAGTGTGGTAGTGAAAGGTTAACCTTCTGTAGTGTGGTAGTGAGAGGTTAACCTTCTGTAGTGTGGTAGTGAAAGGTTAACCTTCTGTAGTGTGGCAGTGAGAGGTTAACCTTCTGTAGTGTGGTAGTGTAACTGAGGGGTACAATTCCCTGACTGTATTAATAAGTATGGTATCATTAAACCACTACTGTCTTATGTACATTACTACTGGCCATACAGTACACAGGTATATGATATGAACACCTCCACAATGACACGGTTCCACACAAATCTTGGTTAGAATAATATTTATTAGCAGCAATAATAGTATATTACATTACTTTACTTAGAGTCGCGCTTGTAAGGCGAAGAATGTGCGTGAGTAAGTCAAGAGCGTAAGTCCATTAGAATAGTACGCAGGAGATAATAAATACCACCTGTATCAATAGGAATTATATCTATGGTACACTAGTAGGGCAGCGGGAGATACTAGTAGGGTCCCTCCGGTTGTAGGCCAGCAGGGGGAGGAAATGTTCGAATGCAAAGTCTGGATCAACGGGGACTCAATAAGCTCCTGCTACGGGAGACGGTACATTACTCCCTTGATCGGCAGACGAAAGCAGCAGCTGTAATCCAAGTATGCGTGCAGCATAGGTGAAAGCCGGCCAGCCTCTCCTAGAGACGGGCTCGAGTGATGTTCCTCACGGGTAAATCCCACACAGTAGTGGGTGTAGACGATTCTCCTCCGCTCCAACAGCCACAGGACCAAAGCAATATAATAATAATCCAGCCGGAAAAGGGCTCTGCATTCACCGGTGTAGATTCTCCGGTGCGCGGTACTTCACATTAACTAGGTCGAACTTGACGTTATTCCACTAAGCTCTGACACTTTTACTGTCCTATTCGCACGCGGTTATAAGTGCTCTATTTAGATGCACGGTTGCTCACTTCACTTGGTCGTTGACTCGTGATGAAGGCTTTACGTTTGAGGGTAACGCGTTTCTAGGTTAACTTGACTTCAGGCTAAGTGCTGCTGTATCCACCTGCGACGTATTTATACGTACGGTGAATAATCTAGTACCAGCCTTATTTCTGTCTCGTATTCTTGCGCCGAACCGGGCATGTCCAGGCAAGCCTTGGCGGTGACTTTGAACTAGACATTGGGGGTATGGCTGTGGCGCCTAGTGGATCGCTTCCAATAGGAGAACGAAATATTATGGTCTGTACTAGGTAAAAGGGATATTCCGTGTATATGTACAAAGAATACACAAGGGATATCAGACGATATACAAATATTATGCAATATATATCAAGTAGTAAATATATATATTCGGTTTAATCTGATCCTTCGTAACAGCCGCCTCCTAATTAGTCCCACCTAATTAGATAAGCAGAGACAGATTAACCGCACTGTCCACTACTCAATGTCCGTTGTGAGGGTAGGGCAGTTCACAAAGTCGGAGGGTCATGGTCGTCATCGAGAGAGTCGGGGAGCCTTGGCAACTCTATCAGCCTCGCCACGGGCCGGGTGTATGTCCACCCCTGGACGAGCACTTCTGCCGCTCTGACCTTTCCGTCGGCACCAGTGATCACTTTGCTTACGCGGCCGGCCGGCCACGCAGCTCGGGGTAGTGACTGGTCTATGATCATGACGACTGGACGGGATGAAGGGGGGCTTAGGAGGAAGCGGGCCTGAGACTGCTTTGATCTGTGCTTGGCTGTGCCTCCTCCTCCTCCGTCTGTTTCTCTTGTTTGCTCTGTACCCCGTCTGAGGAGGGGCCGGTTCCGGCCGCCCCGTCAAGGAGTCGCTTGGGGTGCTGGGTTCGAGGTCAGCTACGTCTGGAGCGCAGCTGAGGGGGGTGGAGTTCCGAACTCCCTCTTGTGCCCACGGTTCTCTCACAGGCCTCTCGCTTAATGTCAATAGCCTCTCAACGGGCTGTACGAGGGAGTGGCCGGTGTCGCTCGCCTTTGTGTGTAGGCAGCGTGTAGACGTGGGTTGACTGTCAAGTCCGTAGAGGGGGCCCTGGAGCGTCCACCCCAGTCGGGTCTGAACCGCGACTGGGCATCCTTTGGGTCCGATGTGGGCCGCCTCAATTGGGAGAATGAGGTCCGCGTGGTCGGAGCCGATGAGCAGGGTCGGTGTGGCGCCGTCGATAAGCGGTATAGGTAGTTGACGTAGGTGCACATACTTCGCCATCAGCTGTGGGATGGGGTAGGTGTACTGGGACAGGCCTATGTCGTGGCTGGTGAAGACGTTGGTTATACTATACTGCTTCTCGGGCTGGTCCACCGCTGCTATCTTGAAGGAGACCTTCTCACCTTTTATGGTCTTCTGGTCCCTTCTGATGGTGCGTATTGTCATGGTACCTTTGGCACCCCGCAGGCCCAACTGGGCTGCGGCGGAAGCGAGGAGGAGAGTCTTTTCAGACCCATCGTCCAGGACGGCGTAAGTGTCCAGGACCTTGTCCTCGTAGCTCAGGAGCACTCTGACCACTTTGATGAGCACTCGGGGGATCCCGCTATGCTGGTCAATGTGGAGCACTCCTGTTGGTCGGTTGCTTTGGATCGTCTGGGGTGGTGCCGACTCGCGGTCGTCCGAGTAGCACCGTGACTCCCAGTGTCTGCTGTAGCAGTCGGAACAGTAGGGAGCGGTCTGGTGGCTCTTTGGTACTGGTGCCACCGCCTCGGCCTGGTACATTACCGTGACGGGCCCACTCTGTTGTCCTGGCGGACGCCTGTTGATGTCATGCAGGACCTCCAGGTGGGCGCCGCCGCACCTGCCGCACTTCTTCTTCAAGCGGCACTCAGCTGCCATGTGGCTGCGCGCGCAGCGGAAGCAGCGGCGGTGGTCTTTGACCCACTGACTCACCTCGTCCGTGGTCAGCGTCTTGAACTTGTCGCATTGATACAGCCGATGTTCCCCTTCACAGTACTGGCATTCAATCTTCCACTCCTCTTTCGTCGAGGGGGTGTTGTGGTTCTTGTGCTGCGGTACTGATTCGGCTTGGTGCATAACGGTCACCGACCGGCAGTTATCATTTAATCCCCGAGGTCCTGGTCTTGGGCTTGGTCCACTCCATACGAACGTGTCCAGTCGTAAGCTGCTGACCTCTCTGGCGAGGAACTCAGACATGTCTAGGAGGGATGCCTCTGGGCCGTTGGGGTCACGGTGGTCTCTCTGCCGCCGAAAACGCTCTTGTCGGGCGGGAGGGAGCTTCTCTAATATTCTCTCTACATTAGAGTTAGCGTACAGTTCGTATATCCCTTTTTCCTTTTGGGACCCCAGCATCCCTACCAGGGACTGTACCTTGATAGAGAGGTCATCTAGTGCTCTGTTGTCTCTGGCTGGGGGGAGACGGTCAATGTCTCTTATCGCCTGTATCACGTAGTCCCATATGCGTCCATAACGTTGGTCGAGGGCTACTAGGGCCGCGGTGTATGGGGTAGTAGAGTTGGAATATGCCAGCGCTATATTGTGCGCTCTGGGCACCTTCAGGTGCTTGAGTAGGATAGCATACTTGTACGTTTCATCCGGTACATCGGACATCATTTTCTCTAAGCACATTCGTAGCTCTGTGTACTGTGCTCTGTTCTCGTGTGTGAAGTCCGGGAACGTCGGTGTGCCAAGGTACGATGCCATGGATGGCTGGCACATCGGTGAGCGTTGGGGGAGAGGCCTCCTGGGCGAGTCTCCCTGTGCGTGTCGTCTTGGGCTGGTACTTGGTGGGTACCGAAGGTCGGGTACCCAGGTGCTGTTCCTCGGTGCTGACGGTGCGTCAAACTCACCCGTGAGTTGAGTCGGGGGTTTGTAGCGCAGTGCCTCGGGGCTGACGTCTGGGCTGTACTCGGCCTCCTGGTCCAGAGTACGTTGCTGCTGGTCGGGGCTGTACTGGGCCTCCTGGTCCAGAGTACGTTGCTGCTGGTCGGCTTGACATTCCTCCTCTTCCTCTTCCTCTACTAGGTCCTGGAGTCTTCTGTTCAGTCTCTCGGCGTGGTCCGGTTCTTCCCGGTTGCTGGGTCTCGTATGGACCGGTCGGGAAGGGGGTTCGGAGACGTGGACAGGATCCTCCTGTTGGCGGGGTCCCGGGTCGCTTGGTCAGGTAGGGGAATGTGCCCTAGACCCTTGTCGTGATGATCTCCGGGAGCTCCGTGCGGAGTGAGGGGGTGTCGCCATGGCAATCAATTTGTCCATCAGCTGCGCCTGTAGCCGGTCGCGCTCTGCCTCGCGCTGGGCATGGGCGGCTTCGCGCACTGCTTCGCGCTGGGCATTGGCGGCGGCGCACTGTGCATCGGCGCGGCTTCTTTCAATGTTCTCTTCCGTCTGAAGGCGTCTGGTCTCCAGTCTTATGCGGTCGTCTTCACTCCTTTGTTGCGCCTGGAAGCGCTCTCGCTCGGTTGCAGAATGTTCGCGTTCACTGAGGGCTTGCGCTTGGAGTTGCGCGTGAAGGCGCTCTCGTTGGTCTGCAGCTCGTTCGCGCTCGGTGGAGGCTGCCAGGGTGGCGATGAGTGCCTGCGCCAGCATCTTGTCCGCTTCGCTGGGGGAAGACACAGGCGGAGGTGATCGGCTTCTGGCAGTGCTCGTTGGAGATCCGTTCTCCTGTCGCGCTCCGAGGAGATCCATCTCCTGGGTGTGCATCTCTTCTGGTAGTGGGTCGGGTTCCGTCCCTGGAGGGCTTTCTTTATCCTGGAGCTCTCTGGGGACTACCTCGTTGGCGTCGGCGGGGGGTAAAGTCATGTCAGGTCCCTCCTGGTCCCCCCCGTGAGCTTGGTCAGTTACGTTAGAACCCACTAGGGTCTCTACTGGCGGGGTCGCCTGGTCGGTAGGGTTTGACATACTTTTACTATCCGCTTTATTTATTTTATCCGTATTTAACTTCTTTATAAAGCTAGGTATTAGACTGACAGCGTATGCCTCTAGATAGGGAGGTGGCTGACGTCTGCGCTCTGGTCGATCTAGCTTAGGAGAACCGTTTGTGGAGTGTTCATCATCGGCCATGTTAATATTAATATTATATTAATATTACGCTAATTACCATCTGGCTCGAAGGACCAATTGTAACTGAGGGGTACAATTCCCTGACTGTATTAATAAGTATGGTATCATTAAACCACTACTGTCTTATGTACATTACTACTGGCCATACAGTACACAGGTATATGATATGAACGCCTCCACAATGACACGGTTCCACACAAATCTTGGTTAGAATAATATTTATTAGCAGCAATAATAGTATATTACATTACTTTACTTAGAGTCGCGCTTGTAAGGCGAAGAATGTGCGTGAGTAAGTCAAGAGCGTAAGTCCATTAGAATAGTATGCAGGAGATAATAAATACCACCTGTATCAATAGGAATTATATCTATGGTACACTAGTAGGGCAGCGGGAGATACTAGTAGGGTCCCTCCGGTTGTAGGCCAGCAGGGGGAGGAAATGTTCGAATGCAAAGTCTGGATCAATGGGGACTCAATAAGCTCCTGCTACGGGAGACGGTACATTACTCCCTTGATCGGCAGACGAAAGCAGCAGCTGTAATCCAAGTATGCGTGCAGCATAGGTGAAAGCCGGCCAGCCTCTCCTAGAGACGGGCTCGAGTGATGTTCCTCACGGGTAAATCCCACACAGTAGTGGGTGTAGACGATTCTCCTCCGCTCCAACAGCCACAGGACCAAAGCAATATAATAATAATCCAGCCGGAAAAGGGCTCTGCATTCACCGGTGTAGATTCTCCGGTGCGCGGTACTTCACATTAACTAGGTCGAACTTGACGTTATTCCACTAAGCTCTGACACTTTTACTGTCCTATTCGCACGCGGTTATAAGTGCTCTATTTAGATGCACGGTTGCTCACTTCACTTGGTCGTTGACTCGTGATGAAGGCTTTACGTTTGAGGGTAACGCGTTTCTAGGTTAACTTGACTTTAGGCTAAGTGCTGCTGTATCCACCTGCGACGTATTTATACGTACGGTGAATAATCTAGTACCAGCCTTATTTCTGTCTCGTATTCTTGCGCCGAACCGGGCATGTCCAGGCAAGCCTTGGTGGTGACTTTGAACTAGACATTGGGGGTATGGCTGTGGCGCCTAGTGGATCGCTTCCAATAGGAGAACGAAATATTATGGTCTGTACTAGGTAAAAGGGATATTCCGTGTATATGTACAAAGAATACACAAGGGATATCAGACGATATACAAATATTATGCAATATATATCAAGTAGTAAATATATATATTCGGTTTAATCTGATCCTTCGTAACAGGTAGTGAACCTCAAAGGCGCTTAAAACAAAATTACAAACATCACAAAACAAACTGGTCAGACTACTACTTGACCTGAACCCCAGAACCCACCTCACCCCTGCCCACTTTGACAACCTAGGATGGCTTAGAGTAGACGACAGAGTACAGCAACTTGCAATGGGCCTGGTCTACAAGATACACTATACGACCGGGGTGCCCATGTACATGTCAAAATACTTCCCAAAGGTCAGTGAATACCACAACCACTACACCAGAGGAAGCTCAACAAATCATGTTAAACCCAGATTCGGCTCAAACAAGGGACTAAACACGTTTCGCAATTATGCCACAACAATGTGGAACGCCCTACCCAAAGCTGTAAAGGAATGTGAATCCCTGCCCACATTCAAAACCGCTCTTAAAGAGCACCTATGGGAGGCTGCAATTCGAAACTGGCCACTGTAAATGCCCAAAACCCCCACCGCATGTATATATTCCCTCCCCGCCGTATGTAGCAGCTTCAAGTACCTGGGGGTCCACATCTCAGAGGATCTGACATGGTCAACACACATAGACACAGTAGTAAAGAAAGCGAAGCAGCGCCTCTACCACCTGAGACAGTTAAGGAAGTTCAGAGTATCGGGGAAGATACTCCAGTCCTTCTACTCAGGAGCTGTAGAGAGCATCTTGACCGGAAACATCACTGCCTGGTATGGGAACAGCACGGCACAGGACAAGAAGGCCCTACAGAGAGTGGTGCGCTCAGCCGAGCGTACCACGGGTATTGCGCTACCTCCCCTGCAGGCTCTATACAACAAGAGGTGCAAATCCAGAGCCTGCAGGATAATGAAAGACCCCCACCACCCCAATAACAGCCTGTTCCAGCTGCTGAGGTCAGGCAGACGCCTGCGAACCCCAGCTACTAGGACGGAGAGGCTTAGGCTAAGCTTCTTCCCCCAGGCCATCAGAGCCTTGAACAATGAACATTGAGAGACACAGAAACTGAACTATCCACACACAAGCACACACAAGCACATACACGACACGCACGCTGAGCACGCTCACACACTAGCAGCCACTTTAACACTCATGCCGCACACACGCACACTTATGGCCAGAGGAAAGGCCACTTTAAATTAGTATAACATCAGGAACAGTGTATTGCACTACTAAAGCTACCTAGCATGTCCTATATGCTCTGTAAATACTATGTACAGATACCGAGATGGCACACCATGTACCTGTTTATTGCACTGTTGTTTTTATTGGATTCTATTATATGTTGTACCACTGTATTTTTATTGGATTCTATTATATGTTGTACCACTGTATTGCACATCGTCGCGGGCAAGACCAGCCGCATTTCATTGTATACCTGTATGCCGTGACAATTAAAACTCTTGACTTGACTTGACTTGTATATTTCCCTCCCACCCACCCACCCCCTCCTAATGTACAGTCCCCTCCCCATCATATGTATATACTCTGTCAGGATCTAGGGGTAACAGTACTGTATATTTGAATACCGCTTAGTTATGTCACAAATGTATCAGTACTAAATACCTATATGTCCCTATGCCATAAATGTCATGTATGTTGTGTATGTCATAAATGTCTATATGAATTGAAAATGGGGGACCCTGATGGAAACAAGACAAACATCTTTCTCAGGTCTGCATCCACTTAACAATTGTATGTATTGAGCCGTACTGTATTGTACCCATTCTGCAATCTGTTAAATAAAGTTTTCATTCATTCATTCATTCATTCATTCATTCATTCATTCATTCATTCATTCATTCATTCATTCATTCATTCATTCATTCATTCATTCATTCATTCATTCATTCATTCATTCATTCATTCATTCATTCATCCATTCAACGGGTTAAGACATGGAGGATCCAAAATGGGATTTGATTTGAGAAAATATTGCAATATGACCATGAGACCCTATGACCCACATTCCTGTTATTGAGTATGGTCTCCCGTCAGCCAGGCACGTGCACACATAGAGGCCAAGGGGTGCCTGAGCACCTGCCTTTTTGAGCCTCATCAAAAAAGTGCCCTTTTTGAAAAAAAAATTTACCGTTACGCATATATACTGCCCTTCCAACTGAAAAATGTCAGGATAGAATCAAAATATTAGGGACAGAGAGAGAGATGCCCCATATTCCATTGCAGTTTGCACGGCCTCCTCCGCGGACCTATATATTTTATGCATAGCGTGGGTGGTGATGATGATGATAGAAACCGCTGTGGCGCATACAGTTGAATGCTGGTATTACACTCATTGAGGGACACGAAGAAGTCAAGTCCGATGGGATTTGGGAATCTCAAATACAAATCGGGATTGGAATAAAAAATGCATTTATATTAAACAATACAGAATATACAGCACTTCTTGGGGCTGTAGGGTAAGCACTTATTCCCTCCCCCCTGGACATTTATGGAGATGTATGGGCCTTTTAAGTCAGTGATAAAAGTGTCTTTCAAGGATAAGTGAGCTCCTGCACTGATTATTATAGTTCAATATTCAATATTTGATCACCAAACCCCCCCAAAAAAGCATAAAAAGGGGGCCCCCCGCCCGAAAAGGGCCCTTAAAAATCGTGCTCGCGCTCGGTTAATATATACACACAAGTGTAGTGCCCTTTTCAGCCTTTGAGCACCTGCCCCTCTAAAGTCCTGTGCACGTCCCTGCCGTCAGCCTCTTGTCTCAAGGTTGTCCTTATAAGGAATCACCCGTCAGAGAGAAGCCCCTCAGGTCTCACTCTGCGTGACGGGGGAAGCTACAGTACAGTCTTTATAAGGTGCCCGACCTATAGATGCAATGTTGGAACTATACTGGAGTTGAGAATCTTACAAACAATGATGGTCATCTGTGAACGTAAATAATAATTCTTTCTTTCTTTCTTTCTTTCTTTCTTTCTTTCTTTCTTTCTTTCTTTCTTTCTTTCTTTCTTTCTTTCTTTCTTTCTTTCTTTCTTTCTTTCTTTCTTTCTTTCTTTCTTTCTTTCTTTCTTTCATGGCCAGCATGTTATATTCTTGTGTTAACCCTTTCACTACCACAATACAGACGGTTAACTTTAGTGACGGTTAACTTTGAGGTTGAAAGGGTTAACCCTTTGAGGTTCCCGAAGACATGTTTAGGGAACCTCAAAGACCTATATGAACTTGTTGAAAAGGTCTTTAAAAGCATGTTTCTTGTGATGGCCCCAGTGTCACAGCGGTAGGAACAGAACAGAACACTCCAGTGTTTTCCGAGGCAAAGCTGACTAATGGAAACCACTGGTAACAGCAGTAAACAGTGAGCTGCTGTGAGAAGACCACGTGTGGCGACTCTGATGATGAGGTGAGCTGATGCAATCAACATTCACAGCGTCGTAACTAAGACTCTGAAAAGCCACCCTCTGTTCAGTGTCGTCGTCCGTCCCCCCCCCCCCCCCCCCCCCCGAGAATCGTCACCGTCGGGCCGTCGGCTATGAATCGTTTGAAAATGCCAGTCATGGATATCCTCCAGTCTGAATGACTTCAGTGTATAGATGCCTGGTGATCTATAGCTTAATTAACATGCAAAGTCATCTTACACCCAAATACAACGTTACGACACGATACGACACATATAACATGACACAACACATATGACACGATACGATACGACACGACACGATACGACACGACACGATAGGACACGACACATGACACGACACGACACGATATGACACGATACGACACGACACGATATGACACGACACGACACATATGATACGACACACGACATGACGCGACACGACATGACGTGACACGACACACGACACGATGCGACACATATGATACTACACGACACGACACGATACATATGATACTACACGACACGATACATATGATAATACACGACACAACGCGAAACATATGAAACACGACACGACACACGACATGACGAAAATATCGATACGTAGTAGTATCGCGATACTTTGCGTGGCGATACAGTATTGATACAGGGACGCCAAGTATCAATATTTAATTATTTATTTATTTATTAAAAATATATATATATATATTTGTATTATTTTTTTTGTATAAGGAAGTTGCATTGTTCATTTCAATACCTGTAATAGTACAGTAGTCCACACACACGTGTGCATTCAGTTAAGTTGGAATATGACTGTAATACAAACAGTTCAGTTTGTCAGGTACATGCAACACAGATTACAGTGTTTACATCTGTCTGCTTGAGAAAATACCATGTTCAGTGAGATGAACAGACTGAACTTTATTTTATTAGATAAAACATGTTGACAAAGTTTTACTTTGCAGTTGAAAAAAGGTAATAAATCGCAATATATCGCAATGTTAATATCGCAATACTCAGCATATCGCAATATATTTAGTGTCGCAATACTATCGTATCATGACTCAAGTATCGTGATAGTATCGTATCGTGAGGCCTCTGGTGATTCCCACCCCTATACGATACAATACGATATGATACGACATGAAACGACACGATACGACACATATGACACGATACGATACAACACATATGACACAACACAATACGACACATATGACACGATACGATATGATACAACACATATGACACGTTATACAACGGCATGCAAATTTCTCGATTCTGATTGGCTGAAACAGTCCATTTACACATATGTATAGGGACCATTCTACGGTCCTGGTCCCAGGACCCGCCCACAACCGAATCACATCACTCCGCCAGGATCACTCCGTCGGCAAAAACAAGATGGCGGACAATAATCTTTAACAAATGGATATGTTGATAGCGTCATAACGATTAAATATAAAGCAATTCTGTCAAGGCGAATGTCTTAGTCCTTTAAACAATGTTGGATGATGTAATTGATGGGTCATGAGTCATTTTAGAACAAAAGAAAAATCGCGGATTGATTGATTGATTATTTGCAATTTTATTTTAAATTTCTACTTCCTTCCCACTGACTGCAGCGTTCACTCTCACACTGTCCGACGCTGGCGTACCCACAAACACACACACACACACACACACACACACACACACACACACACACACACACACACACACACACACACACACACACACACACACACACTCCTGTCTGCAACAGCGGGGGAGTCAGACTGAGAGAGAAGCAGCGCTGTTTTAAGTGAGCATGGTCTATTGAATTGATTGATTGGTTGATTGCTAATTTTATTACTGTACGCCTGGTTTCCAACTGGTTAAGTTTAGGCAAAAAAAAAAAAAAAAAAAAAATAGGGCGAAGAAAACTTTTTTTTTCTTATAGGGCAAAGAAAACTTTTTAATTTGTTTTACCTACTTTCTATAGAAGCATCTAAGAATGAAGTTCTATAGAAAGTAGGTCTGCATCCCCTTAACAATTGTGTGTATTGAGCCGTACTGTATTGTACCCATTCTGCATCTGGTAATACAATTTTCAATCAATCAATCATTCCAATAACCACTAACTTCATAATTAAAAACGAAAGAAAAGTTGGATGTGTTAGTTGGTTGGATGTCTTAGTTGAAAGGCAGTTGGATGTGTTAGTTGGTTCGATGTCTTAGTTGAAATGCAGTTGGATGTGTTAGTTGGTTGGATGCCTTAGTTGAAAGGCAGTTGGATGTGTTAGTTCCAATAACACACAGTTGGATGTGTTAGTTGGTTGGATGCACTTCAAGCTGCTTCCAATAACACACAGTTGGATGTGTTAGTTGGTTGGATGCACTTCCGAGCTGCTTCCACATGGAGGCAACTTGTCTTTTTTGTAGTTGTGGGAACTACTTTTTCTGGCGGATGGTTTTTTCAATAAATCTTCGATTAATGTGTGTTTATTGTATAGCAATAAGGTTGGATGAATGTGGCAGTTGTATAAAAGCATTACACCACTTGCAGTCGTGATTTGTGATCAATAAACCATGCCTAGGGGGGTCTAACGACCACCCCTAGGCATGGTTTATTGTTCACAAACCACTCCTGCGCGTGATGTAATGCTTAAATACGATACAACACATATGACACGACACGATACGATACGACGTGGCATGAAATGACACGACATATGTCACACGGGGACACCATGCCACCATAGTACATGTAAGACAGACAACATACAGGACAGTAGAAGAAGAAGCAGCATATACATCTCAAGGCAGTACAAAATAAACACACAGGACAGTAGAAGAAGAAACAGCATACAGCAATGTGAATCCCTACCCACATTCAAAACCGCTCTTAAAGAGCACCTACGGGAGGCTGCAATTCTAAACTGGCCACCGTAAATGTCCAAACACCCCCCCCCCCACCCCCACCCCCTAATATACAGTCTCCTCCCCACCGCATGTATATATTCTCTCCCCACAGTATGTATATTTCTCTCCCACCCACCCACCCCCTCCTAATGTACAGTCTCCTCCCCACCGTATGTATATATTCTCTCCCCACCGTATGTATATTTCTCTCCCACCCACCCACCCCCTCCTAATGTACAGTCCCCTCCCCATCATATGTATATATTCTGTCAGGATCTATGGGTAACAGTACTGTATATTTGCATATCGAATATGTCACAAATGTAACAGTACTAAATACCTGTATGTCATGTATGTCCCTATGCCATAAATGTCATGTATGTTGTGTATGTCATAAATGTCACTATGAATTGAAAATGGGGGACCCTGAAACAAGACAAACGTCTTTCTCTGGTCTGCATCCCCATTGGGGATGGACCACGGAGAAATCCGTGTTTCGAATCCATGCGTTGTGGACAGAAGCACGGATATATCCATTTTATTCCATTTTAATAACCTATTCAAGGTCGCCGAGTGGCACTGCAGATTTACCCTACTCTTTGAATTCGCCAACATGCAATACCGGCCAGATCCTCT
The DNA here is from genome assembly GCF_963971535.1 of Notolepis coatsorum. Lineage (NCBI taxonomy): Eukaryota > Metazoa > Chordata > Actinopteri > Aulopiformes > Paralepididae > Notolepis > Notolepis coatsorum. The sequence continues at coordinate 13,850,649 of NC_140169.1, forward strand.
TAGGGGCGCTATCGCGATAATAGAGTGTTCCCTGTGGCAGAAGTTGTCTTTCTTTTTTTGGATCTCTAATGTAGTTTTCTAATCATCTGAAGCAATAGCTATTGTCTGTTGCATGGGATACGTTTTGAATTGCGGATTTCACTATGCAATAAGGGGATTTATCATCAGCCAATGGACATATCGATCTACCAGATGGCGATCGATAACGGGTAAATGCTCGGGGGGATCCAACCGGCTCATGGTAAGATCTTTTTCACGTAAATTACAGCCCGATCGGGCATTGTTTTGATAGCCATCCAGGCGATCGGCCTATGTGGCTAGTTAGACGAACACGGTTATTGGTAATCAATAATAATAAACGACGTCCCCCCCCCCCCCCCCCCCCCCCCCCCCCCCCTTTCATACATACATGCTTTGGGATCGTGCCGATCATATGCAGTTTGAGTTATTTCTGTAGCATCTGTAAAACGGAAATGCCATTGGATATAACGTTAACAGCTATTAGCTCTATATCTAGCCTTCCAGAAAATATACTAGTCCCAAATCCCGTATAATGCTTATATTCACGGCGCTATAAAATGAGAACCTATTGATAATTTTTTTTCTTCTTTAAGCCATTTTGAAGGGACGGTTTATGGACTCAATTGACAATGAGAATGGACAGATAGCAATACTATAAAGTATAGATTTAGCTGTACAAACAGCCCCACGTTCGTTTACATTCCCCGGTCCTCTTGAGATTAATTAGACTCAGCCCAATGGCCCCAAATGTGTTAACAATTGTGTGTATTGAGCCGTACTGTATTGTACCCATTCTGCAATCTGTTAAATAAAGTTTTCATTCATTCATTCATTCATTCATTCATTCATTCATTCATTCATTCATTCATTCATTCATACATCTCAAGGCAGTACACAATAAACACACATGACAGCACCATCATAAATTATGTAGCAGCAATGTGACTGTACTAGAATGTTAATGGTTATAGATGACATCAACATATTCAAGGCCACCAACATCACCACGATCCTCATCATCTACCATCCTATAGTCATCAACTCAATATTATGTCACCATTTAATTTCTTTTAAACCTTTGTGGGCTTTAGAGGAAGTCAAAGTGAAAATAAGAAGGTAGGAAAGAGGTTGTGGATGGATTATAGGATAGGCTATACCTGTCTCCAAACAAAATGTGTATATGTTTCTCTTTCGCTGTAATTAGTGTTGTCTGTAACTCGTCATGCTGCTGTCATGAATGCATGAATGAATGAATGAATGAATGAATGAATGAATGAATGAATGAATGAATGAATGAATGAATGAATGAATGAATGAAAACTTTATTTACCAGATTGCAGAATGGGTACAATACAGTACGGCTCAATACACACAATTGTTAAGGGGATGCAGACCAGAGAAAGACGTTTGTCTTGTTTACATCAGGGTCCCCCATTTTCATCTCCCTTGAAAATGAGATCCCTGATTATCAACGGGATATTTCTTTGATCTGGTTAACTTAAATTAAACGGTGAAGATTTTCCGTGAAAATCGGCTCACGGGAGACGACAGGAGGTCGGCGGGGTCAGGGTGAGAGGCATTAGATCATCGCAATAAGTTGGAGATGACGCACTTCACCAAGGCTCATTAACATTCCCCTCATTCCTTACCCAGTTTGGCCTGCGAGTATCAAGCCGACAGGACGGCTTCACTCGGTAAAACAAGGGTTTATATAAGAACAAACTGCTCGAGCCTCTAATGAAAAGACCAAGCGACAATATTTTCATTTTTATTTAATTTAATTTTAATTTGTTCCGTTCATGGCAATACACAGCTCCACAAAAGCACAACAGCGTCGGTAATTTTTATAATAAAATGCACAGTCTCTCAATTTGTACATTCCATGAGATCCCTTACTCAAAACAATAAATAAACAATAGCAATAGTCAATTACACATATTTAACAAGCAATGCTTACAATAACACGAGAGAAAAAAATAATCATAGGGAAAGCTAGCTATAGCTAGTATTACCCCTCAACTTCATGAAGTCTAAATGTTCTTTCTTTATACATTTTCTTGAACTGAAAGATATTTGTACAACTCTTTAAGTCGTTCTGTATAGAATTCCATAGTGTTATGCCACATACTAAAATACACATGCTCCGTGCATACTGATGCTTAAAATTACATGTCCTTCTATGGTCCTCATCCTCAGAGTCAGAACTAGAAACAAACAACTCCTGCAAGCTGCATCTTACCTAATACGAAACTATCACTGAATTCTGATGTTTTTTGTTTTGGAGCTCAGTTTTATGGTGGTTAGTATTTCCTGCCAGCGGTCAAAAGTAAGACCTCACCACAACAAGGACACAAAGAAAAGGTTGTCCAAACAGTGTGACAGATTATGTGTGAATCAAGCTTGAGCATAAAGTTAAACTCGAGAGGTGGAAATACCCATATTACGTGTACACTTCGATATAGTGCTGTTCTGTCTCTCATGTCTTTCCATGTCAGCTTTTTGTCCGGTGAGACCCAAATTATTGTTTTGTACTGCCACCTTGTGGTGCAAAGGTGACACGACATGCTCCTGCAAAATCTTTGAGTTTTCAATGTTTTTTTTTGTTACCATTTTGGTGTCACAATAAAGTGCAGTGTTATAAAGTACAGCTAACAAACACTGCACTTCTACACACTGGAAGAACGATTTTCTTTTTGGCAAATTGGTTTGATTCAGTTTTAAAAATAAACAAAAATAAAAAGAGTAAGATAGAATAGATCAAATAATACAATAGTGCAGTGCAATAAGTAGTAGAATAGAATAGACATTAAATGAGCACATAAAGTGCAGACATATAAAAAGAAATAAAAATTTTCTGGATTACTGTTTAACAGTTTAAAGTCATCTTTACCTTCTCTGTTTGGTATCCACAGTTTAAAACCTGACAGTCTTCCCTCCTATTTGATACCCACTTTGACCCTTCTGAGGAGGGGTCTGAGGAGGCCAGAAGATGTAGAATGGGGGATCTACAGGATGAGGATGTGTAGTTAGAGACCATTGATCGGAGGTAGGCAGTAGCCGTTCCCTTCGCTGTGCGATATGCCAGGTCGAGGACCTTGAAGCGGATTTGTGTGGCGATGGGGAGCCAGTACAGATGCCTAAGAAGTGGGGTAACATGGACTGATTGATTGATTGAATTGATTGATTGATTGATTTATTTATTGATTGATTGATTGATTGATTGATTGAAAACTTTATTAACAGATTGCAGAATGGGTACAGTACAGTACAGCTCAATACATACAATTGTTAAGGGGATGCAGACCAGAGAAAGACTTTCGTCTTGTTTACATCAGGGTCCCCCATTTTCAATTCATCGTAACATATATGACATACAGAAGACAGTACTGCTACATCTATACATTTATGACATACCAGATTTGCAAATACAGTACTGTTTGTGATACGAAAAGAGTCCAGAAAAGAAGTATATACATTTGACGTAGAAACTGTACATTGGAGGAGGTTGGGTAGGTGGGGGGGGGGGTACTGTACATTGGAGGTGGTTGGGTGGGTGGGGGGAGATTGGGTAGGAGTGGGGGGGGGAGGTTGGGTAGGAGGGGTGGGTGGGGGACACTGTACAACTGTACAAGCAACACTGTACATTGGAATATTGACAAGACCATACTTGGTCATTTTTACTGTACATTGGAGGGGGTTGTGTTAGGACATTTACAGGGGCCAGTTTCGAATTGCAGTCTCCCGTAGGTGTTTTTTGAGAGTGTTTTTGAAAGTGGGTAGTGATTCACATTCCTTTACAGCTTTGGGTAGTGCGTTCCACATTGGCATAATTGCGAAACGTGTTTAGTCCCTTGTTTGAGCCGAATCTGGGTCTAACATGATTTGTGGAGCTCCCTCTGGTGTTGTGATCGTGGTATTCACTGACCTTTGGGAAGTATTTTGACATGTACATGGGTACCTTGGTCGTGATTGATTGATTGATTGATTGATTGATTGATTGATTGATTGATTGATTGATTGATTGATTGATTGAACATTGTATTAACAGATTGCAGAATGGGTACAATACAGTACAGCTCAATACACACAATTGTTAAGGGCATGCAGACGAGAGAAAGACTTTCGTCTTGTTTACATCAGGGTCCCCCATTTTCAATTCATCATAACATATATGACATACATGACATACAGATAGACAGTACTGCTACATCTATACATTTATGACATACCAGATCTACAAATATAACGGAACGTAGACCAATCTCAGTCACTCTTATTGTCTGGGACCAAATTCGGTCACGCCCCATTCCCAGTAAAAAGTGGGAATCTCTAGAATGTGTTTTGGGCGACGCTGTATATGGAAGTGCGAGGGTAGCCTCTCAAGTTGACGATACACAACACTTTCTGTTGTCAGTAGATGGCAGCATTGGTTTAAAATGAAAAGGTGAAAATGTTGAAAACTACAACACGAATAGATTTCCCAAGACCTTTAGCACAGGTCACAGGTCACTGGGACGCGTCTATTCTTTGACGCGATCTGAACAGCGGTAAACTATTAATGGGACCTCAGTACAGTGACCGCGAATGGTAAACTAATTATCTTAACAAAAGTGCATCATTAGCATTATGTTTGTTGTCTAAAGGGAAACAAAATGGTACAATTTAAGATTTTAAATGTTATCCGGATATATATGTAGCACCCTGAAAATATGCTATTATTCAGAAGTGCTGACTTGCCTTTTATCTCCCCTTTGTGCACAACGACATGTTGACTAGTTTCCATTGATATTCTCACGAACAATGACGCGAGCTCCGCCTTCTTCTATCGGCTGGAATATGGATTATACACAGTATCTCTGGATCATATGCACCGATCCTTTTCCCTGTGTGACTAGTTGGCGGTACCAGCAGGGGGCGGTGGCAGGCAGAGAGTGTACGGGAGAGAGGCAGGCAGCGAGGAAGAGGGAATCACCTGGAGGTGGGAAGAACCGGAAGCCCTCTTCAGCTAGGGATGTAGCCGTGAACGGTCGCAGCTACAACGGGAGGTGCTTTGGAATAGCCCCGTTAAAGAACCACCAGAGAGCCCCGCCGGAGCGAGCGACGGGTTACGAGACATACTTGCTAGTGACGGGTTATCCTAGGAGTATCCGTGATAGTGCGTGGGTAAGAGAAACTGAACCCAAAGGCTAACATCCATAGGTAGCGGATTATAGTAGCAGCGCGACGGTATAAGTAGCATGCTGCTAACGGCTATATTGACTCCAGTGTGCCCCGCCAGCGTGGCGTGAAGAAGACCGTGTTTAGAGACACCCTGCGTTATTATATAGCACGGCTAGCAGGAGGTCTGTTTGGGCACCCAGAGTGTAGCTTCAGTGTGAGTGAGGGCAAGTGTATGGATGCGCGTCGACTCTGCACCGGCTGTCTACAACCAGTCTGCACCGGCTGTCTTCGGGCCAACACGGGAGTTCGTCCCGACCAAGACCAACAGAGGTCGCCAACACCCAGCACACGCTCTCAGCCAGCTCCTGCCCCTCTGCTCCAGCCCCGCTTGCTAGCGCCCGCGACGAGAGCGTTCGACGCCATCTTGCCACCCCGGACGGTGGTGGCGCGGCGCGGCCGCCATCTTGGTTGAGTACATTAGGGCTTCGGTGCCCAGGATCTTATTGCACAGTACACAGTGTGTCGCGGCCTAAAGGGCAAAGAGAATTGTTGTTTGAACCGAACGCTAACAGCAGCGTGGAGGGGCAACCCCAAACATTAGAAGCCGGCTTTAGCTAGGACTTTTGTTTGGTAAAGTGGGCCCACATTTTTGATTTCCTTTGAGTGTGATAACGTGTTTGTTCTTTAATAATATTTTCCCATCTAATTAACCCTTTCCCTGTGGGGAGGTTACAGACCGGGTGGCGTGTACCTGTTCCGCAACAGTAAGTTACTTCCGGGGTAGGCCTGATTGGCCCCGACAGGCACGTGACGCGGCAAACTCAGGACGCGCAACGAGGCTGCTGAGAGCTGTCGCGCGGAAATAGGCTGTCTATTGCCATTCTCTAACACAAACTCTAACCTTAACCAGCTCCTTAACAGCGCCTAAACTTAACCGCTCTAACCTTAACCAACTCCGAAACAATGCCTAACCTTAACCTTAACCTTAACCATGCCTAACCTTAACCATAGAAAGAATATTGCCATTCTCTAACACAAACTCTAACCTTAACCAGCTCCTTAACAGCGCCTAAACTTAACCGTTCTAACCTTAACCAACTCCGAAACAATGCCTAACCTTAACCTTAACCTTAACCATGCCTAACCTTAACCGGCGAAAGAATACACGTTAAAAAAAAAATCACGTTAAAAAAAAAAAAATCATGGGATTTGAACTCGCGTCAACAACGAACCGCAGGACCACGGACCGCTGCTATGCCAGGTGAGCTAAAGCGCCGAATGAGAGTCATAGCGGATTTGGACGGTTACGTAATTCCACAAGCTCTGCCGAGCGTGCCGCGCGGCAGAGAAAGTTGCGCGTCACGTGCCTGTCGGGGCCAATCAGGCCTACCCCGGAAGTAACTTACTGTTGCGGATAAGCTATACGCGACCGGGTGCATCATAAGTAAAGCCTCAGGGAGGTATTAGTCTTGCCATATAATTAAAGCCTGATGGAGGTATTACACATGGTACTGACCCAGACGTGGGCGATGAGTCAAACACATTGAAGTATATTATCCCTGATACTAACCCAGAGGTGGGTGTATAATATACGTGTCTATGAGGTATTGAGTTACAAACGGAGCTATAGTGGGACTTCAGTCCATTTGACCACTCCTATTAAATCATTGTAACTGAACAGTACAACTAGTATTAAACATTAGATGGGATTCTGTGTGCGTGTCCATTCCTGTGCCCAGTATTAACTCTTTTGGTGTGGGTAACATATATGATTAACCCCTTCCTACCCAACTCTCCCCTTTTCATTGTAAGGTTTCTAGTGGTCATCAAGGGAGGGTACTGCTTGCGGGAGGAACGAATCTATTTAGGCATATCAGTCACTAGGTGTGGGAGGGCCCACGGAGGTAATCAGGGAAGTGAGAGCGAGTTGGGGAGTACTGCTGACCGCCCCGGAGAGGCGAGGAGGACCAGAGTACCAAACCAGGTTGGTAAATACCGGGCCCCATTCACTCCCACTACCGGGTCCCAGTTTGACGCTCCAGGCCCAAAGACGAGGGTGCAGTCAGACGGAGCTCTACTGTGTCCAGCTACCTTGTGACTGCCAGCAACCGTTCCCACAAAGCAGGGATAATCCACCCTGCTACATATAGGACAAATAAAACATTGTTAATTTGTAAGAAACCTCAATGAAAACGGTGCAGGGTAAGTTACATTCGCTATTGTTATGAAGATGTGATAGAATCCTATACAAATGTGGACGCATTTGGTCACCGTGACGTTACAGTACTGTTTATGAGTACAAAAAGAGTTTAAAAAGAGAGTATACATTTGTGGGGGAAGAAACTGTACATTTGAGGAGGTTGGGTAGGTGGGGTAACTGTACATCAAGTACCAGGTTCAGTAGCTGCTCACCCTCCTCACTACAGGTTCAGTAGCTGCTCACCCTCCTCACTACAGGTTCTGTAGCTGCTCACCCTCCTCACCACAGGTTCTGTAGCTGCTCACCCTCCTCACTACAGGTTCTGTAGCTGCTCACCCTCCTCACCACAGGTTCAGTAGCTGCTCACCCTCCTCACTACAGGTTCTGTAGCTGTTCACCCTCCTCACTACAGGTTCTGTAGCTGCTCACCCTCCTCACTACAGGTTCTGTAGCTGCTCACCCTCCTCACTACAGGTTATGTAGCTGCTCACCCTCCTCACTACAGGTTCTGTAGCTGCTCACCCTCCTCACTACAGGTTCTGTAGCTGCTCACCCTCCTCACTACAGGTTCTGTAGCTGCTCACCCTCCTCACCACAGGTTCAGTAGCTGCTCACCCTCCTCACTACAGGTTCTGTAGCTGTTCACCCTCCTCACTACAGGTTCTGTAGCTGCTCACCCTCCTCACCACAGGTTCTGTAGCTGTTCACCCTCCTCACTACAGGTTCAGTAGCTGCTCACCCTCCTCACTACAGGTTCTGTAGCTGCTCACCCTCCTCACTACAGGTTCTGTAGCTGCTCACCCTCCTCACCACAGGTTCAGTAGCTGCTCACCCTCCTCACTACAGGTTCTGTAGCTGCTCACCCTCCTCACCACAGGTTCAGTAGCTGCTCACCCTCCTCACTACAGGTTCTGTAGCTGCTCACCCTCCTCACTACAGGTTCTGTAGCTGCTCACCCTCCTCACCACAGGTTCTGTAGCTGCTCACCCTCCTCACTACAGGTTCTGTAGCTGCTCACCCTCCTCACTACAGGTTCTGTAGCTGCTCACCCTCCTCACTACAGGTTCTGTAGCTGCTCACCCTCCTCACTACAGGTTCTGTAGCTGTTCACCCTCCTCACTACAGGTTCAGTAGCTGCTCACCCTCCTCACTACAGGTTCTGTAGCTGCTCACCCTCCTCACTACAGGTTCTGTAGCTGCTCACCCTCCTCACTACAGGTTCAGTAGCTGCTCACCCTCCTCACTACAGGTTCTGTAGCTGCTCACCCTCCTCACTACAGGTTCAGTAGCTGCTCACCCTCCTCACTACAGGTTCAGTAGCTGCTCACCCTCCTCACTACAGGTTCAGTAGCTGCTCACCCTCCTCACTACAGGTTATGTAGCTGCTCACCCTCCTCACTACAGGTTCTGTAGCTGTTCACCCTCCTCACTACAGGTTCTGTAGCTGCTCACCCTCCTCACCACAGGTTCTGTAGCTGCTCACCCTCCTCACTACAGGTTATGTAGCTGCTCACCCTCCTCACTACAGGTTCTGTAGCTGCTCACCCTCCTCACTACAGGTTCAGTAGCTGCTCACCCTCCTCACTACAGGTTCTGTAGCTGCTCACCCTCCTCACTACAGGTTCTGTAGCTGCTCACCCTCCTCACTACAGGTTCAGTAGCTGCTCACCCTCCTCACTACAGGTTCAGTAGCTGCTCACCCTCCTCACCACAGGTTCTGTAGCTGTTCACCCTCCTCACCACAGGTTCTGTAGCTGCTCACCCTCCTCACCACAGGTTCAGTAGCTGCTCACCCTCCTCACTACAGGTTCAGTAGCTGCTCACCCTCCTCACTACAGGTTCTGTAGCTGCTCACCCTCCTCACTACAGGTTCAGTAGCTGCTCACCCTCCTCACTACAGGTTCTGTAGCTGCTCACCCTCCTCACTACAGGTTCAGTAGCTGCTCACCCTCCTCACTACAGGTTCTGTAGCTGCTCACCCTCCTCACTACAGGTTCTGTAGCTGCTCACCCTCCTCACCACAGGTTCTGTAGCTGCTCACCCTCCTCACTACAGGTTCAGTAGCTGCTCACCCTCCTCACTACAGGTTCTGTAGCTGCTCACCCTCCTCACTACAGGTTCTGTAGCTGCTCACCCTCCTCACTACAGGTTCAGTAGCTGCTCACCCTCCTCACTACAGGTTCAGTAGCTGCTCACCCTCCTCACTACAGGTTCAGTAGCTGCTCACCCTCCTCACTACAGGTTCAGTAGCTGCTCACCCTCCTCACTACAGGTTCAGTAGCTGCTCACCCTCCTCACTACAGGTTCAGTAGCTGCTCACCCTCCTCACCACAGGTTCTGTAGCTGCTCACCCTCCTCACCACAGGTTCTGTAGCTCCTCACCCTCCTCACTACAGGTTCTGTAGCTGCTCACCCTCCTCACTACAGGTTCAGTAGCTGCTCACCCTCCTCATCACAGGTTCAGTAGCTGCTCACCCTCCTCACTACAGGTTCTGTAGCTGCTCACCCTCCTCACTACAGGTTCTGTAGCTGCTCACCCTCCTCACTACAGGTTCAGTAGCTGCTCACCCTCCTCACCACAGGTTCAGTAGCTGCTCACCCTCCTCACCACAGGTTCAGTAGCTGCTCACCCTCCTCACTACAGGTTCTGTAGCTGCTCACCCTCCTCACTACAGGTTCAGTAGCTGCTCACCCTCCTCACCACAGGTTCAGTAGCTGTTCACCCTCCTCACTACAGGTTCAGTAGCTGCTCACCCTCGTCACTACAGGTTCTGCCATGAAGCTCGCACCGTGGGTATTCATTAAAGGGACTTAATCAACGCAAGCTTATGACCCCCGCTTACTGGGAATTCCTTACTGGGAATTCCTCGTTGATGGGAAATAATTGCAATCCCCAATCCCTATCACGAGTAGGGTTCAGCGGGTTACCTACGCCTCTCGGCGACGGGTAGACACACGCTGATCCACTCATTGTGGCGCGCGTGCAGCCCCGGACATCTAAGGGCATCACAGAACTTTTCAGAGTGATGAGCTGAGCGCCTTTTCAGACAACCAATCACAGCCAATTATAATTTAGCGTGGCGCTCGTGACACATTTAGTCATTTAGTAACCTGACATGGGAACCTGACTTCAATGAAAACCGACTTCAATAATGGAAGAAAAGTTTATTTTGGCTCTCTCCGTGGGCACCAGTAATCACTCTGCTCACGCGGCCGGCCGGCCACGTAGCTCGGGGTAGTGACTGGTCTATGATCATAACGACTGTGTCCACCTTCAGGTTGTCCCTGTCCTTTACCCACTTCTGACGGGCTTGGAGGGATGGTAGATAGTGGAGGAGGAAACGGGTCCAAAACTGGTCAGCCAATACTTGGCTGTATCTCCACATTCTTCGGCCGTTCATCTCATCATGTCTGTACACCGCCTGTGGAAGGGCAGGGTCCAGCAGCCCCATCAAGAGATAGTTTGGGGTGACTGGGTCGAAGTCTGCTACATCACTTGAGACGTAACCGAGGGGCTTAGAGTTCAAGACTCCCTCGATCTCCGTGAGGACTGTCGTAAGGACTTCTTCCACCACGGTCTGGGCCCCAAGCACGGTGTACAGAGCAGTCTTTATAGAACGGACTTCTCTTTCCCAGGCTCCCCCGAAATGAGGGGCGTTCGGGGGGTTGAACTGGAATTTGATCTGAGCGGGAGCGAGGCGGGTCTTAAGTCCTTCACCCATAGCCAGGAAGCTCTCTCTCAATTCTCTGTCTCCGCCTTTGAAGTTTGTCCCTTGGTCGGACAACAACACAGACGGGGTTCCTCTTCGGGCTTGAAATCTCCGGAAGGACATGAGGAATGAGTCCGTACTCATGGTCTGGAGGATTTCTATATGAACAGCTCGGGTGGTCATACACTTGTACACAATGCCCCACCTCTTCTCTGTCCCTCTTCCTTTCTTGACGTTGAATGGGCCGAAGCAGTCCACGCCCGTGGAGTGGAAGGCCCTCTCGCAGAGTCGGAGGCGGCAGGGAGGCAGGTCGGCCATCATCGGTATACTGGGCTGTGCTCGCCACTTGCGACAGGTTAGGCAAGTCCGTTGGAAGCGACGTACTGCTTCTCTCCCTTGGAGTATCCAGAAGCGTCGTCGGATCTCAGCGAAGACTCTCTCTGCCCCCGCGTGGTGCACCCCCTCGTCGTACTTCTGTATGATCAGCTCGGTTATCTTGTGTCGGCTGTTGAGGACGATAGGATGCTTGACATCGTCAGTCACGTCCGGGGCCCGTCTCAAACGACCACCCACCCTGATGAGGTGCTGGGCGTCGAGCTCTGGGGCCAAAGTGAGAAGTCGGCTGTCTGAGGGAACTGGCCTTTTCCCTTCCAGGCAGTCTAGTTCGTCTGGGAATGAGTCTCTTTGGGCTTTCCTTAGCAGAAGGAGTGCGGCCTCTTCGTAGTTCGATGCGTCAAGGTCTGTGGTGGGGGGAACCTCAGGGTGGTGCCACAAGAATGTCCTTTTCTGAGCACTCTCAAGGGTTAAGCAGTCGTCTAGGTTCGGGTCCGTTGGAGCCGGGGCATGCGTCAGCCCGCAGAACATAGACTTCTTGATCTCTGCTTCCTCTTGACTCGCCTCCCGTGGGGTGGGGGTAGGCCACTCCTCCTCCGGGAGCTTGAGGAACTCAGGACCGTCACTGTAAATGTTAAGACGTGTGAGGTCGTCTAGGGACATCCCCCGTGTGATGACATCTGCTGGGTTCTGCTTGGTGTCAACGTATCTCCAGCACGCTGATCCTACCAAGTCTTGAATCTCGGTGACTCGGACTCCGACGAAGACTTTGTATCGACAAGAATCGGACTGGATCCATGTGAGCACAGTCATGGAGTCTGACCACAGGATTGTCTTTTGCACCGTTATGGTGAGTTCACGTTGTATCAGCGTGGCGAGTTGCGCGCCTACCAGAGCTGCGCAGAGCTCTAGACGCGGGATAGATTGTTGCTTGCGGGGGGCTATTCTTGAGCGAGCCAGGACGAAGGCTGTATGTACTTCTCCTCCCTCCTCTCGGGCTCTCAAGTAAGCCACCGAACCGTAAGCTACTTCTGAGGCATCACTGAAGACGTGCAGGTCCATCTGACACGTCTCCAGCTGCACTGTGGGTGGGAAGTAGCTCCGGCGAATGTTCACATTTTGGAGCGAGTCGAGTTCTCCCTCCCACTCTCTCCAGGTGGAAGCCAGGTGCTCGGGTATGGGGTCGTCCCAGCCCTGCTCCTTGTCCCACAGTTCTCGCACCAGCATCTTCGCCCGAGTGGTGTAAGGTAGGATACACCCCAGCGGATCGTATTGGCTTGCGAGTGTTCTGTATACGCTCCGTCGAGTGGTCGGTAGAGGGGTCGACCTTCCCTGCTCCTTGGTCAGGGGTGTGTGCTTGTAATGGAGCGAGTCTGTTTTGAAGCGCCAGACGAGGCCCAATGTCATTTCCTGTGCTTCACCTGGGGTGGTCGCCATCCAGGTCTCGCTGCTTGCTGCCTTTGTCTCTGGGGAGAGGCTGCGAAGTACTTGAGGGTCACTGCTGGCCCATTGCCTAAGGTCGAAGCCGCCTTTGACCAGGGAGGCTCGGAGCTTAAGCAGGATGGCTTCGGCTTCTTCTGGCGTTGATACGCTCTGTAGGCAGTTGTCCACATAGAAACTCCTCTCTACGCTTTGTCTGACCTCCTTGTCGGCTCCAGGGTCTTCGGTCACGTGCTTTTGTAGTGCGAACGTGGCGCAGCATGGGCTGCATGTGGTGCCGAAGGGGAGGACCTCCCATTGATAGATGGAGGGTTGTTCATCGTCGATCCTCTCTCTCCACAGGAACTGTTACAAAGGGTCAGATTAAACCGAATATATATATTTATTACTTGAGATATATTGTATAGTATTTGTATATCGTCTGATATCCCTTGTATATTCTTTGTACATATACACGGAATATCCCTTTACCTAGTACAGGCCAGACCATAATATTCGTTCTCCTATTGGACAGCGATCCCCTAGGCGCCACGGCCATACCCCCCAATGTCTAGTTCAAAGTCACCGCTGAGACATGCCTGGACATGCCCGGTTCTGCGCAAGAATACGAGACAGAAATAAGGCTGGTACTAGATTGTTCACCTTACGTATAAATACGGCGCAGGTGAATACAGCAGTTGTGTTAACCAATAAGTTGAAGCCTCACACCACGATACAACGTGCTGTGAAGTGGGCCCGTTTTGCCCCGAAATAGAGCCTTGAGACCGCGTGCGAATTGAAAGCTGAAGTGTCAGAGTTTAACGCTGTATCGTCGAGTTCGACCTATTCTATTATTAAGTAATAGTCTATTATGTATAGTGTATCGTGCGGCTACCGTTCTACAGTGACCAGCATTACCAACGTTTCATCGTACCGAGCTAGTGTGCTTATCCAGGCTGGGCGGCTTAACCTGGTGCCGTCATCCGAGGAGCCCTAGACGAGAACCGTGTGGATATGTACACTGGATAACCTACCCGACGACTACAGAGCCCTTTTCGGCTGGATTATATTTGCTTTGGTCCTGTAGCTGTTGGAGCGGAGAATCGTTTACACCCACTGTTGTGTGGGATTTACCCTGTGAGGAGCACCACGTCGAGCCCGCCTCTAGTACTCTGAGGCTGGCTAGCTTTCCTCCATGCGGCACTGCATACCGGAGAATAGCTGTTGTTCGTCTACGGATCAAGGGATTATTGCACTGTCTCCTGTACCTGGAGTCTCCTTATTCCTCGTTGACCCAGACTTTCTGCTACCGACAAATCCTCTCCCCTGCTGGCTTACAACCGGAGGGACCCCTTTAGTATCTCCAGCTAATCTACTAGTGTACCATATATAATTCTTATGATACAGGTGGTATTAATTATCTCCTGCGTAATATGCTCATGGACTTACGCTCTTGACCTATTCATGCACATTCTTCGCCTTACAAGCGCAACTCTCAATCTTGATATCTTGTCATGTAAGTAATGTAAGATAATCTTCGTGCTGCTAATAAATATTCTTCTAAACAGTATTTCTTGTGAAGCCGTGTTATTGTGGGTGTGTTCATCTCATATACCTGTGTACTGTATGGCCAGTAGTAATGTACATAACGCAGTAGTGGTTTAATGATACCATACTTATTTAATACAGTCAGGTTCTGTAGCTGCTCACCCTCCTCACCACAGGTTCTGTAGCTGCTCACCCTCCTCACCACAGGTTCTGTAGCTGCTCACCCTCCTCACCACAGGTTCTGTAGCTGCTCACCCTCCTCACTACAGGTTCTGTAGCTGCTCACCCTCCTCACCACAGGTTCTGTAGCTGCTCACCCTCCTCACCACAGGTTCTGTAGCTGCTCACCCTCCTCACTACAGGTTCTGTAGCTGCTCACCCTCCTCACCACAGGTTCTGTAGCTGCTCACCCTCCTCACTACAGGTTCAGTAGCTGCTCACCCTCCTCACCACAGGTTCAGTAGCTGCTCACCCTCCTCACTACAGGTTCTGTAGCTGCTCACCCTCCTCACTACAGGTTCTGTAGCTGCTCACCCTCCTCACTACAGGTTCTGTAGCTCCTCACCCTCCTCACCACAGGTTCAGTAGCTGCTCACCCTCCTCACTACAGGTTCTGCAGCTGCTCACCCTCCTCACCACAGGTTCTGTAGCTGCTCACCCTCCTCACTACAGGTTCTGTAGCTGCTCACCCTCCTCACCACAGGTTCTGTAGCTGCTCACCCTCCTCACTACAGGTTCTGTAGCTGCTCACCCTCCTCACTACAGGTTCTGTAGCTGCTCACCCTCCTCACCACAGGTTCTGTAGCTGCTCACCCTCCTCACCACAGGTTCTGTAGCTGCTCACCCTCCTCACTACAGGTTCTGTAGCTGTTCACCCTCCTCACTACAGGTTCAGTAGCTGCTCACCCTCCTCACCACAGGTTCTGTAGCTGCTCACCCTCCTCACTACAGGTTCAGTAGCTGCTCACCCTCCTCACTACAGGTTCTGTAGCTGCTCACCCTCCTCACTACAGGTTCAGTAGCTGCTCACCCTCCTCACCACAGGTTCTGTAGCTGCTCACCCTCCTCACTACAGGTTCTGTAGCTGCTCACCCTCCTCACCACAGGTTCAGTAGCTGCTCACCCTCCTCACTACAGGTTCTGTAGCTGCTCACCCTCCTCACTACAGGTTCAGTAGCTGTTCACCCTCCTCACTACAGGTTCTGTAGCTGCTCACCCTCCTCACTACAGGTTCTGTAGCTGCTCACCCTCCTCACTACAGGTTCAGTAGCTGCTCACCCTCCTCACTACAGGTTCAGTAGCTGCTCACCCTCCTCACCACAGGTTCAGTAGCTGCTCACCCTCCTCACTACAGGTTCAGTAGCTGCTCACCCTCCTCACCACAGGTTCTGTAGCTCCTCACCCTCCTCACTACAGGTTCTGTAGCTGCTCACCCTCCTCACTACAGGTTCAGTAGCTGCTCACCCTCCTCACCACAGGTTCTGTAGCTGCTCACCCTCCTCACTACAGGTTCAGTAGCTGCTCACCCTCCTCACTACAGGTTCTGTAGCTGCTCACCCTCCTCACTACAGGTTCTGTAGCTGCTCACCCTCCTCACTACAGGTTCAGTAGCTGCTCACCCTCCTCACTACAGGTTCAGTAGCTGCTCACACTCCTCACTACAGGTTCTGTAGCTCCTCACCCTCCTCACTACAGGTTCAGTAGCTGCTCACCCTCCTCACTACAGGTTCTGTAGCTGCTCACCCTCCTCACTACAGGTTCTGTAGCTGCTCACCCTCCTCACCACAGGTTCTGTAGCTGCTCACCCTCCTCACTACAGGTTCAGTAGCTGCTCACCCTCCTCACTACAGGTTCTGTAGCTGCTCACCCTCGTCACTACAGGTTCTGCCATGAAGCTCGCACCGTGGGTATTCATTAAAGGGACTTAATCAACGCAAGCTTATGACCCGCGCTTACTGGGAATTCCTTACTGGGAATTCCTCGTTGATGGGAAATAATTGCAATCCCCAATCCCTATCACGAGTAGGGTTCAGCGGGTTACCTACGCCTCTCGGCGACGGGTAGACACACGCTGATCCACTCATTGTGGCGCGCGTGCAGCCCCGGACATCTAAGGGCATCACAGAACTTTTCAGAGTGATGAGCTGAGCGCCTTTTCAGACAACCAATCACAGCCAATCATATTTAGCGCGGCGCTCGTGACACATTTAGTCATTTAGTAACCTGACATGGGAACCTGACTTCAATGAAAACCGACTTCAATAATGGAAGAAAAGTTTATTTTGGCTCTCTCCGTCGGCACCAGTAATCACTCTGCTCACGCGGCCGGCCGGCCACGTAGCTCGGGGTAGTGACTGGTCTATGATCATAACGACTGTGTCCACCTTCAGGTTGTCCCTGTCCTTTACCCACTTCTGACGGGCTTGGAGGGATGGTAGATAGTGGAGGAGGAAACGGGTCCAAAACTGGTCAGCCAATACTTGGCTGTATCTCCACATTCTTCGGCCGTTCATCTCATCATGTCTGTACACCGCCTGTGGAAGGGCAGGGTCCAGCAGCCCCATCAAGAGATAGTTTGGGGTGACTGGGTCGAAGTCTGCTACATCACTTGAGACGTAACCGAGGGGCTTAGAGTTCAAGACTCCCTCGATCTCCGTGAGGACTGTCGTAAGGACTTCTTCCACCACGGTCTGGGCCCCAAGCACGGTGTACAGAGCAGTCTTTATAGAACGGACTTCTCTTTCCCAGGCTCCCCCGAAATGAGGGGCGTTCGGGGGGTTGAACTGGAATTTGATCTGAGCGGGAGCGAGGCGGGTCTTAAGTCCTTCACCCATAGCCAGGAAGCTCTCTCTCAATTCTCTGTCTCCGCCTTTGAAGTTTGTCCCTTGGTCGGACAACAACACAGACGGGGTTCCTCTTCGGGCTTGAAATCTCCGGAAGGACATGAGGAATGAGTCCGTACTCATGGTCTGGAGGATTTCTATATGAACAGCTCGGGTGGTCATACACTTGTACACAATGCCCCACCTCTTCTCTGTCCCTCTTCCTTTCTTGACGTTGAATGGGCCGAAGCAGTCCACGCCCGTGGAGTGGAAGGCCCTCTCGCAGAGTCGGAGGCGGCAGGGAGGCAGGTCGGCCATCATCGGTATACTGGGCTGTGCTCGCCACTTGCGACAGGTTAGGCAAGTCCGTTGGAAGCGACGTACTGCTTCTCTCCCTTGGAGTATCCAGAAGCGTCGTCGGATCTCAGCGAAGACTCTCTCTGCCCCCGCGTGGTGCACCCCCTCGTCGTACTTCTGTATGATCAGCTCGGTTATCTTGTGTCGGCTGTTGAGGACGATAGGATGCTTGACATCGTCAGTCACGTCCGGGGCCCGTCTCAAACGACCACCCACCCTGATGAGGTGCTGGGCGTCGAGCTCTGGGGCCAAAGTGAGAAGTCGGCTGTCTGAGGGAACTGGCCTTTTCCCTTCCAGGCAGTCTAGTTCGTCTGGGAATGAGTCTCTTTGGGCTTTCCTTAGCAGAAGGAGTGCGGCCTCTTCGTAGTTCGATGCGTCAAGGTCTGTGGTGGGGGGAACCTCAGGGTGGTGCCACAAGAATGTCCTTTTCTGAGCACTCTCAAGGGTTAAGCAGTCGTCTAGGTTCGGGTCCGTTGGAGCCGGGGCATGCGTCAGCCCGCAGAACATAGACTTCTTGATCTCTGCCTCCTCTTGACTCGCCTCCCGTGGGGTGGGGGTAGGCCACTCCTCCTCCGGGAGCTTGAGGAACTCAGGACCGTCACTGTAAATGTTAAGACGTGTGAGGTCGTCTAGGGACATCCCCCGTGTGATGACATCTGCTGGGTTCTGCTTGGTGTCAACGTATCTCCAGCACGCTGATCCTACCAAGTCTTGAATCTCGGTGACTCGGACTCCGACGAAGACTTTGTATCGACAAGAATCGGACTGGATCCATGTGAGCACAGTCATGGAGTCTGACCACAGGATTGTCTTTCGCACCGTTATGGTGAGTTCACGTTGTATCAGCGTGGCGAGTTGCGCGCCTACCAGAGCTGCGCAGAGCTCTAGACGCGGGATAGATTGTTGCTTGCGGGGGGCTATTCTTGAGCGAGCCAGGACGAAGGCTGTATGTACTTCTCCTCCCTCCTCTCGGGCTCTCAAGTAAGCCACCGAACCGTAAGCTACTTCTGAGGCGTCACTGAAGACGTGCAGGTCCATCTGACACGTCTCCAGCTGCACTGTGGGTGGGAAGTAGCTCCGGCGAATGTTCACATTTTGGAGCGAGTCGAGTTCTCCCTCCCACTCTCTCCAGGTGGAAGCCAGGTGCTCGGGTATGGGGTCGTCCCAGCCCTGCTCCTTGTCCCACAGTTCTCGCACCAGCATCTTCGCCCGAGTGGTGTAAGGTAGGATACACCCCAGCGGATCGTATTGGCTTGCGAGTGTTCTGTATACGCTCCGTCGAGTGGTCGGTAGAGGGGTCGACCTTCCCTGCTCCTTGGTCAGGGGTGTGTGCTTGTAATGGAGCGAGTCTGTTTTGAAGCGCCAGACGAGGCCCAATGTCATTTCCTGTGCTTCACCTGGGGTGGTCGCCATCCAGGTCTCGCTGCTTGCTGCCTTTGTCTCTGGGGAGAGGCTGCGAAGTACTTGAGGGTCACTGCTGGCCCATTGCCTAAGGTCGAAGCCGCCTTTGACCAGGGAGGCTCGGAGCTTAAGCAGGATGGCTTCGGCTTCTTCTGGCGTTGATACGCTCTGTAGGCAGTTGTCCACATAGAAACTCCTCTCTACGCTTTGTCTGACCTCCTCGTCGGCTCCAGGGTCTTCGGTCACGTGCTTTTGTAGTGCGAACGTGGCGCAGCATGGGCTGCATGTGGTGCCGAAGGGGAGGACCTCCCATTGATAGATGGAGGGTTGTTCATCGTCGATCCTCTCTCTCCACAGGAACTGTTACAAAGGGTCAGATTAAACCGAATATATATATTTATTACTTGAGATATATTGTATAGTATTTGTATATCGTCTGATATCCCTTGTATATTCTTTGTACATATACACGGAATATCCCTTTACCTAGTACAGGCCAGACCATAATATTCGTTCTCCTATTGGACAGCGATCCCCTAGGCGCCACGGCCATACCCCCCAATGTCTAGTTCAAAGTCACCGCTGAGACATGCCTGGACATGCCCGGTTCTGCGCAAGAATACGAGACAGAAATAAGGCTGGTACTAGATTGTTCACCTTACGTATAAATACGGCGCAGGTGAATACAGCAGTTGTGTTAACCAATAAGTTGAAGCCTCACACCACGATACAACGTGCTGTGAAGTGGGCCCGTTTTGCCCCGAAATAGAGCCTTGAGACCGCGTGCGAATTGAAAGCTGAAGTGTCAGAGTTTAACGCTGTATCGTCGAGTTCGACCTATTCTATTATTAAGTAATAGTCTATTATGTATAGTGTATCGTGCGGCTACCGTTCTACAGTGACCAGCATTACCAACGTTTCATCGTACCGAGCTAGTGTGCTTATCCAGGCTGGGCGGCTTAACCTGGTGCCGTCATCCGAGGAGCCCTAGACGAGAACCGTGTGGATATGTACACTGGATAACCTACCCGACGACTACAGAGCCCTTTTCGGCTGGATTATATTTGCTTTGGTCCTGTAGCTGTTGGAGCGGAGAATCGTCTACACCCACTGTGTGGGATTTACCCTGTGAGGAGCACCACGTCGAGCCCGCCTCTAGTACTCTGAGGCTGGCTAGCTTTCCTCCATGCGGCACTGCATACCGGAGAATAGCTGTTGTTCGTCTACGGATCAAGGGATTATTGCACTGTCTCCTGTACCTGGAGTCTCCTTATTCCTCGTTGACCCAGACTTTCTGCTACCGACAAATCCTCTCCCCTGCTGGCTTACAACCGGAGGTATCTCCAGCTAATCTACTAGTGTACCATATATAATTCTTATGATACAGGTGGTATTAATTATCTCCTGCGTAATATGCTCATGGACTTATGCTCTTGACCTATTCATGCACATTCTTCGCCTTACAAGCGCAACTCTCAATCTTGATATCTTGTCATGTAAGTAATGTAAGATAATCTTCGTGCTGCTAATAAATATTCTTCTAAACAGTATTTCTTGTGAAGCCGTGTTATTGTGGGTGTGTTCATCTCATATACCTGTGTACTGTATGGCCAGTAGTAATGTACATAACGCAGTAGTGGTTTAATGATACCATACTTATTTAATACAGTCAGGGAATTGTACCCCTCAGTTACAATTGGTCCTTCGAGCCGGATGGTAATTAGCGCAATATTAATATAATATTAATATTGACATGGCCAGCGGTGAACACTCCACAAACGGTTCTCCTAAGCTAGAACGCCCGACACGCAGACGGCAGCCACCTCCTTACCTAGAGGACTATGCTGCCAGTCTACTACCTAGCTTTATAAAGAAGTTAAATACGGATAAAATAAATAAAGCGGATAGTCAAAGCATGTCAAAACCTACCGACCAGGCGACCCTGCCAGTAGAGACCCCAGTGGGTTCTAACGAAACTGACCAAGCCCACGGGGGGGACCGGGGGGGACATGACATGACTACACCCCCAGACAGCGTCAACGGGACGGTCCCCGGAGAGCTCCAGGATAAAGAAAGCGCTCCAGGGACAGAACCCGACCCACTACCAGAAGAGAAGCGCGCCCAGGAGACGGACCTCGAGGCCCGCCCAGAGAACAGATCTCCAACGAGCACTGCCAGAAGCCGATCACCTCCGTCGGTGTCTTCCCCTAGCGAAGCGGACAAGATGCTGGCGCAGGCATTCATCGCCACCCTGGCAGCCTCCACCGAACGCGACCGACTTCAAGCGCAACAGACGAGCGAGCGCGAACAAGCTGCAGACCAACGAGAGCGCCTTCACGCGCAACTCCAAGCGCAAGCCCTCAGTGAACGCGAACATTCTGCAACCGAGCGAGAGCGCTTCCAGGCGCAACAAAGGATTGAAGACGACCGCATAAGACTGGAGACCAGACGCCTTCAGACGGAAGAGAACATTGAAAGAAGCCGCGCCGATGCACAGTGCGCCGCCGCCAATGCACAGCGCGACGCCGCCCATGCCAGCGCCAATGCACAGCGCGACGCCGCCAATGCCCAGCGCGAAGCAGTGCGCGACGCCGCCCATGCCCAGCGCGAGGCAGAGCGCGACCGGCTGCAGGCGCAGATGATGGATAAATTGATTGCCATGGCGACACCCCCTCTCTCCGCACGGAGCTCCCGGAGATCATCACGACAAGGGTCTAGGACGCATTCCCCTACCCGACCAAGCGACCCGGGACCCCGCCAACAGGAGGATCCTGTCCACGTCTCCGAACCCCCTCCCCGGCCAGTCCATACGAGACCCAGCAACCGGGAAGAACCGGACCACGCCGAGAGACTGAACAGAAGACTCCAGGACCTAGCAGAGGAAGAGGAAGAGGAAGAGGAGGAATGTCAAGCCGACCAGCAGCAACGTACTCTGGACCAGGAGGCCCAGTACAGCCCCGACGTCAGCCCCGAGTCACTGCGCTACAAACCCCCGACTCAACTCACGGGTGAGTTTGACGCACCGTCAGCACCGAGGAACAGCACCTGGGTACCCGGCCCCTGGTACCCACCAAGTACCAGCCCACGACGACACGTATGGGGAGACTCGCCCAGGAGGCCTCTCCCCCAACACTCACCGATGTGCCAGCCATCCATGGCATCGTACCTTGGCACACCGACGTTCCCGGACTTCACACACGAGAACAGAGCACAGTACACAGAGCTACGAATGTGCTTAGAGACAATGATGTCCGATGTCCCCGATGAGACGTACAAGTATGCTATCCTACTCAAGCACCTGAAGGTGCCCAGAGCGCATAATATAGCGCTGGCATATTCCAACTCAAGTACCCCATACACCGCGGCTCTAGTAGCCCTCGACCAACGTTATGGACGCATATGGGACTACGTGATACAAGAGATAAGAGACATCGACCGTCTCCCCCCAGCCAGAGACAACAGAGCATTAGATGACCTCTCTATCAAGGTACAGTCCCTGGTAGGGATGCTGGGGTCCCAAAAGGAAAAAGGGATATACGAACTGTACGCTAACTCTAATGTAGAAAGGATATTAGAGAAGCTCCCTCCCGCCCGACAAGAGCGTTTTCGGCGGCAGAGAGACCACCGTGACCCCAACGGCCCAGAGGCATCCCTCCTAGACCTATCTGAGTTCCTCGCCAGGGAGGTCAGCAGCCTACGACTGGACACGTTCCTATGGAGTGGACCAAGCCCAAGACCAGGACCTCGGGGATCAAATGATAACCGCCGGTCGGTGACCGTTATGCACCAAGCCGAATCAGTACCGCAGCACAAGAACCACAACACCCCCTCGACGAAAGAGGAGTGGAAGATTGAATGCCAGTACTGTGAAGGGGAACATCGGCTGTATCAATGCGACACTTTCGGGAAGCTGACCACGGACGAGGTGAGTCAGTGGATCAAAGACCACCGCCGCTCCTTCCGCTGCGCGCGCAGCCACATGGCAGCTGAGTGTCGTTTGAAGAAGAAGTGCGGCAGGTGCGGCGGCGCCCACTTGGAGGTCCTGCATGACATCAACAGGCGTCCGCCAGGACAACAGAGTGGGCCCGTCGAGGTAATGTACCAGGCCGAGGCGGTGGCACCAGTACCGAAGATCCACCAGACCGCCCCCTACTGTACCGACTGCTACAGCAGACACTGGGAGTCACGGTGCTACTCGGACGACCGCGAGTCGGCACCACTCCAGAAGATCCAAAGCAACCGACTAACAGGAGTGCTCCACATTGACCAGCATAGCGGGACCCCCCGAGTGCTCATCAAAGTGGTCAGAGTGCTCCTGAGCTACGAGGACAAGGTCCTGGACACTTACGCCGTCCTGGACGATGAGTCTGAAAAGACTCTCCTCCTCGCTTCCGCCGCAGCCCAGTTGGGCCTGCGGGGTGCCAAAGGTACCATGACAATACGCACCATCAGAAGAGACCAGAAGACCATAAAGGGTGAAAAGGTCTCCTTCAAGATAGCAGCGGTGGACCAGCCCGAGAAGCAGTATAGTATTACCAACGTCTTCACCAGCCACGACATAGGCCTATCACAGTACACCTACCCCATCCCACAGCTGATGGCGAAGTATGTGCACCTACGTCAACTACCTATACCGCTTATCGACGGCGCCACACCGAGCCTGCTCATCGGCTCCGACCACGCGGACCTCATTCTCCCAATTGAGGCGGCCCACATCGGACCCAAAGGATGCCCAGTCGCGGTTCAGACCCGACTGGGGTGGACGCTCCAGGGCCCCCTCTACGGACTTGACAGTCAACCCACGTCTACACGCTGCCTACACACAAAGGCGAGCGACACCGGCCACTCCCTCGTACAGCCCGTTGAGAGGCTATTGACATTAAGCGAGAGGCCTGTGAGAGAACCGTGGGCACAAGAGGGAGTTCGGAACTCCACCCCCCTCAGCTGCGCTCCAGACGAAGCTGACCTCGAACCCAGCACCCCAAGCGACTCCTTGATTGGGCGGCCGGAACCGGCCCCTCCTCAGACGGGGTACAGAGCAAACAAGAGAAACAGACGGAGGAGGTGGAGGCGCAGCCAAGCACAGATCAAAGCAGTCTCAGGCCCGCTTCCTCCTAACCCCCCTACCATCCCTTCCAGCCCGTCAGAAGCGGGTCAAGGACGGGGACAACTTAAAAGTGGACACAGTCGTCGTGATCATAGACCAGTCACTACCCCGAGCTGCGTGGCCGGCCGCGTAAGCAAAGTGATCACTGGTGCCGACGGAAAGGTCAGAGCGGCAGAAGTGCTCGTCCAGGGGCAGACATACACCCGACCCGTGGCGAGGCTGATAGAGTTGCCAAGGCTCCCCGACTCTCCTAATGACGACCATGACCCACTGACTTTGTGAATTGCCCTACTCCTCACAACGGACATTGAGTAGTGGACAGTGCGGTTAATCTGTCTCTGCTTATCTAATTAGGTGCGGACTAATTAGGAGGCGGCTGTTACAAAGGGTCAGATTAAACCGAATATATATATTTATTACTTGAGATATATTGTATAGTATTTGTATATCGTCTGATATCCCTTGTATATTCTTTGTACATATACACGGAATATCCCTTTACCTAGTACAGGCCAGACCATAATATTCGTTCTCCTATTGGACAGCGATCCCCTAGGCGCCACGGCCATACCCCCCAATGTCTAGTTCAAAGTCACCGCTGAGACATGCCTGGACATGCCCGGTTCTGCGCAAGAATACGAGACAGAAATAAGGCTGGTACTAGATTGTTCACCTTACGTATAAATACGGCGCAGGTGAATACAGCAGTTGTGTTAACCAATAAGTTGAAGCCTCGCACCACGATACAACGTGCTGTGAAGTGGGCCCGTTTTGCCCCGAAATAGAGCCTTGAGACCGCGTGCGAATTGATAGCTGAAGTGTCAGAGTTTAACGCTGTATCGTCGAGTTCGACCTATTCTATTATTAAGTAATAGTCTATTATGTATAGTGTATCGTGCGGCTACCGTTCTACAGTGACCAGCATTACCAACGATTCATCGTACCGAGCTAGTGTGCTTATCCAGGCTGGGCGGCTTAACCTGGTGCCGTCATCCGAGGAGCCCTAGACGAGAACCGTGTGGATATGTACACTGGATAACCTACCCGACGACTACAGAGCCCTTTTCGGCTGGATTATATTTGCTTTGGTCCTGTAGCTGTTGGAGCGGAGAATCGTCTACACCCACTGTTGTGTGGGATTTACCCTGTGAGGAGCACCACGTCGAGCCCGCCTCTAGTACTCTGAGGCTGGCTAGCTTTTCTCCATGCGGCACTGCATACCGGAGAATAGCTGTTGTTCGTCTACGGATCAAGGGATTATTGCACTGTCTCCTGTACCTGGAGTCTCCTTATTCCTCGTTGACCCAGACTTTCTGCTACCGACAAATCCTCTCCCCTGCTGGCTTACAACCGGAGGGACCCCTTTAGTATCTCCAGCTAATCTACTAGTGTACCATATATAATTCTTATGATACAGGTGGTATTAATTATCTCCTGCGTAATATGCTCATGGACTTACGCTCTTGACCTATTCATGCACATTCTTCGCCTTACAAGCGCAACTCTCAATCTTGATATCTTGATAAGTAATGTAAGATAATCTTCGTGCTGCTAATAAATATTCTTCTAAACAGTATTTCTTGTGAAGCCGTGTTATTGTGGGTGTGTTCATCTCATATACCTGTGTACTGTATGGCCAGTAGTAATGTACATAACGCAGTAGTGGTTTAATGATACCATACTTATTTAATACAGTCAGGGAATTGTACCCCTCAGTTACAGGAACCGCAGCAGGGGCTTGTCTTCCTCCATCAGTCGCACTTGTAGGAACAAGCTTCTTTTGATGCGTGGAGGGTGGGCATCCCCTCTCGCCTCAAGAGTGGAGTTGCGTATCTCATCACTCCGTCGACCTCGACCCTCTTTGTCTTCTGCTCGAGGAGAGCTATGGCATACTTGTCTTCCTTGGAGCGAACTAGTTTCTGTTCGTTCTTGAAGGGCATCGAGTCTAATGTCCATAGTCTCTCGACGTGCTGCAAGAGGGTGGTGTCATTGTCACTTACCCTCGTGTAGAGGCAGCGTGTGGACGTCGGTCGGTTGGAAGACCCGGAGAGGGGGCCTTGGAGCGTCCAGCCCAAACACAAAAGCAAAAGCAAAAATTGCATTACATTAATATACCAGAAACTTGCTATGTAACATGCCCGTAGTTTATAGGGCTAATTGAGCCCCTATACTTATTTACATACTTTTTTCTTTTTTCTATTAAGCATCAATGGATAAACATACCTCTTGCAGGAAACAACCACTTGGATTAAACCATAATCTTATAGATAAAAGGTACTTAAAGGAAACAGTTTAAAACGTTCTCTTCGTTCATTCCTCTAGGTTCTATGCAATCAAACAGGTGGATATAATAACATTCCCGTTGTAACAGTAACTTATGTCTGTCTCCCCCTCTCGCGGGCCTGTGGACTAACTCAAGTCCCATGTATCTGAGATCGTTAACGGTATGTTTACACCTGGAAAAGTGTCTAGCTACTGACGACTTTATATCTGAATTTCTCACTGAACACTTATGTTCACTGATTCTTGTTTTAAAGGCTCTGGTTGTCTTCCCCACATAAGAAAAATCACACGGGCATTTTAGTAGATACACAAGATTGGATGAATTACACGTGATACGCCCTTTAACAGGTATTTTTTTGTTCATTTTCGGGTGCGTGTAAGACTTCTCTTTGATCATGCCTTGACACTGTACACAGGCTTGACAAGGAACATTTCCATCAGGGATATTAGACAAAAAATGTGTAGGTTTCCTTACGGGCAAGTCGGTTTTAACTAATAGGTTGGATAAATTCGCTTGTCTTTTATAAAAGTAATTAGGCGAATGTTGAAACGCTGTCCCTATTATTGGATCCGACTGTAGAATATGCCAATATTTATTGACAATGCTCCGTATGCCTCTCGTAATGGGGCTAAAAGTGGACACGAAAGATACTTTGTCTGTGTTTTCTTTTTTCTTTTTGGGGATAAACAACGAGGCCCTATCGATCAGCTTGGTTTTATTCAGGGCTTTACGTGTCAAATCGACACTATAGCCTCTGTCATGAAAACTGCTTCTTAGAACTTCTGCTTGTGTAGTAAATCTATCTTCAGTGTCGCAAATTCTCCTATAACGGAGTATTTGGCTGAAAGGTAGACTATTTTTCAAGGCAGGAGTGTGGTAACTGGAATAATGTAAGAACGAGTTACGGTCTGTCTCCTTTTTGAAGACCTCTGTATGTAAAGAAATACCATCCGGGCCTTTCATGATCAAAACATCTAGGAAAGGTAGAGTATGTATATCAGACTTTAATGTAAACTTTATAGTTTCTCTGCAGGTGTTCAGGTACTCAAGGAAGGCATCAAGATCAGACGATGTACCAGACCAAATAAAGAACATATCATCGATATATCTCATATAGGATTTGACGAATTTCTCAAACGGGTTATTATTAAAAATGTGGTCAGACTCATACTTGGACATGTACAGATTGGCTAGGTTCACAGCGGCTGGGGAGCCCATGCTGAGGCCTCTGTTTTGCAAGTTGTATTTATCTTGGAATCTAAAATAATTCCGAGTTAGTACTAGGTCGGCTAGATTAACTAGCGCTTCTGTGGAGGGGAGTAATTCCTCTCTCGAGTTTAGATAAAAACTCAGTGCGTCCAGCACGTCAGCATGTGGAATGCTGGGGTATAAACTGACTACGTCTATGGTAACTAATAAGTCCAAGGGACTAATATTACAGGTCGAAAGTTTGTTAAAAAAAGTAGTAGTGTCTTTCAAATAACCACGCTGAGAAGAGGCCAAATCCTTAATATGCGAGTCAACAAATTGCGAGATTTTCTCTGTAGCGGAACCTATACCAGAGACGATCGGTCGACCAGGAGGGTTAACCAGATCCTTATGGATCTTCGGTAAAGTGTAAATAATAGGCGTAACCGGGTACTCTACGAACATAAACTTAAATTCATTTTCTGTAATCACCTCTGCCAATCTAAGGCTTTTAAGGGTAGTCTTAATTTCCGCAGAAAATTTAAATACTGGGTCTGTATTTAAAAGGGTATAAACCTCAATATCGTTCAATTGTCTATTGATCTCGGATACATACGAACTCTTATTTTGGAGCACGATTCCGGAACCTTTATCGGCTTTCCTAACAATTAAATCATCGTTCTTAATAAGATCCTTGAGAGCTGCTGACTCTGATTCTAATAAATTAGGGTAAAGATGGGCTTTGTGACTGGTTTCACATAATTTAAGGACATCAAGTTGTACCAATCTGCAGAATGTCTCCACTGAGGGTGGGTTGAGATGAGGGGTAAACACGCTGCATGGTTTAAATACCTTTCTTTTGGAGCAAAGGGTATCCGGCTCTGTTTCTGGCCTTTCATCAACATCATCACATATAGGCACATTTTCATTAGTAACATATTGAGTTCTCTTCTTCTCTTATCTAAAATAATTCCGAGTTAGTACTAGGTCGGCTAGATTAACTTATCCAAACCTCTGGCATAAAATGCTCTTAACTTAATGTTTCTAAAAAACTTAAATAACTCAACTTTGGTGGTAAAGGAGTCCGCTTTCCGAGCCGGGACAAACGATAAACCTTTAGAGAGGATATTGTGATGTGGGTCGCTCAAATGTGCGTCAGAAATGTTGACAATATTAGAATCAATGTTTATCACCGGAACCGTGGCCAAAGAAAGAAATCCACGGTTCCGGTGATAAACATTGATTCTAATATTGTCAACATTTCTGACGCACATTTGAGCGACCCACATCACAATATCCTCTCTAAAGGTTTATCGTTTGTCCCGGCTCGGAAAGCGGACTCCTTTACCACCAAAGTTGAGTTATTTAAGTTTTTTAGAAACATTAAGTTAAGAGCATTTTATGCCAGAGGTTTGGATAAGTTAATCTAGCCGACCTAGTACTAACTCGGAATTATTTTAGATTCCAAGATAAATACTACTTGCAAAACAGAGGCCTCAGCATGGGCTCCCCAGCCGCTGTGAACCTAGCCAATCTGTACATGTCCAAGTATGAGTCTGACCACATTTTTAATAATAACCCGTTTGAGAAATTCGTCAAATCCTATATGAGATATATCGATGATATGTTCTTTATTTGGTCTGGTACATCGTCTGATCTTGATGCCTTCCTTGAGTACCTGAACACCTGCAGAGAAACTATAAAGTTTACATTAAAGTCTGATATACATACTCTACCTTTCCTAGATGTTTTGATCATGAAAGGCCCGGATGGTATTTCTTTACATACAGAGGTCTTCTGAAAGGAGACAGACCGTAACTCGTTCTTACATTATTCCAGTTACCACACTCCTGCCTTGAAAAATAGTCTACCTTTCAGCCAAATACTCCGTTATAGGAGAATTTGCGACACTGAAGATAGATTTACTACACAAGCAGAAGTTCTAAGAAGCAGTTTTCATGACAGAGGCTATTGTGTCGATTTGACACGTAAAGCCCTGAATAAAACCAAGCTGATCGATAGGGCCTTGTTGTTTATCCCCAAAAAGAAAAAAGAAAACACAGACAAAGTATCTTTCGTGTCCACTTTTAGCCCCATTACGAGAGGCATACGGAGCATTGTCAATAAATATTGGCATATTCTACAGTCGGATCCAATAATAGGGACAGCGTTTCAACATTCGCCTAATTACTTTTATAAAAGACAAGCGAATTTATCCAACCTATTAGTTAAAACCGACTTGCCCGTAAGGAAACCTACACATTTTTTGTCTAATATCCCTGATGGAAATTTTCCTTGTCAAGCCTGTGTACAGTGTCAAGGCATGATCAAAGAGAAATTTTACACACACCCGAAAACGAACAAAAAAATACCTGTTAAAGGGCGTATCACGTGTAATTCATCCAATCTTGTGTATCTACTAAAATGCCCGTGTGATTTTTCTTATGTGGGGAAGACAACCAGAGCCTTTAAAACAAGAATCAGTGAACATAAGTGTTCAGTGAGAAATTCAGATATAAAGTCGTCAGTAGCTAGACACTTTTCCAGGTGTAAACATACCGTTAACGATCTCAGATACATGGGACTTGAGTTAGTCCACAGGCCCGCGAGAGGGGGAGACAGACATAAGTTACTGTTACAACGGGAATGTTATTATATCCACCTGTTTGATTGCATAGAACCTAGAGGAATGAACGAAGAGAACGTTTTAACCTGTTTCCTTTAAGTACCTTTTATCTATAAGATTATGGTTTAATCCAAGTGGTTGTTTCCTGCAAGAGGTATGTTTATCCATTGATGCTTAATAGAAAAAAGAAAAAAGAAAAAAGTATGTAAATAAGTATAGGGGCTCAATTAGCCCTATAAACTACAGGCATGTTACATAGCAAGTTTCTGGTATATTAATGTAATGCAATTTTTGCTTTTGCTTTTGTGTTTTTTATATGTCTTTTATACGTTGTATATTTGTATAATTTGTATTTACTAACAGACTCTATTTTGATAGGTCTTTTCTTTTGTCATTGAGGACCAATAGACTCAGGCACACCTGCGCTGTGATGTCATTTCCTGCCAAGTCATTAACCACCTGTGTATATAACCATTATCTTGACTGCAAGTGCATTGCAAGCTATAACACTGAAGAAGGAATACATAATTCCGAAACATGTTTGTTTCAGGCTGCCATTAAATTTTGAACCTGAGAGTGCTGGTCTGGCTTCACGGCTTCTTTTATATAAGACTCGTCGTGTACCTCGGACATGATAGTCTCTAAACACATGCGTAGTTCCGTATACTGTGCTCTGTCCTCACGCGTAAAGTCTGGGAACGTGGGTGTTCCAAGGTAAGATGCCATGGATGGCTGGGACACAGATGCGCGTAGGGGGAGAGGCCTCCTGGGCGAGTCTCCCCGTACGGGTGGTCGTGGGTTAGTGCTGGGTGGGTACCAGAGGCCGGGCCCCCAGGTACTGCTCCTCGGTGCTGACTGTGTATTAAACTCACCCATGGGTTGGGTCGGGGGTTCGTAACGCAGTGGCTCGGGGCTGAGGTCGGGGCTGTGCTGGGCCTCCTGGTCCAAAATAGGTTTGTGCTGGTGGGCTTGATGTCCTCCCTCATCCTCCGTTAGGCCTTGAAGTCTCTTAGTTAGTTTCTCGCCGACGTAGGTGGGGTCTTCCCGGTGGTCGGGTCCCGTATGGACTGATCGGGGAGGGGAAGGTGCCCTCGACCCGTGTAGAGATGATCTCCGGGAGCTCCGGGTGGAGGAGTGGGGGGTCGCCCTCTGGAGTAATTGCTCCATCATCTGCGCCTGCAGGCGGTCCCGCTCCATGTCGCGCTGTGCATTGGCGGCGTCGCGCTGTGCATTGGCGCGGTCTCGCTGAATGTTTTCTTCAGCCTGGAGGCGCCTCTCTTCCAGTCTGATGGTCATCGCTGCGTCAGCCTGGAGGCGACTCTCTTCTAGTCGGATGCGTTCTCGCTCGCTCTGTTGTTGCGCTTGGAGACGTTCGCGCTCCACTGCAGACTGTTCGCGCGCACTCTGTTGTTGCGCTTGGAGACGGTCGCGCTCACCCTGGATACGGTCTCTTTCCGTTGATGCTGTTAGCGTGGCGATCAAGGCTTGTGCTAGTCTCTGGTCAGCCTCGCTGGGGGATGACACTGATGAGGGTGATCTGGCGCTGACAGGACTTGGTGGTGACCTGTTCTCTTTACGTGCTCCGAGGTCCATCTCTTGAGCGCTGCTTCTTACTTTCTCCCGCGCCCCGAGGTCCATCTCTAAGACGCGGTACTCTTCTCTTGGGTGCGCGCCGAGGTCTATCTCGGGTGCGCGCCCTTGGGTCTCTTGCGTTCCTAGGTCCATCTCGGTGGCGCTGTCTTTATCCTTTGGCGCTCCGGGGTCTATCCCAGTGGCGCTGTCTTTATCCTTTGGCGCTCCGGAGGTCTATCCCGGTGGCGCTGTCTTTGGGTATAGTCACGTCATGTCCCGCTTGTTCCCCCCCGTGAGCGAAGTCAGTTTCGTTTGAACCCACTGGGGTCTCTACTGGTGGGGCCGACAAGTCGATTAGGTTGGACATGCTTAAGCTATTAGTTTTATCCGCGATTAACGTCTTTTTAGATAAGCTAGGAGGTAGAACGACAGCGTAGTCCTCCAAGTGTGGAGGGGGCTGACGTTGGCGCCTAGGGCGCTCTAGTTTGGGAGAGCCGTTTGGAGAGTGTCCACCGCTGGCCATATCACTATTAATATGATATTAAGATTACTGATACCATCCGGCTCGAAGGACCAATTGTAACTGAGGGGTTACAAAACCCTGACTGTATTAAAGATTGTGATAGATTAAACCACTGCTAATTATTATTATTATTACTTGCCAGAAAGTACAGTTATAATATGGCAGACACTCAGAATAATACGGCACGGTGACAAAGAAATATCATTTAGAGTATTTATTATTATGCAGCAATTGTACAGAATGGGAATTAAGGGTAGTGCTTGTATGGCGAAGAATATGAATAAAGTCAGTCAGTAGCAAAGTCAGTTGGAATGAATAATTCCTACAATGGGATACTAGACTAAACGCCGCCTGGCGTAGGATGGCACTATAGGGGCAAACGATGGTGCCGCTGGAGACAGGGGGTATCCTCCCAGAGATGTAAGCTCTGGAGGAGAGAAGAATGTTCGGATACTCAGTCTGTTCACTTGAAGAAGAAGGGGTTCTCGTATAGATCCAGTCCTTGTAATCCAAATGCTCAGCAACAAAGCAATAGCTGTAATCCAATTGCCCAATAGCAATGACGATAGCCAGCTAGCTTCTGTCCTCGAAGCTAGCCCGAGGTAAGATCTTCAAGGTGGTTAAATCCAAACGACAGTGGGTATTAACGAGGCTCTTCTCCACGGTAGTACGTTCCACAATCACTATAATCCAACCAATACTGGTTCTGCAATCGCCGCCGTAGGTTCCAATATGCACATGTCCAGTAGGTCCACGACTAGGCCCTCCTCGTGTACTGGCACTAACTACTAAGTCCACGCACACTTGCTAAGGTGTCACTAGTTACTAAACGAACGAACTGCTTGGTAATTCCGCACACGAACGAACTGCTGTCACACGATTCACACTAAATGACGACTCTTTACTTCACATTAAGCTAAGTCGAACTTGACGTTACTGCATTAACTCTGACACTTTTACTATTCACTTCGCACGTTAGGTTCACAACACTCTGTTTAGACGAACTGCTTCACACTACATTAGAATCACACTACTGCTGCTGCGCCTTCCACGATATATATACTTAAGTGGCTTTCTAGTGCCAAGCCTCAGCTCTCGTCTCGAATCAATGCGCCGGCACCAGGCATGTTCCAACATGCCCAGACTCGCCTTTGAACCTGACTTCAGGGGCACGTTGTCTGACGCCGAGAACGTCAAGGGCATTATCCAATGACGAAAGTGAATATTACTAGGATTCAAACGCAGGCTTAAAGGGATATAACTTATATATATAAATAATATACAAGGTATATAAAACAATAAACGTAGATTCTCAGCTTTAATCTGGCCCTTCACAACAAGTACAATTAATGAATTTACTTTCTCAGTCAGTGCTAAGTGCAGTCATCTTATGCAGCATCACTTTTCACATCATAACAAAAGTAGAACTGTAATGTGGACTTTCTCATATTATTAACATTGACAAACATATTTACAATTAGCATTTTATAAAGTAGAACTGTAACGTTTACTTTCTCAGTCAGTGGTAAGTGCAGCATCCCTTTTCACATCAAAACAAAAGTAGAACTGGAATGTGGACGTTCTCATATTATGTCACAGTGTGCGTAAATGTGCCCTGTGGATTATACGCCCCCATGTAAAATATTTAAACAACCATTAAGCAGTGTTGGGCAAGTTACTCAGGAAGTATAGGAGTTTGCTGAAAGCAGGATGAGAGAGCGTAGATTTCAGTGTGTATCATTTAATCATTTAACATTTATCATTTAACAAACCAAAACATTGACATCTAACTTATCTTTAGATATTTACTCAACCTCTAATGTCTATGAATGAACACAACACTAACTTACCATCTTTAGATGATAAAGTACTCAACCTCTACTGTCTTTAACTATGAATGAACACAACACTAACTTACCATCTTTAGATGATAAAGTACTCAACCTCTACTGTGTCTTTAACTATGAATGAACACAACACTAATTTACCATCTTTAGAAAATAAAGTACTCAACCTCTACTGTCTTTAACTATGAATGAACACAACACTAACTTACCATCTTTAGATGATAAAGTACTCAACCTCTTGTTATGGTTTGACACCGACCCCAAACGCTAACGACACAAGAGAGTTGGATTCAGAGTTGCCAAATACGAGGGCTTGTTTATTTGATAATAGGAATAAGTGAAACAGGGAAAGCAGGTCAACAAGAACAGGTACAATGAACAAGGGGCAAAGTTCTGCTGCTCTGCAGCTTCTCCCGGAAGGGTAGTCTTGGGAAGCAGGAGCAGACCTCTGTACCGCTCTGCAGACTCTCACGGCGGACCTCTCAGATGTTGTGTAAGACCGAGAGAGGGAGAGAGGGAACGGGTCAGTGACAGAGCAGACTTGAAACGAGCTGGAGGACAGGGTGTTATATTCTTCGTGTTAAACAACACAGTGAAGTGCAATATTCCAAAAACAGCCCAAGTGAATATCCTCATGTAAACACACAGTGAGCAAAAATCCAAACACCGTCCAAATGTGAAATACTATCTTCGTGTAAACACACAGTGAGCAAAAATCCAAACACAGTCCAAATGTGAAACAATATCTTCATGTAAATACACAGTGAGCAAAAATCCAAACACAGTCCAAATGTGAAAAAATATCTTCGTGTCAATACACAGTGGGAGGTGGAAGATGCCCAAAATATTATTCCAAAAAAGGAAAGAGCAAAAACGATAATGGCTGGGTGAGTGACTGTCTGACAAAAAGGTGGTAGACTTCAGTGTAAAGGTTTACACACGAAAATCGGAAATAGGTCAAGACAGTCAATCTAGAAAAACTCACCCAGACGAGCTGCGTAAAGGAACAGGAACAACAGTGGAGGCGAGCGCGCGCCACGGAGCAGGTATCCAAGCGAAGGCTTCTAGGAATTCCTGGAGAATAGCACAGTGAAACAGAAGCAACGGGGAAAAACATCCAGCGACAAATCAAGACGAACCAACAACTTAGGGTGGGGAAAACGGGGTATAAATAATGAGGGATCGATTGATTGAAAGGCAGTGACAGCTGGGGAATGTGATTGAAAAGCGTGGGGAAGTGAGGGAACCAATCAGCGACGTCTCAGATGACGTCAGCGGGGAGAAACGTGTGAACGAGGGAATTGAAATACTTGACAGAAAAAATGAATGAAAACAAAGCGAGGGTGGTTAAAGGAACAGAACGAGTGAGAAGGCAAGGACAGAAACCTCACAGTACCCCCCCCTCCACGGGAGCCGCCCGGCGACCAGGCCGACCCGGCTCGTCAGGATGGGCCCGATGGAAGTCGGTGATCAAGCCGGGATCCACGATGAGCTGCCGGGAGACCCAGCTACGCTCCTCAGGGCCGTAACCCTCCCAGTCCACCAGGTATTGGAATCCCCGGCCCCGCCGACGAACGCCCATCAACCGGCGGACCTGCCACTGGGGGTGACCATCCACTAGCACAGGAGGCGGTGGATCAGGAGCCGGAGGCATAAGGGGACTGAGGGAGACGGGCTTAACCCGGGAGACATGGAACACGGGGTGGATGTGCATGGATGCAGGAAGCTTCAGGCGCAGGGCCGCCGGACTGAGTACCTTCAGGACCTCGAAAGGACCGACGAAGCGAGGGTTGAGCTTCTTGGCCGAGGACCGTAGCGGGAGGTCCTTCGCGGAGAGCCACACCCTCTGCCCAGGGCGGTAAGTCGGCGCGGGAACCCGGCGCCGGTCGGCACCACGACAGGCGCGCTCAGATGTCCGGAGCAGCGCGGTCCTGGTGATCTCCCAAACGCGACGGCAGCGGTCGAGGTGGACCTGCACGGAGGGAACTGCCACTTCCGTCTCCAGTGCGGGAAAAAGAGGGGGCTGGTAGCCCAGGGAGGCCTCAAAAGGGGAGAGGCCGGTGGCGGAACTGACCATTGAGTTGATCGAGTATTCAACCCAGGGAAGGAAACGACTCCAGGATGCCGGCCTCTCGGCTGCCACACACCGAAGAGCAGACTCCACGCTCTGGTTCATCCTCTCCGTCTGCCCGTTTGTCTGGGGATGGTAGCCAGAGGAGAGACTGACCGTTGCCCCCAATCCCTTGCAGAAAGCCCGCCATACCTGGGAGGTGAACTGGGGCCCCCGGTCAGAGACGATGTCCTGGGGAAAGCCGTGAAGGCGGAACACGTGGTGCGTCAGGAGGTCCGCCGTCTCGGCTGCTGAGGGAAGCTTGGAGAGGGCCACGAGGTGGACCCCCTTGCTGAATCGATCCACCACGGTCAGAAGGCAGGTGTTCCCCTGGGAGGAGGGTAGACCAGTGACGAAGTCGAGCGCCACATGTGACCACGGACGGCTTGGAACGGGAAGTGGCTGCAAGAGCCCGGAGGGTGCCTGGTGAGAGGCCTTGCTGCGGGCACAGACCGCGCAGGCCAAAACGAACTCCTTGACGTCGTTCCGCATGGTGGGCCACCAGAAACGACGAGCCAGGAAGGAGAACGTGCGATGGACGCCTGGGTGGCAGGCGAACCGGCTGGTATGGCCCCACAGCAGTACCTGGGACCGGACAGAGTCAGGGACGAAGAGACGGCTCCTAGGGACGTTGCTTGGGGCACGTTGGAAGCGTAGGGCACGCCTCACCACACCCTCGATGCCCAAGGTGATGGCTCCAACCACTCGGGCCTCCGGGATGATGGGAGATGGGTCCTCAGAGGGTGGAGCCCCCTTGGAGTGCATCCGGGACAGGGAGTCGGCCTTCGTGTTGCGGGAACCGGGGCGGAAGGTCAGCGAGAAGTCGAACCGACTGAGGAAACTGGCCCATCTCGCCTGCCGACCGTTGAGGCGCCTGGAAGCGCGGATGAACGTTAGGTTCTTGTGGTCCGTCCAGATGGTAAAAGGCTCCTCGGCACCCTCTAGCCAATGACGCCACTCCTCCAGAGCAGCCACGACCGCCAGTAGCTCCCGATTGCCGGTGTCGTAGTTCCTCTCGGCGGGGAGGAAGCGACGCGAGTAGAAGGCGCAAGGATGTACCTTCTGGTCGGAAGGAGAACGCTGAGATAGGACAGCGCCCAGGCCAGAATCCGAAGCGTCCACCTCCACGATGAACTGTCTCTTGGGGTCAGGGTGGAGCAGGATAGGAGCGGAAGTGAACCTTCTCTTGAGGGAGCGGAACGCAGCGCGTGCCGCTGGGGACCAGTCGAACGGCAGAGCGGGGGAGGTCAGCTTGGTAAGAGGCTCCGCCACTTGGCTGTAGTTCCGGATGAACCTTCGGTAGAAGTTTGCGAACCCGAGGAAACTCTGTAGCTCCTTCCGGGTGGTGGGTTCCGGCCAATCCTCCACAGCCTGGATCTTGCGAGGATCCGCTCGGGTCAAGCCCTTCTCCACGATGAAGCCCAGGTAGTCGACGGAGTTGGAGTGGAAACGGCACTTCTCCGCCTTGACGAAGAGCCGATTGTGGAGGAGGCGCTCCAGCACCCGGCGGACATGCAGGATGTGTTCCTCGAGGGTCCTGGAAAAGATAAGAATGTCGTCCAGGTACACCACCACGAACACCTCCAGCATGTCACGGAGGACATCGTTCATGAGTGCCTGGAATACCGCCGGGGCGTTGGTGAGGCCGAACGGCATCACAAGGTACTCATAGTGGCCCCTGGGGGTCTTGAAGGCGGTCTTCCATTCATCGCCCTCACGGATACGGACAAGATGATAGGCACTTCGGAGATCCAGCTTGGTGAAGAACGAGGCCTGGGTCAGTGGCTCGAAGGTGGAGCTCATGAGAGGTAGGGGGTATTTATTCTTGATGGTGATCTCGTTGAGCTGACGATAGTCGATGCAGGGTCGCAGGTCCCCATCCTTCTTACCAACAAAGAAGAACCCGGCCGCCACCGGGGAGGAGGAAGGCCGAATGAGTCCTGCTTCCAATGACTCAGAGATGTAGAGATCCATCGCCTTCTTCTCCGGGACAGTCAGACTGTAGAGGCGGCTGCCGGGAAGGGGAGCCCCTTGGCGGAGGTCGATGGTGCAGTCATAGGGGCGGTGAGGTGGAAGGGACTGAGCCCTGGTCTTACTGAATACCTCCATGAGGTCGTGGTACTCGGGAGGAATGAACGAGGGATCCGGGGGCAACTCACCAGCCGGTCTCCGGGGCGGGGGACAAGACGCCGCCTGTAGACAGCGGGCGTGACAGGAGGAGCTCCAGCCCCTGATGGTACCGGAGGCCCAGGCGATGTGGGGCTCGTGCAGCGCGAGCCAGGGCCTACCCAGGACCACCGGGACAAGGGGGGATTGGGTAATGAGGAACTGGATCCTCTCTACGTGGTTCCCAGCAATGGTCAGCAAGACTGGGCCGGTCCGTTGAGAGATGTCGGCCAGGCGGTGTTGGTCCAACGAAAAGATCTCCAAGGGCCTCACAAGGGCCTCAAGAGGTATGTTGGCTTGGGTGGCAAACTCGAAGTCGAGGAAGTTCTCGTCTGCCCCAGAGTCGATGAGGGCCTCCACCGTGGCACGTTGGTCCCCCCAGGCCAGGGTGACGCTCAACAGATGGTCAGGTGGTGCGCGGCGCTGGGAATGGGAAAAACGGCTCACCAGGATCTCCCGGGGTCTTGGTGAGCCCGATCTTTTGGCCGGATAGGGCAGTCGGCGATACGGTGTCCCGCACCTCCGCAGTAGAGGCAGAGACCGGACCTGAGCCTTGCCTGACGCTCCGCCTGGCTCAGATGAGAGCGTCCCAGCTGCATGGGTTCCTCCTCGCGCACCGGACGGGGAAGCCTGTTACCATCAGTAGTGTTGGGGACGGGGCGTCCAGGAGTCCGGGGTGTTTCAGGAGGTGACAGTCGGGTCCTCTCACGCCTTCTCTCCAGGAGGCGTCCGTCAATACGGATGACAAGGCTAAAAAGCTCCTCGAGGGAGTCGGGCACCTCCCTGGTAGCGAGCTGGTCCCGGACTGCGTC
Organism: Notolepis coatsorum; assembly: GCF_963971535.1. Classification (NCBI taxonomy): domain Eukaryota; kingdom Metazoa; phylum Chordata; class Actinopteri; order Aulopiformes; family Paralepididae; genus Notolepis; species Notolepis coatsorum. The sequence goes on from NC_140169.1 coordinate 13,889,855, forward strand.
ACTGAGCCCCCTTATGAAGGTTAGGCGAAGAGCAGGTTCGTTCCATCCACTCTCCACCGCCGCCAGTCGAAACTCCATGACATAGTCCGTCACCCTGCTGCTCCCTTGTCGGAAGGTCCCCAACCGGGCTCCAGGGTCCAGACCTCGGGCTGGATGGTGGAACACTCTGCGGAGCTCCGCCACGAAGTCTGGGTAGGAGAACAAAAAATCTGCTTCCATTGCCCAGGAGGAAGTGACCCACTGGGCAGCATGGCCTGAAAGTAGGTTGGTTATATAAGCCACTCGGGACCCCTGAGCAGAAAAACGGCTTGGTTGATGACGGAAAACCAACTCACATTGCATGATGAATGTGGCACATTCCTCGGGATTACCGTCGAACAGCCGTGGGACGGAGAGAAGGGGTTCCCGAGGTGCGAGATCTGCTGGGGCTGCGGGGAATGTTCCTGAAGGGTGTGAGAGATGAAAAGTATTAACGGCGTCGCCCAGCGAGTTAAGCTGGGCGAGAATCTCGGACTGTTGTCCCGCCATAGCGGCCATTGAACCCTGCATAGGCAGGACCTGGTCCCTGAGGTTCTGCACCGCAGCCGCAGCCCGCTCAAGTTGGAGACCGTGATCCCTGGTCAACTCGACTTGAATTGCAAGTGCGGTTCTGACCCCCTCTGTGTCGGCTGGGGTCGTCATGGTTGGTTCGTAATGTTATGGTTTGACACCGACCCCAAACGCTAACGACACAAGAGAGTTGGATTCAGAGTTGCCAAATACGAGGGCTTGTTTATTTGATAATAGGAATAAGTGAAACAGGGAAAGCAGGTCAACAAGAACAGGTACAATGAACAAGGGGCAAAGTTCTGCTGCTCTGCAGCTTCTCCCGGAAGGGTAGTCTTGGGAAGCAGGAGCAGACCTCTGTACCGCTCTGCAGACTCTCACGGCGGACCTCTCAGATGTTGTGTAAGACCGAGAGAGGGAGAGAGGGAACGGGTCAGTGACAGAGCAGACTTGAAACGAGCTGGAGGACAGGGTGTTATATTCTTCGTGTTAAACAACACAGTGAAGTGCAATATTCCAAAAACAGCCCAAGTGAATATCCTCATGTAAACACACAGTGAGCAAAAATCCAAACACCGTCCAAATGTGAAATACTATCTTCGTGTAAACACACAGTGAGCAAAAATCCAAACACAGTCCAAATGTGAAACAATATCTTCGTGTAAATACACAGTGAGCAAAAATCCAAACACAGTCCAAATGTGAAAAAATATCTTCGTGTCAATACACAGTGGGAGGTGGAAGATGCCCAAAATATTATTCCAAAAAAGGAAAGAGCAAAAACGATAATGGCTGGGTGAGTGACTGTCTGACAAAAAGGTGGTAGACTTCAGTGTAAAGGTTTACACACGAAAATCGGAAATAGGTCAAGACAGTCAATCTAGAAAAACTCACCCAGACGAGCTGCGTAAAGGAACAGGAACAACAGTGGAGGCGAGCGCGCGCCACGGAGCAGGTATCCAAGCGAAGGCTTCTAGGAATTCCTGGAGAATAGCACAGTGAAACAGAAGCAACGGGGAAAAACATCCAGCGACAAATCAAGACGAACCAACAACTTAGGGTGGGGAAAACGGGGTATAAATAATGAGGGATCGATTGATTGAAAGGCAGTGACAGCTGGGGAATGTGATTGAAAAGCGTGGGGAAGTGAGGGAACCAATCAGCGACGTCTCAGATGACGTCAGCGGGGAGAAACGTGTGAACGAGGGAATTGAAATACTTGACAGAAAAAATGAATGAAAACAAAGCGAGGGTGGTTAAAGGAACAGAACGAGTGAGAAGGCAAGGACAGAAACCTCACACCTCTACTGTCTTTAACTATGAATGAACACAACACTAACTTACCATCTTTAGATGATAAAGTACTCAACCTCTACTGTCTTTAACTATGAATGAACACAACACTAACTTACCATCTTTAGATAATAAAGTACTCAACCTCTACTGTCTAAAATTTAAAAGTCAATTAACGACTGATGGCTGTTTGTTGTAGAGGGCGGTGGCCAGTGGTGCGTTATTGAAATCATCTGGGGTGACACGCACCACGTGCACGCGCGCTCCTGGCGCGTGCGCGCGCTCCCGCGAATGCGCATTTAATGTCCCCTCGCTTGGGCACAGACTAAAGACAGTGCCTAATTGCCTCTACGAATGGAATGTAACACATGTCTTCACAACAAGTTAGGTGTGAATGCATCTGAGAACGTATTTAACACACCTGACGACCGGCGCTATTGATATGCAAATAGCGAGTACTTATCATGGGGTGGCACGGAGTGCAACCCCGTCCCATGAAGAACGCATGCCTGGCGGTGGCAGACTTTGTCTGATACAGACCGTTACACTATGAGCGTCAATGTTTTTTTGCCCCACTAGTGTTCAAAGCCACCGACATCGGTGACATTTACCGGCATTTCTAAGCACTTTAAACTTACCTGAACTATAGCGCACATAAAGTCACGGAAACAGCTGTTAAACAGCTGTTCTTGGAGGCGAACTGGGGTAGATAACTGGTGTAGATAAGGGGGGCGTACTAGCGTAGGTCAGTGGCCAATCAGAGCGCAAAACGCGAACGCGGAAGCACGAACCGGTTGGTATTCGAATAGACGCTGGAACCGCAGGGATCCTCCTCCACCACCACCCGCGGCCCCCCATGACTACCTACCAGCAGGAACTACTGGGGATAATTGGGAAAGTCCCAGTCCCAGTCAATGGGGATGAAAATTTTTTATTGAGCCTGCTACCAGCTTTCGGTAGACTAGATAACCACAAAAAATATCTTGTTAGAATGAAGATCAGGCAGTTTTTGCATGAGGTAGAGTTTTCAGATTAGTTTTAGGTTTACTTTGTTTTATTGTAATCAGTTCAATTGTTTTTAGGTTTACTTGTTTTTAATGATTTAATTTAATTGTAATCAGTTCAATTGTTTTTAGGTTTGCTTGTTTTTAATGATTTAATTGAATTGTAATCAGTTCAATTGTTTTTAGGCTTGCTTGCTTTTAAAGATTTAATTTAATTGTAATCAGTTCAATTTACCTGTGCCTTATTTATGATGAATTGAAAATGGGGGACCCTGATGTAAACAAGACGAAAGTCTTTCTCTGGTCTGCATCCCCTTAAAGGGGCTATGTACTGCTATTCCTAGCACTATTTGGGCAACTTTACACAATTCCTGTTAGTCTATTGAAGATATTTGTAAGGTTTTTTTCAAAAAAATGCATTGTTTTATATTTCTAATCAAGTACTCAAAACCATCATTTTTCAGCCTCAAGAAATCAGGCTGTTATGGCCTGGCTCCGCCCATAAGCACTTTGAGTGACAGTCAGTCCACAGTCTGCACTGGTAGAGGGAGGGAGGGAGGGGGGGGAAGAGAGAGAGAGAGAGAGAGAGAGAGAGAGAGAGAGAGAGAGAGAGAGAGAGAGAGAGAGAGAGAGAGAGAGAGAGAGAGAGAAAAAAAGAGGCCGTTATTGACAAGGCCCCCTCTCTCCCTCTCTCTTCCTTTCTCTCCCTCTCGGTGATGAGTCCGCGTGCGGCAGAGAGAGAGAGAGAGAGAGAGAGAGAGAGAGAGAGAGAGAGAGAGAGAGAGAGAGAGAGAGAGAGAGAGAGAGGGAGGGGGTGGGAGAGAGAGAGAAAAAAAAAAGAGGCCGTTATTGACAAGGCCCCCTCTCTCCCTTTCTCTCCCTCTCGGTGATGAGTCCGCGCGCGGCAGAGAGAGAGAGAGAGAGAGAGAGAGAGAGAGAGCGAGAGAGAGAGAGAGAGAGAGAGAGGGAGGGGGTGGGGGTGTGTGGCGCGCGGCCGGCAGGTACCCCCCCCCCCCCCCCAAGAGTCTCCATCTCTCTCTCCCTCTCTCTTCCTTTCTCTCCCTCCAGAGCGCACGGGCCCCACTCCGCCTCGCAGCTGAGGAAGTGGCTTCCTCCACTCGCTGTCTAGTCTAGGTAGAATGGGGGCGGGCATTAGCTCCAACCACAGAGCCAATCGCATCACCCAGCGGCCGTATGACGTATATCAGCCGTTCAAATCAAAATGGCCTGATTTACTGGAGGAGGAAAGGGGCTGAGCTGAAACAGAGCAATCCGCCAATATGGTATTTAGACACTAAAACACATTGATACGAACTCATATTACTATAATACAATGCTAGAGACTGAAAAATGACATTTATAGTACATAGCCCCTTTAACAATTGTATGTATTGAGCTGTACTGTACTGTACCCATTCTGCAATCTGTTAATAAACTTTTCAATCAATCAATCAATTTGATGATCTGTAAATAAATATGTAACACACTGTTTTAATAATCAGTTCAATGTCTAAATGTACCTGTGCCCATATTGTAATCTGTATATATGCATTGGTCAAAGTTTAATCTTGATTTGCATCGTAATAGCCAAAACATTATGCTAGTTATGAATAACATTTACAAAATTGTTGGTAATAAATAGTTATTGTAGTCACCCTCCAAGCATTTTGGATACAAGGATAATCTTGGTTGAGCATGGGAACAACTCTCTCAAAACAAAGTTGGTGGCTCTGTAGCGTCCGATAATATATGGATATATTAATTTATAGAATGTAACCATAGAGGTAATAAGAAACATTTAATGCCATTAAATCCCACTACGCAACACTCCTATGCAAATAACAGCCCACGCGGGCCGCGTGAATAGTTTACCCAAGGCAGTTGTCTTTCCGCGTTCGGTTTGCACGCCCTGATTGGCCTCTCAGCGCCCAATCGCCTATCGCCTAACTACTCGCTCAATATACTACTATCACTCAACTTGCTACCGCCGTGCAACGCGCTATTCATATCAATCGGCATCACATCAATATAAATAACGTATTGTTTTCATCTCTCTATATTAACGTTAGGCTGTAAAATTCTGTTCTATAGGTTATATTTAGTCTAGTTTATTAGCCATAAAGCATTTAAAAATACTTTGATTAGTCTACATCAATAGCACATTGTCAAGGTTGACAGAATAAAGTCTATATCAAGGAATAACAGAACAGATTGACATAAAGCATTTCGGCGGTAGCGAGTTAGGCGATAGTTAGTTTTAGTGTTAGTAGGCCTATATGATGCATGGCGGTAGCGAGTTGAGTGATAGTGAGTTGAGTTGAGTGATAGTTAGTGTTAGTATATGATGCACAGCGGTAGCGAGTTGAGTGATAGTGAGTTGAGTGATTAGTGTTAGTAGTATATGATGCACGGCCAGTGGCGGACTGGGACACAAATTCAGCCCGGGACATTCAGACGCACCAGCCCACACACCAGCCCACGCACCGGCCCCGAAACCGGCCCACACAACGGCCGTTATGAAACACTCGTCCAGTATTAAACAACCCAAGGCTGTGGCTAAGGAGTCAACATCAGGGAGACCAAATCTACACCCCGCCCCTAGATGTGCACTCGTGCACAGTGCACACACACACACACACACACACACACACACACACACACACACACACACACACACACACACACACACACACACACACACACACACACACACACTGGGCGCTCTCTCTCCCCTCAGGGTCAGCTGTGCTGGACTGGGCGCTCTCTCTTTCCTCAGAGTCAACTGCATAAGAAGAACATCAGCAATCAATAATAATGGCTTGAATTCATACAGCGTTTTTCAGCCTTTTGAAAACACCCAAAGTAGTAGTAGTAGTAGTAGTAGTAGTAGTAGTAGTAGTAGTAGTAGTAGTAGTAGTAGTAGTAGTAGTAGTAGTAGTAGTAGTAGTAGTAGTAGTTTATTCAGTCATCATCTCACACAATACAATATACACCATCATTTAACAATATTTGATTTTACAGTGACTGAAAAGGTACAGACTGAAGAATAATGCTTATATATGCCTGTCCTATATTCTTAACAAAAATTACAAAAATTAAGACTCAAACTGTATTCTAAAAGAAAATAGCAAAAAAAACAGTATTATTCACCCTTGTAGTTTTCAAAAATAGCTTTACAAACCATTTTCTTAAAAACCAAAAGCAAATTACTCATTCTTAACTGTATATCAGCATTGTTCCACAAAGCACTTCACAGAAACCATCAAGCATTCACACTCACACAGTCATACGCTACTGGTGGTCGTGAGCAGCATCAGCAAACACAGCTGCCCTGTGGCAGACTGACGGAATCATGTCTGCTATTCAGCGCCAACCACCATCAACAACCTTCATAAATACATTCAACATTAATGGAATAGGCTAACTACCAACTTAGCTGTAGCAGTTATCTGTTATATGCAATCACATTTGTTTAACTACGGGGTAGTAGTTGACCTAGTTGTTAGCTTAAGCTAGTTAGCTGTGGTTATTTACAAACATGTAGATGAGACTAATCATATACAGATCGAGAACATGGCTAACAGTTGGGAATTCTAAGGTACATCTTATTTAAGCATGTAAAATGGCAACTAATCAATTCAATCAATTAGATTACCAATATTATATCAACATGAAAATTTGGAAGGGAACATAATAGTATTTTATTTGAGTATTTACTATTATAATATTAGTAGCCGATTAATTTGCAGCCCGTCCTAGGTTCTGATTGGCTCTCTAGGTTAGCACTTTAGCTTCTGATGCTGTGGTGGGCACTAGTCCTAACATTGCTAACTAAACTTTTAGTCAGAGAAAAAACTTCACGAGTCACGACTATTTACGTCCACGTGCTGTAAGGAATCAGGAATACGGAAAGCACATTGTCTTGTAATAGAATGACTGAAATCACTGCAAGATAGTGATAGGCTAGCTAGCCCTCATGAACCGGCAGACACCAACAGTAGAATATGCACTAGGCTACTGCACGCACCTGTCATGTTACTGTTGGTTCCTTCCACTTGAACTTCATCATCATTAGCAGCAGCAGCTACTCTAACGCACATTGACTTCATTGACTACAGCTCAGCGTTCAAAACCATAGTCCCCACCAGACTGGTGGACAAGCTGATCGAGCTGGGTCTGAGCTCCGCCCTGAGCGCCTGACTGGACTTTCTGAGTGAAAGACCCCAGGCGGTCAGGGTGGGGGGTCAGACCTCCAACACCATCACCCTGAGCATCGGGTCCCCCCAGGGCTGTGTTCTAAGCCCCCTGCTGTACTCACTCTACACACACGACTGTGTGGTCAAGTTCAGCTCCAACTCCATAGTGAAGTTCGCAGACGACACGGTGGTGGTGGGGCTGATCTCGGACAACGACGAGAAGGCCTACCGGGAGGAGGTTGAGGTACTGGAACGCTGGTGCCAGGACAACAGCCTGCTCCTGAACATTGGTAAAACCAAGGAGCTGATCGTGGATTATAGGAGAGGACAGCAGGAGACACACACACCACTGATGATTAACGGGGCTACCGTGGACAGGGTGAGCAGCTTTAAGTACCTGGGGGTCCACATCTCAGAGGATCTGACATGGTCAACACACATAGACACAGTAGTAAAGAAGGCGAAACAGCGCCTCTACCACCTGAGACAGTTAAGGAAGTTCAGAGTATCGGGGAAGATACTCCAGTCCTTCTACTCAGGAGCTGTAGAGAGCATCTTGACCGGAAACATCACTGCCTGGTATGGAAACAGCACGGCACAAGACAAGAAGGCCCTACAGAGAGTGGTGCGCTCAGCCGAGCGTACCACGGGTATTGCACTACCTCCCCTGCAGGTTCTATACAACAAGAGGTGCAAATCCAGAGCCTGCAGGATAATGAAAGACCCTCACCACCCCAATAACAGCCTGTTCCAGCTGCTGAGGTCAGGCAGACGCCTGCGAACCCCAGCTACTAGGACAGAGCGGCTTAGGCTCAGCTTCTTCCCCCAGGCCATCAGAGTCCTGAACAATGAACATTGAGTACCACTGTACCACTAACACTCAGGCCGCACGCACCCTCACTTATTGCCAAAAGGAAAGGCCACTTTAAATTAGTATTAGCAACAGTAACAGTGTATTGCACTACGTCATTGCACAAATTTATTGTTACCTGCTACCTGTTATTGCACAATTTTATTGCACAAATTTTTTGTATTGGATTCTATTATATGTTATATGTTGTACCAATTGCACATCGTTGCGGGCAAGACCACCCGCATTTCATTGTATATCCGTATGCCGTGACAAATAAAACTCTTGACTTGACTTGAACGCAGCCCTTCCTCTACTAAACATGTCTGTAATTTTAGAACATTGTTCTGCGTCTTTTACTAGCAATTTTAGTTTTTTTAATTCTAGCTTTTTCAACTCCACCCTTTCTTTTTTTTGCGTTCTCCATTTCTGCGCGTCTAGGCCTACTCGCGGTTGGGAGGAAACATGAATCTCATTCACTGATGTCTCATGTCTCATTCAAGACTGGCTAACAAAAGCATGTCTTTCACTTAACACCAAGAAAACAGTGTGTATGATGTTCACAAAGTCACCAGTAAAGGTCACTCACTCTAATGTGTTTCTGGGAGAGGCGGAGCTGGACATTGTACATTAATTCAAGTATCTTGGGGTCACATTGGACTCTACATTGACCTTCAAAAAGTCATGTGAAAAAAGTGACAAACACAGTCAAGTTTAACATCGAAAACTTCAGGCAGATCAGGCCCTGCCTGCCAGTTAATGCTGCAAGGATGTTCCTGAATTCAATGATTTTATCACACATCGAGTACTGTTTTATCAACTGGTCTCTTTCATATGTCACTACTCTTACACCAATAGAATTACTCTACAAAAAAGCCATAAAAGTATTTGATAGGAAACCAATTTCATTTCATCACTGTAATGTTTTAGAAAAACATAACATGCTAAGTTTCGAGAATTTCCAAGTTTTCAAATATACTTGCTTCATGTACAAGGTTCTGCATGGACTTGCCCCTCCCCCATTGAATGAGTTCATCCAACAGAAAGCAGACACTGGCATTACCACCAGGGCCATCAGTAGAGGGGACTGTAAGGTGCCTTTTCGGTATACTACCTTTGCAAAAACTGTGTTCTCTGTTAAAGGTGGTAACTACTGGAATAGCCTACCAGTTGTGATTAGAGAGTGCCCTACATACTCCATGTTCAAGACCCATCTTAAACTGCATCTTAAGGCAAATCAGAACTGTGATAAGTTTTATTGCCGGCCCACACACTGGCCCACACACCGGCCCACATAATGGCCCACACACCGGCCCACATATGGCCCACACACTACACCGGCCCACACACCAGCCCACACACCGGTCCACACACCGGCCCACATTAGTGGCCCACACACTGGCCCACACACTGGCCCACACACTAGCCCACACACTGGCCCACACACCGGCCCACACACTGGCCCACATACTGGCCCACACACCAGCCCACACACCGGCCCACACACTGGCCCACATTAGTGGCCCACACACCGACTCACACAAAAAAAAAAAGTAAAAAAAAAAAGTAAAAAAAAAAAAGTATTAATTATTAATTAATTTTTTGGACCAGCCCACTTTGGTTCCAGCCCATCGGGATTCGTCCCGAACGTCCCGATGGCCAGTCCACCACTGTGCACGGCGGTAGCGAGTTGAGTGATAGTGAGTTGAGTGATAGTTAGTTTTAGTATATGATGCACGGCGGAGATGAAAACAATACAAGGAAATGGGCGAGGACTGCGTAACTGAAAGCTGATGCAGTGATAGTAGTATATTGAGCGAGTAGTGCGGCGATAGTAGGGCTAACGCGATTGGGCGCTGAGAGGCCAATCAGGGCGCGCAAACCGAACGCGGAAAGGCATGTGCCTTGGGTAAAGTATTCACGCTCGTGGGCGCGTAGGTGTTTTCAGCCGGATATGACGTACTGCGCATTTTCTGTCTCAAATACTTCCGGGTCATATTCAAATTACACATTTTTATCTTTGCTTCTACTATTATTTATTGTTGTTCTAAATGCAAACACGTTAACGTTGCGACCTCTGAAATTATTTACAACAGGTAACTATTAACCAGGTCCAACATTTATATTCCTAACATCACAGACCTGTTTGACCTTGCTGATATAATGCGACGCATTTGTTGACTACAGCAGTCCAGCGTGTGACTGACCGGCGAAGTTGTGAGATTAATCTACTCTGCGAAAATGTTCACAATTAGGTCATTGGCTTTCAAATCAGTGCCATACCTGGCGAAAATACAAGGAGTGAATGCTGGTATCCATACAGGGGCGAGTGTCTGCGGAGCAAAAGTCGCAGTTGTAAGTGTTGAACTTGAAGTATGCAGCAGCACATTACTGGCGACGAGCCTTCAGTATGAAAGTTCTCCTCCAATGTATGTTTTGCATGATCTCTTGACAGGTGCTGTCCGGCTGTGGTGTGTATGATGGCACAGAGATCCACGAAGCATCGGCGTGAGTTGTATTTTGTTTTATTCTATTTTATGACTGAACAAGACATTATAGCAATTTTAGCAGCTGCCAGCATATTATGTATACCATGTAGCCTACTACTCTATTCAATTATATTTGGGTAGTCGGGTGATTCGTACAGTTACTGCTCTTATTCCTGGCACGATATTGTGTGTGCATTTGTTTTAGGATCCTGGTGCACCTGAGCAGAGGTGGAGCAGAGGTTCAGATGTATGCACCTGATGTTTCTCAAATGCATGTGATCGACCATAGCAAGGGCCAGCCTGCTGGGGAATCCAGGTCAGGACTTGCAGTAGTAATAGTCCCATGTCCTATTATAGTATAGACCACCGCAACATTTCCGGGATTCTGAAATCATGGGAGAGAGAGCGTGGGGAGAAAATGAATGAACGTGGATGAGAGCCTTGACATTAAGTTGTTGTAGCTACGGCTGTGGGGGTGCTGTAGACATGATCCAATAGACTTGTATACGCCTGAGTCCCCTGAACACGGAGATACCAATTGCATGTCGATCAGCACTTTCTCTGCCAAGCTATAGTCACTTTTCCGCACATACTCCCGAACTAGGCAAATATTGCCCACGGAGTCTAGGTTCATCAATCTGCGCATGCGTAGTTCGGGAGTAGGTGCGAAAAAGCGAGTAGGCTGCTCGGAGAAAGTCGACTTGGGATTGTTCGCGCCATGTTCAGGAGACTCGGGCGTATACAAGTATATTGGATCATGTCTCCAGCACCCCCACCGCCGTAGCTACAACCACTTAATGTCAAGGCTCTCATCCATATTCATTCATTTTCTCCCCACGCTCTCTCCTCCATGAGCTCAATGTGAAGTTCAGTGGTCTATTGAGCACTTTGTAATGTTAAAGGAACAATTTTAGGACTTTTCCAGAGTCGGACAATAAGATGGATCACAATTTTTTTATCTGTGCGTTCACTAGAAAGCTATCCAGCTGCAACCTAGCTTAGCTTAGCACAAATGAATGGAAGCGGATACGGATCAGCTAGCCTAGCTGTTGGCCAAAAACACCTCCCTGGAGTTTTAAGCTAGGCTTAAATTAATCTGCTTCCATTCATTTGTGCTAAGCTAGGCTAGCTCGCAGTCGGATGAATGAATGAAAACTTAATTTAACAGATTGCAGAATGGGTACAGTACAGTACGGCTCAATACACACAATTGTTAAGGGGATGCAGACCTGAGAAAGACGTTCGTCTTGTTTACATCAGGGTCCCCCGTTTTCAATTCATATAGCTTTCTACTGAACGCACAGAGAGGAAATTGGTATCTATATTCTTGTCTGACTTCTGCAAATAGCATGTTCCATTTTCACATATTATTCTATCACTCTCGACATGCTGTTTCCTTGTAGTCAGTGGGTCATGACACAATCCATCCAGTCCGGTAAGTGAACGTCTCGTCTTCCCACCAGGAATGTGTTGGCAGAGTCGGCACGTATTGCCCGCGGCAACATCACAGACTTGGCCCTTCTCAGTGTCGGCAACCACGATGCCATAATTTTCCCAGGGGGCTTTGGGGCAGCCAAAAATCTGTAAGTCGAACAGCTTTTCATTTTTGATTTGATTTCTATAACCTGCTTGAATGCCAGTTCACAAGTTCAACCCACACAAATGACGACGGACACAAAAGAATACGTTTAACAGATTCCATAGAAGTCAATCGTTTAGGGCAGCTGGGTAGCGTAGAGGTCTAAGCACTCGCCTACCACCACAGAGACTCTGGGAACGGTGGTGTAGTGGTTAACACTGTCACCTCACAGCTAGAAGGTTGTGAGTTCGATTCCTGCTTGGGGACCAGGTTGCCGTGTTGCCAGTTACCCAGGTGGGGTATCTCCTGGGCCTTTCTGTGGGGAGTTTGCATGTTCTCCCTGTGCTCACAAGGGTTTCCCCTCCCGATAAGAGAAACCCAATGGAAAAACATGCACAACAGATCGCTAACGCTGTTGCGTCCCTGACTAATACGGACAGGAGCACTTGGATTGGTCCTGGGCACGACTGCCCTTGGGGGGGGAGGACGACGGGATGGGAAGACGAGTGCAGAGAACATTTCTTCAGCGACTCAGTGCATGTGTATGTTCCTGTGGGTCGCCCATCGCATGCGCACGCGCGCGTGCGTGTGTGTTAATCTGATGACAAATGAACAGGGCTCTACAGTGTGAGCATTTCACTTGCATTTGCCCCTAAAAATAAGATTTGTGCGAACCGGAAAAATCATTTAGGAGCACAGTGTGCAAGTAATTGTTTTGCATAGTGGGCGTGTCAACGCGCAATTGTCATTACATAATATCCCAGAGGGGATGAGGTGGAGGTGGTGGAGACATATAAGTTCCTTGGAGTACACCTAACAATAAACTGGACTGGTCGGACAGGCCCTGGCCTCTACAGGAAGGGACAGAGCAGGCTGTTCTTCCTCAGGGGTGAGGAGACTCTGATCCTTCAATGTGTGCAATAGACTGCTGCAGTCGTTCTACCAGTCTGTAGTGGCCAGCGTCCTCTTCTATGCTGGGGGGGGCTACATCAATTCAAGGGACACCAACAATTAATTTCCGATACCGATATCAACCGATACCGATATGTGCAGGGTCCCCCCCCCCCCCCCCCCCCCCCAAAATTGAATAATGTTAGGTAATTATCATTACATATCTCTTGTTGTGGAATTAACACAACATTATGCATACTTTTGACAATAAATAAAATCAGAATTTGTTCTTACTTGCTTGCCTGGGTAAATAAAGGTTATAGAAATGTAAAAAAAAAATATATATATATAATCTTTTTTTTTCTTCTTTTTTTTTGAAAACCGATACCGATATTTTCCGATATCACATTTTAATGCCAATATCGGCCGATAATATCGGACATCCCTAGTTCCTACCTATATGGTCGCTGGGCCTGTGGTGGGAGTCGAGCTGGTCAGACTAGAGGTGGTGGCAGAGAGGGCGATGAGAAGGAAGCTGGCTGCTATCCTGGAGAATCCCTCCCACCCCCTCTACTAGTCGAGATGAGAAGCACGTTCACTTCAGTCACAGGCCATGGTCACAGGCCATGGTTAGACTAGTGTATTCCTGGCGTTTTTTTTATACGTTTTTGAATACGTTTCATGTCCCTATTACACAGAAATGCGTCTTTTGGCGTTTTTTTGTGGATACGGCTGAAACGCTAAATTGTGTTTGCGTTTTGGAGATACGCAAAAAAACGCGCCGACAACAGCGTGTAGTCTGCACGGAGCCGTTGTTGCGAAAACGCCCATGCGCAGTAGATACCATCTGCGTGCCCTTCCGGTGACAACAGTGTGTGTGTTTGTGTTTGGGACATAGCTCCGTGTCCCAAATAGCTTCAGCTACCATGTGTTGTCAAGTTATTGTTATAAGGACCCCAGTCCAAGCTACAACAGTCTGCATTCCCTTAACAATTGTTTGTATTGAGCCGTATTGTATTGTACCCATATGCAATATGTTAAATAAAGTTTACATCCATTCATTCTGCTAGCATTACCGATTGCATGAGCAGCTGGCTAACGTGAGCTATCAGGATTCAGACCCTGTTAGCTCAGAGCTCCTCTTTCAACTTAACAAGCATTAAACAAAATGGCCCAGTCATCTATTCACCTTTGTTTAATACACACAGCGTTGTCTCTAATGTTATCTAACTACTGATAGCTCGCGATATCATCAGTTTGGTGCTGGCTAAGTAGCGTGAGCTAACGTTAGCTTCTAGCCACAATGCTATATTGTTATAATGGCATACTCCATTGACGTTAGCATGCAGCTAACAATGCTACCGATCTTTTTTTAGACTAAACTATCCGCTCTTGGTGGTCACTTGTGTTGATGCTATTTTTGTATCATCAACAAATGACAGGCAGAACACACAGTGAATGTATCCGTTTTGTTTATTGCACTTTTATTAGGTTTTGCTGAAAAAGAATTGCTGCATTGGGTAACTAGGAAAAAGATGGTGGCCGCCTTGTTGACATTTGCTTTGCAGGCACATTCAAGTTCTGATTGGTTGAAATTGCCTTCATGTTTGCCACCTACTGCCACCTACTGCTTTGGCAGTGTACTACATCAGTGTGCTCGGGTGACAAAAACGAAAAACAAACGAAAGTGTGACTCGAGGCGCACGACGTCGCGGCGAAACGCATATGACAACAATACGAAGATGAAACGAAAGGTGTAACCGCACCCACAGACTCATACCCCCCCGACACTCAACTAACCGCCTCGGCCAGTCCTTCATATCAGCGTCCATCAGGCTCCACAACAGTGGGCAGGGACCGCTGCCAGACATTCAACTACTAGGAACTACTATCACTGAGTGTGTCTGACTCCCACCTAAACGGACTACCTTAACAGATAATGTATGAAGTATATCACGCCTTATGCATACTGCACCTGTGTGTCCAGATTATAGTGTCTATTGTAACTATATTTATTGTAATGCAAATAGAACTGAGAGGGCATACATACCCTCATCTGCACCTTGACTTATTTACACTGCCTACTTGCTCATATGCGCATACTCAGAGTTAATTAAATTGTTATATTGTTTACACTGCCTATTTAAATTTTTAAAAATGTACTTCCCCACTGTACTATAATTTTATGAGCTCTATCATGTTTTCTATCACCATGTACCTTATCTTAATTACCTGACTTGGAGCACATCTTGATTATTTCATTTCAAGTCCATTGTGGTGATCTACAGAGCCAAAATTGTGAAATTAGTGTCAGAAATATAATTTCTTTTTAATTTAAAGTGTAACTAATTGTAGGTGATTTTTTTTCTATAAAAAACGGCATTTAAAAGTGAATTGTATCCTTTTAAATGCCCTTTTAAAATGAAAAATAGTGCTTATAAAATTACTTGAAATTCCTTGAATTTCATTTTGCAATGTCTGGGAACCCTGGTCAAAGCGCATAATACATGACAATGAATGAATGGTATGTAAACAAAGATGACTAACACACATACCTTGTATTTCCTCAAAGAGATAGAGACACTGAGGAAGGGGGAAAAAGGGGGGATTTTATAGCGGTTACCGCGCGAAAATTGGGCGAATGGCGAGCCGTCCCAGAACCAGTGGAGCAGAATCGTGGATTGGTTTGGGTGGGCTGGAACCGCGGGAATACCTGGGTATGAGGAAATAAAGGAGTGTCATATATCGCAGGAATTCCCTCCCGGAATTAGCATATAATACTTCAATAGCCAACTGGGAGCTAATGTACTCATCTTTTCCCCCCCGTTCGCAATATTGCATTCTAGGTCAACGTTTGCAGTGGACGGGGCAGAGTGCAAAGTGAACCAAGACGTAGAGCGTGTCTTGAAGGACTTTCACAAAGCAGGCAAACCCATTGGGTAAGAGAACTGAAACTAATTGTCTGTATGACAGATTCAAGAGATTTATTTGTCACATACACACGAGACATGTAGTGAAATGAAGGTGGTCATGCCCACCTTGATTGTGCAAAAAATACAAATAATAATAGAATAAAATAGAATAGATAATAGATAGACATGATAAAAGGTACTAAGATCATCATCATTTATTTATTTGTACATTGAATTACCACAGTCCAACAGTACATATTCATATAATTCACCAAATACCATGGCCGAAAGGAACAGGAAGAAGAAAACATTGTATATATACCTGCCCCTACACACACACAACACACCGATAGACTTATTGTGTAAAACCAAACAGAATATACCCATTTTGCCAAAAATTTAAACATCAACACAACCAAATTAAATCAACATAAATAAACCCATTTTGTGTATCTATCAGTCAAACTACATATTTAGGTTCATTCATTTACACACACACACACACACACACACACACACACACACACACACACACACACACACACACACACTTATATAATGTATTATACTTCTATATACTATCTAATTTCTATTTTATTATAATATAACTAAATCATACTATTTATTCTACACCATATTGGTACAGTATTATACAATATTATAATATATTATTATTCTATGTTACGCTGCTATATACTATTACTATACTCATACTGGCCTACACTGCAACTCTATGCTACGTCATCCTGACATGCTAAACTGCAATATTATACTAAACTGTGCTATACTGTCTATGTATCTTTTCTTTGCACAACCGTTTGAAGTGAAATATATTAGTGGAACTCTTCATCGTTCTGCAAAGAGTTCCATAGTTTGATACCTATAACTGAGGTGCACCTTTGTTTTAATGTTGTTCGTGCAAATTAGTGTTTAAAATTTAATTTCCTTCTGCTGGCAGCTGGATAAAATACTATACTATAGAATGCTAAGTTTACGAATGAAAGGTAATGAGTCCTATATACACTATAGGGGTGGGAATCGCCAGAGACCTCACGATATGATACTATCGTGATACGCTGAGTATAAAAAAAAAAAAAACGTTTTACCTGACAAACTGAACTGTTTGTATTACAGTCATATTCCAACTTAACTGAATGCACGTGTGTGTTTCAAGTTCAAGTTTCTTTAATAGTTGTCATACAGAAGTACAGAATACTTTCATACAAAATGCTTCTTACTGTTACGCTCCAGAGACTGTGCTAGACAAGATAGTATCAAATAACATAGTATAGCATGTAATTTAGAAGAAGAAAATGAGGTCACAGTGTTCGGTATAGACATATGTACAATGTTCTGAGTTACCATATAATATACAATACTATGCAGTGTACTAATGTACAGTACTATATAGTGCAAAGCAGAAATGGGATGAGGTACAATTTAGGTACAATTTACAGTAAGGTGTACGAGTTGTAGTGCAATCCTTCATCAATAAATATAAAGTGTGGGGAGTGGGTGCTACAGTGTGTTTGTTTAAAGTGGGTGTGTGCTATAAAGTGTGTGGAGTGGGTGCTACAGTGTGTTTGTTTAAAGTGAGTGTGTGCATGTGGATGTGTGTGCTATGTGCGTTTGGTGGTTGTTGTTGTGTAGTGTTCATTGTTCGTTTAGCAGCCTGATGGCCTGGGGATAGAAGCTTCTTCTGAGTCTTTCTGTGCTCGCCTTGAGACTCCGGTATCGCTTGCCTGACCGCAGCAGTTCAAAGAGGCAGTTGTTCGGGTGACTGGAGTCTTTAATGATTCTCTTAGCCTTGCCCTTGCAACGCTTGTTGTAAATGTTCTGGAGGGTGGGGAGCCCCCCTCCAATTGTGCGTTCGGCTGCACGTGTCACTCTTTGTAGTCTGCTTCGGTCTTGTGCAGTGCTATTCCCAAACCAGGAGGTGATGTTGCCGGTCAAGATGCTCTCTATTGTACATGAGTAGAAGTTCTTAAGGATCTTCTGACTGACTTGGAACTTCCTTAGGCGCCTGAGGAAGTAGAGGCGTTGTCGTGCCTTCTTCACAACACTGTCAATGTGTGTGGTCCATGTCAAGTCCTCGGATATGTAGGCTCCGAGGTACTTAAAGCTGTTGACTCTCTCAACCGGTGCCCCGTCGATGCTGAGGGGGCTGTAGTCCTTGACCCCCGACCTCCTGAAGTCCACAATCATCTCCTTTGTTTTGCTGACGTTCAGGGAGAGGCTGTTTTCCTGGCACCATCCCGCCAGGACCTTGACCTCTTCCAGGTAGGCCCTCTCGTCGTTGGCAGAGATCAGGCCCACCACCACTGTGTCGTCAGCAAATTTGATGATTGTATTGCTACTCCGCTGAGCCACACAGTCGTGTGTGTACAGGGAGTAGAGGAGGGGACTCAGAACACAGCCCTGGGGGGCCCCTATGTTGAGGGTGATGGATGAGGAGGTGCAGTTGCCTGCTCTCACCACCTGGGGTCTGCCAGTCAGGAAGTCCAAGACCCACTGGCAGAGGTCATAGTTCAAGCCCAGGTCCCTGAGCTTGGCTATGAGTATGGAGGGGACTATGGTATTGAATGCCGAGCTGTAGTCGATGAATAGCATTCTCACATAGTTCCCCTGCCTCTTGTCCAGGTGTGATGCTGTTGTGTGCAGCACATGGGCTATGGCGTCCTCCGTGGACCTGTTGGGGCGGTATGCAAATTGCAGGGGGTCCATGTTGATGGGGAGGGAGGAGCAGATGTAGCCCTTTACTAGCTTCTCAAAGCACTTCATGGCTATGGAGGTGAGAGCTACAGGGCGGTAGTCGTTGAGGCAAGCAGGCTTGGATTTTTTGGGTACAGGGATAATAGTGGACTTCTTCAGGCAGGTGGGGATGACAGCCTGTTCTAAGGACAGGTTAAATATGTCAGTGAATACTGGGGCCAGTTGGTCGGCACAGACTTTTAGGACGCGGCCGGGGATGCAGTCCGGACCTGCTGCCTTCCTGATATTCACTTTTTTAAAGGTCCGCCTCACCTCATGCTCTGTTACCCTGAACACTGCGCCTCCATCAGCAGCCGACCCCCCCCCCCCCCCCCCCCCCCATTGCCGTGGCTTGTGAGCTGGTGTTGTTATTACCAGCATCAAACCTCGCATAGAAGGTATTGAGGTCATTTGCTAAGGAGATGTCACTGTTCAGTTTGAGGGAGGCGCCTTTATAGTCTGTCATCGTTTTGAGCCCCTGCCACATAGCTCTAGAGTCAGCTTGTTCAAACTGGAGTTCAATTTTATCCCTGTAGCGCCGTTTGGCCTCTGACACTGTCCTCCTTACGTTGTATCGCGCCACCTTGTGGTCATTCATGTTGCCTGCCACTAGGCCGTCGTTGTATGCTTTGGTGCGTTCTCTCAGAGCTTCACGGACGGATTTGTCTACCCAGGGTTTTTGATTTGGGTAAACTCTCATTTTGGTAGTGGGGATTGTTTCTTCCACCAAAGTACAAACATAGTCCAGCACTGTCTCCGTGTAGACATTAATGTTATCTGTGTCGCGGAACACATTCCAGTCTGTGCAGTCAAACGCAGACTGGAGCGTCTCCTCTGACGTCAAATCCCATTTCTGCACCTCTCGCGAGACTACAGGAGTACTTTTGATTCTCTGTTTGTACATTGGTGAAAGAAAGATGGACGCGTGATCTGATTTACCAAAGCCACTATCAGAATGAGCCTTGTAGCCACCTTTAAATTGCGTGTAACAGTGATCTAGGATGTTACCGCCTCTGGTGTTGCAAGTCACATGCTGATAGAAGTCAGGTAATACCTTTCTCAGATTGGTGCTATTGAAATCACCCAGCACTAAAATGGCGGCGTTAACGTTCGCTGCTTGTATTCTATTTACCTCGTCGTGGAGTCTGGAGAGCGCGACGTTGTTGCTGGCTTGCGGTGGAATATACACTCCTACAAGGATGATCGCCGTTAACTCCCTCGGGAGGAAGAAAGGACGACACTTGATGGTTATATATTCCAGGTCTGGGCAGCAGTGGTTGGATAATTCCTTCACGTTAGTTGGATCGCTCCAATTGTTGTTAAACATGAAGGCAATACCTCCTCCACGTTGTTTACCGGACTCTGCTGTACGATCCTTGCGGTGGATAAAGAAGTGTTCGGCTGGTTGGATTGCGTGGTCTGGAACGTCCGGCGTGAGCCACGTTTCGGTGAAGCAGAGAACGTTGCAGTCCCTGACGTCTCTTTGGTATTGAATCCTTGCTCGGATGTCATCCAGTTTATTGTCAATTGATTGTACATTGGCTAGCAATATACTGGGCAATGGCGTTCGGTGGCGTCTGGATCTCAGCCTGTTACGGATCCCAGCTCTCTTCCCACGCCGTCTGGTTCCTTTGTTCCTGGGATCAAGGAACAAAGGATCTGGTCCCATTCTCCGGAGAATCTCCTCAGGCCATTGTTGCGGTTCGGAAAGCTGGTCCAGTGAGTAATCCAATCGGTAAGTTTCCCGTAATCCGATGTCTATAAGTGACTGGCGGTCATACACATTAAATGCACCTACTGTTGGTACAGACAAAACTCTTAAAACTATAAATATTAACAAAAGTAAGCACAGTCTCGACGGAGCGAACAGAAAGGCAGCCGGTCGTTGCAGCGCCATTCTCTCTACAGTGTGTGTGGACTACTGTACTATTACAGGTATTGAAATGAACAATGCAACTTCCTTGTACAAACTTTATTTTTATTTTTTATGAATAATTAAATATTGATACTTGGCGTCCCTGTATCGATACAGTATCGCCACGCAAAGTATCGCGATACTACTACGTATCGATTTTTCCCCCACCCCTAATACACTACTATACAATATACAGTTATGCTAACTATCCTATACTAACTATACAAAACATACATTTATGTTTTTTAAAGTGACCTTTGCTTTTTCCTAAAGTGACCTGTTGTGTGTGTGTTCATGTGTGCTTGTGTGTGGAGAGATCAGTGTTCTGATGGCCTGGGGGAAGAAGCTGAGTCTGAGTCTCTCAATCTTGCACATTGTCTGTATGAAAGATGTGACCTAGTTTCTGCAACTGGATGAAATAGAAAAATGTTCTTTTAATTAAATGTCCACATTAATTTCTCTAACTATTCTCTTTATGCCTATGTTGGTGGTTTTTTTCCTGAGTGTAATCAGCAGGTAAAATAAAATAATGGAGCCAATGAGCAGGAGGTACTATGATGATGTTTCTTCTTTGTCTATTTGCAGGCTATGCTGCATCGCTCCTGTCCTGGCAGCTAAAGTACTTCCTGGGGTAGAGGTCACAGTGGGCCACGAGGAGGAGGAAGGAGGGAGGTGGCCCTATGCCGGCACTGCCCAGGCTATCAAGGCTCTGGGGGCCAAGCACTGCATCAAGGAGGTCACTATATCCTTTCACTCAAACTCCTCCTTTTCATTCGTTGGTTTTAAAGGTGCGCTATGCAGCTTTGGGAGAGACATTTGAAACTCGGAGAATATAAAAGAAAATCACGTGGTGTGTGTATATATATATATATATTAGTGCCGTCAATCGATTAAAATATTTAATCTGATTAATCCCATGATTGTCCATAGTTAACTCGCCATTAATCGCAAATTAAACAGTGTTTTTTTTATTTATTTTTATCTACCTTAAACTGATCTTTTTCAAGTTTTAATACTCTTATCAACATGAGTCAACAAATGCTTGCTTTATGCAGCCATTTAACACAAAAGGATGACCCTCATGCATTGCAAATTTGCATCAAATTCAAAACAGAGTGATGCACAAAATAACTTAAAAGAAAATAATAATTTGGGGCGGCTACGTGGTGCAGTGGGCAAGGCGCTCACCACGAATACTGGAGACTGGGCTTGAACAGGTTCGCCTCCCTGTTAGAGCCCAGTGCTCCACATTGCTTTCAGTTTAGCTGATCGTCCGCACTGGCACACATTGGCAGTATTAGGGGGAGGGAAAACTGATGGGTGGGGATCGGGCGTTGTGGACAGCGACTCCTACAGGTCGGTTGGTGCGCCTGCGCAGTAGAATCAGGAAGCGACGGGGGCGGGGCCCCTCCAAAGCCCAGACCCCTGACGCTGAAAGATTGAGCCGCGCAGGTGAAAAGATGCGACTGCTGTTACCTCGAGTATCGGAGGGGACTCGTGCTATGTATGACTTAGTCCACATTGCAGCCGGCTTGTGGGAGGCAAGAAACAACGTTCAAAGACAGGGGAGGGTTGAATTGGATGATACGAAAATTGGGATGGGAGAAGAATAGAAAATGGGAGAAAAAGTGGATCAAAAAAATTATAATAATTTAAAACAATGAATAAAGTGCATGAAATAATAGGGGAAAGAAAACGTTAGGAACTTGTTACATTCACCCACACAAGGGCTGATAACTCAAACCCCCACCCCCCCCACCCCCCCTCTCTCTCTCTCACACACGCACGCACACACACACACTTTGAGTCAGAAACAAACATAGTATCAATGATATCAATAATACACCTGAGTGAAGTCTAGAAAAAAAAATATATATATATATATGTACACTAATTGCAGTTTATGCAAATAGATATGAAATCCAGCTTCCCCTAAACAGCATTTTGAACTGGATTGCTGAGTTGCATTTAGCGTCACTCCAGGCTGTAAGTGTTCTTCATGGACACGTCCAGACCCCAGAAGCACCGTCAGCCACGCCTGCTTCTGCCCCTTTTTCAAATCCCCAAGATGATTCTGAGATCAGGCCATCAGGAGGCTCAATGACTCTATGCTACACTAACTAACCCGCCCATTCTACATTCATTGCACACCTTTAACATTCACTTTAGACACTTTGAACACTACACCATATTTTATCTATTTATTACTAAAATATTTGCACTACATCTCTACCAAATCTTTGCATTTTGTTGCATTTTGAACTGTAGTTTTGTATATTTTGTATAGTGTTTGGTCTTTATTCTTTAAACTTTTACTGTATGAAGCACAATCTCAGGGGGCTCATACAGAACCAAGCGTTTCACTGTAATGTACCTATATGTGACAAATACAACTTCAAACTAGAAACTTGAAAATCAAATCACTTGAATAAAATTTGGGGGGGAATAGGACAGCAGAGGGCGCTGCAGGCCACATTTTACACATTAAGGTCCTTCATCCAGGAAACGGCATGTATTCATGATGCTTTTTTAAGACGCTCTGAGTACTTATCAAACACACAAACAACACAACATCGCATTTGAATTTGACACTACACGACCAAGGTACCCATGTACATGTCAAAATACTTCCCAAAGGTCAGTGAATACCACGATCACAACACCAGAGGGAGCGCCACAAATCATGTTAAACCTAGATTCGGCTCAAATAAGGGACTAAACACGTTTCGCAATTATGCCACATCAATGTGGAACGCCCTACCCAAAGCTGTAAAGGAATGTGGATCACTACCCACTTTCAAAACCACTCTCAAGGGACACCTACGGGAGACTGCAATTCAAAACTGGCCCCTGTAAATGTCCTAACCCAACCCCCTCCAATGTACAGTCACTTACCTAGTATGGTTTTGTCAACAGTCCAATGTACAATTTTGCTTGTTTGTACAGTGTCTCCCCCCCTCAATGTACAGTTTTGCTTGTTTATACAGTGTTTCTCCCCCCCAACCACCTCCAATGTAAATTACCCAGTATGGTTGTCAATATCCCAATGTACCCAACCCCCCCCCCACACAACCTCCTCCAATGTACAGTTTCTATGTCAAATGTATATACTCCCTTTTCTTGACTCCTTCTGAATCACAAACGGTACTGTATTTACAAATCTGGTATGTCATAAATGTATAGATGTAGCAGTACTGAATATCTGTATGTCATATATGTCCTGATGAATTGAAAATGGGGGACCCTGATGTAAACAAGACGAAAGTCTTTCTCTGGTCTGCATCCCCTTAACAATTGTGTGTATTGAGCTGTACTGTATTGTACCCATTCTGCAATCTGTTAATAAAGTTTTCAATCAATCAAAACACCAATATTACACACGCATGAGGCAAACCGTAACAATCTATTTCCATTTCTCTAAAAATGACCCTTGACCTTTTGCGCATCACGAGGCCCATGTGGACCAGGACAACAAGGTGGTGACGTCTCCGGCCTTCATGTGTGAAACCCAGTTGCACCTGATCTTCGACGGCATCGGGAATATGGTCAGCAATGTGCTGAAGCTCACCGGCAAGTGAGACACAAACAAGACCCGTCCTGCAGCTTAATGAGAGATATATGATCCCATACCATACGTTCCACCATCAAACTCTTAACATTTACATTTTGTCATTCAGCTGAACGCTTTTATCCAAAGCGACTTACAGGTTCTGTAGGACAAGTCAGCAGGAAGGGCACAACTCTTTCAGCCGAGTAACAATGTTCATCAAACAGTGTTGAAACTTGGGTGCTGCAGTGTTGAGTGCATAGTAGTAGAGACATCAGTATAGTACTGTAGGTAGTAATATAGACATGGAAGATTAATTAGTGGAAGAGTGCATGATAGTAGAAGACAGTAAAACCATAACAGCTGTCCTCAGGTACTACTATGTTAATTTGAAGCTGTGTGTAATAGAGGGTGTATATATATAGCACTTACTGTAGCCTATGCTTTGCTGTGAAAAAACGAATCCGGTCAGAGTGGATAACATTTTGACTGAAATAGGCATGGATGGAAACAAGAGAAGCAACTGCCATCTCCTTCCAGTAGAGGGAGCCCATAGACTTTGAGTCCTTTACAGAATGTCAACCAATGCAAACTTTACACACTTTAACTTTTTGAAATGTATGATCACAACCAGTGTCATTTAGAATTACAGAGAAGTGAACATAATCGAATGATCGTGTAACAATGGAATTTGAAATGTTTTGTATTTGTGGAATTCCAAAACAGAATACTGAGGAAGCATTCATTACACACTGTTCACACCTCCAAAGCACAGTTATCAGCCATTGTGACGTCATCATTGGAACCTCTGTAAACCCCTATGAGGCTGTACACCTCATAGAGGTTAAAACCCTTTCACTACCACACTACAGAAGGTTAACCCTTTCACTAAAGAAGGTTAACCTTTCACTACCACACTACAGAAGGTTAACCTTTCACTACCACACTACAGAAGGTTAACCCTTTCACTACCACACTACAGAAGGTTAACCCTTTCACTACCACACTACAGAAGGTTAAACCTTTCACTACCACACTACAGAAGGTTAACCTTTCACTACCACACTACAGACGGTTAAACCTTTCACTACCACACTACAGAAGGTTAACCCTTTCACTACCACACTACAGAAGGTTAACCTTTCACTACCACACTACAGACGGTTGTAGTGTGGTAGTGAAAGGGTTAACCCTTTGTCATGTGGCAGTGAAAGGGTTAACCTTCTCTATTGTCGCAGTGAAAGGGTTAAGCATTTGGTAGTGTGGTATGCGCCCGGTTCAGGCGAAGCTTGTGATATGTGATGAAATGACCTTCTATTGTCTCTAGCCAGACATTGTAAATATTTCAAGTGCAGATATGTGATTCCAAAAAAATTATTTATATATATATATATATATACATGTATATTATCCACCTGTGATGAAGGAAGTATTTTTGTATAAGATCATGTTCCCTGGAGCAGCGGAGCAGGATGTGGCTGTTGCAGGGGTGTCTTCTGGGTAATAAAGTAGTGGAACATGTTGGTGTAAATGTGCTGTTTGTTTGACCTCTTCTGCATGAAGGAACATTGTGGGGGGGGGCATTAGAATATTCCCCAACTCTTCAGTAAGTAGCCGACATCTGGGAGGACCTTTGTCTGTCTGTGTGTGTGTGTGTGCCCCATATTCCCCTCATGCTTATTTGGCATCCTAACCTAATTCTCACAAATGTTTAGAAATAGTAGTTTGTTGGAACAGTCTCCCAAATCATGGTCTTGGTGCTTGTTAAGTGTGTAGGCTGATTGTGTATCATGGGGAAATTATATATTAACACTGTACACACACGCACACGACAACAAGAGAAAAAGTAACTGCAGATGATTTAGCATTACTTCTTTGACTCTGTAATTACCAGTCTTAGTGGAACTGAACAAGGGATGAAAGTGGCAGACGTTAAACTTGTGATTGACATGCTGTTGTCGTCACGGAGACGCGGGTCTCATGAGGTCACAAGGTGAAGAGGTACTGTTGTGATTGGTCGTCCTCACACCGGGGGCGTAATTTAGAACGGATTATTCGAGACAAATGCAAGCGCTTCAGACCAAATCCAAAACCAAGTTGTGATTTATTAACATGGATTTAAAAGTTCCACGGTGTAGTGAGAGGGGAAATTGAACCTCAGGAAAGTAAAACAAAAGCAAAATAGTGATGGGTGTATTTTTTTCATAAACTCTCCTCAGAGTTATAACTGGGCCTGGGACACTTTGAGGTGACTGATGTGTCTTATAGGTTTGTATTTGCTTCACATTGCCTCGTGATTCTGTTTTGATTTATGATGACATAAGATCAAATAAATCTTAGTGTATTTTGTTTATCATAAGATCAAATTGTTCCTCCTGGAAATTAAACAGCTTTGATATTTTCAGATTTTGCGTGGACCTTCATTTTACTAAAAATGTTTTTTTTAATTAAAAACATGTAAATAAATTATATAATTGGAAGACTCGGAATCAGAAAGGTCTTTATTACCAAGTAGTTTTCACATACAAGGAATTTGATTTGGTTGTTCTTGGTGCGACATTGACAAACAGACAATTATGGTAGAATAAAAAATAAAAAGGTGGAATAAAATAAAATGGAATATAAACTAAATAAACATAGAAGCACAATAGAATATAGTATAATTATAAAAATAGGCCAGGGCTGTACAACTGCACGGTGTGGTCAGGTATATACACTAATTTGAATAAAAAGTATTATTATTATTCGTAGTAGTATGTTATTCTGCATCCAAAACAGTTTTTGAGAATTCAGCTTCTATCAGAGTACCATGGTCAATATGGCCTATAGGTTTGAAACATTAGGCATTTATGATGCTGTACAGCTGGTGACTTTGGTGTGGTGCTATCCAGTCTGTCTCCTCTCATTAGATTACTGGAGTTTTCCTAACTTTTATGGTTGATATGGTTCTAGGGTGTTGGCACATCAGGGATAAAAATGATATACATATGATTGATTCTTTTATTTTTGTGTAAATGGTGCATTTATATAGCAGCTTTTATCCAAAGCGCTTCACTCACAGATTCACCGACGACAGAGACAACCATGCAAGGTGGCAACCTGCTCACCGGGAGCAGTTACGGAATAAGTGTCTTGCTCAAGGACACTTCGACACACTGCCCGGGAGGAGTGGGAATCAAGCAAAAACCCATTATTACATTCACACATTACATGTCATTACTATTACATTCACACATTACATGTCATTACCTAAGTGTAACGGATGGTATCGTGAAGCACAGTCAAGAAGGGCTGGGGTGAGTAGCGGTGCTATGGGTTAAACTCACTCTCACATCCTCAAAAAGACAGATAGACATGTTGCGAAGTAGTGGATTCACCTCTTTGTATAGCGGTCTGTGTTGTTGCCAGCGGCGTGGGAGACCGGGGTTCGACTCCCACTCGGGGCATCGAAGTTTGAGGTGACGTTGTCACAACCGTTACATAAATACAGATCACAGCTTTCTGCCTTCTCCCCCAAGCTTGGCAAATAAAATGTGCTATAAAAAAGTTCCCTTCCTGAAGCACAACTCAAGTATTTCATATTCATCTCGCTCAAGAAAATCAACATAAATGGAGGACATTTTTACTAAAAAGTACATCCCTTGCGTGACGTCCTTGTAGACAAATACAAAAAATTAACCTCATTCTCAACTAAGTCTGTCCTCCACTGGGGTTGCATTATATATAATATATATAAATATATATAAGATAAGATTTCTTTATTGATCCCCTTGCGGAAATTCAGGCATCATAGCAGCATGGGGGGGGGAGGAGGTACAGGTATGGGCAGGGTAATATTAGAAGACAAAAATAGAAGGCAATAGAATTATGGTAGAAAAGTTCAAATAGGGAGTGTAAACAATATAATTAACTGAATATACACATCTTCATCTATATATATATATATTTGAACCCTCTTGGTAACGATGCTTCTGACTATGGAATCCCCAGGGGCTGTAGTGACATGTGGTGCCAGCTACCATGTGCGATGACCCTCCTCAGGGGGCTGACGGTTAGAAACCCATCCACTGTGGAGGGGCGTGTCTCCTCCTCAAACAGGATTAGTTCCAAAGCTGGGTTTTGACCTGGTGCTCGTCTGGTACCACGCTACACTGCTCAGTGCTCAAAGGCACGGAGGCACAGCCCACCGACGCTGGTCATTTCCTCAGGGTTCCACCTTGTTCTTTTGACAAACGTAGAACACACACTTCATCATTCTCCATGTGGTCGTCCTCAATGGCTCTCACCGGGACACCTATTGGTCGTCGTTGGGGACCAGGACAACAGGGCCCTTGGTCACCAGAGACCCCTGGCCAGGCATGAGCGGATCCGTCCTCCATACGGCCCCCCTTCATCAACGACAAAACTGAGGAAAACAAAAACAAACCCCGCGAACTTTGGAAATTACTCAATAATCAACTAGGCTGCAGTAAAAAACTTAAAACCAGATTCTCAAACATAAACATAAAGACGGACAACACGCTCATCACAGACAAGCTGGATGTAGCCAATTACTTAAACATCTTCTTCACAAACATAGCCACAACACTGGTAAACAAACTACCCTCCCACTCAGGGCATTATGGGGTAGAACACATAGTAGCATACTACAAAAACCTAGGGGTCCACAAAGACGACTTCAAACTTGAAATGGTAACAACCGATGAGGTACTCAAAAAATTGAGCGCCCTCCAACCTAACAAGGCCACTGGCCATGACAACATCCCCTCCAAATTCCTCAGAGACGCAGCAGCCGCCATCACCCCAGTCATCACACACATAATAAACCTCTCTATAAAACAGGGGCACGTCCCCAAGGACTTCAAAATTGCGAGAGTGACCCCTCTACACAAAAAGGGCAGCAAATTAGACCCAGGCAACTACCGCCCTGTTTCTATTCTTACCTCCATCTCGAAAGTCATGGAGAAAATAGTCTATGAACAGGTCGAAAAGTACTTGGCGGAAAAAAATCTAATCTACGAATTCCAATCTGGCTTCAGAACGTCCCACTCCACTGACACATGCCTCCTCTATTTGAACGACCACATCAAACAAGAGGTGGACGCGGGCAAATACTGCGGCATGGTCATGCTGGACCTACAAAAGGCCTTCGACACTGTCAATCACTCCATTCTAATGGACAAGCTAAAAGCAATTGGTTTTGATAGCTTATCAGTGAGCTGGATGCAATCCTACCTGGAGGGGAGAGAACAGATGGTAGAGGTAAACGGTACTCTATCCCCCCCCCCTCACAGTGAGCTGTGGTGTTCCACAAGGAAGCATACTAGGACCGCTACTCTTCCTAATTTATGCAAATGACATGTCGTCAGCCTGTGACTGCAACTTGTTCCTGTTTGCGGACGACTCAGCCCTGCTGGTCTCTGACAAGAACAAATTGCAGGTTGAAAAAACCCTCAGCACGGAACTAGGCAAAATCTGCATATGGCTCGCTGATAACAAACTATCACTACACATGGGCAAAACAGAGTCCATTCTCTTCGGTTCAAATAACAAACTCAGCAAGACCGACGGATTCTCAGTTACAGTGGGTGACAATATTGTCACAAGGAAAGACGAAATTACCTACCTGGGTTCCATCCTAGAGGCAAATCTTTCCTGTGACAAAATGGCATCCAATGTAATAAAAAAAGTCAACCAACGAACTAGATTCTTGTACCGGATCTCCTCTCTGGTAAACAAGAATACCCTGAAGACTCTGGCAGGAGCACTCATTCAAGGGTACTATGACTATGCGTGCACCTCATGGTACCAAAGCACCTCAAAGGCGCTTAAAACAAAATTACAAACATCACAAAACAAACTGGTCAGACTACTACTTGACCTGAACCCCAGAACCCACCTCACCAACCTAGGATGGCTTAGAGTAGACGACAGAGTACAGCAACTTGCAATGGGCCTGGTCTATAAGATACACTATACGACCGGGGTGCCCATGTACATGTCAAAATACTTCCCAAAGGTCAGTGAATACCACAACCACTACACCAGAGGAAGCTCAACAAATCATGTTAAACCCAGATTCGGCTCAAACAAGGGACTAAACACGTTTCGCAATTATGCCACAACAATGTGGAACGCCCTACCCAAAGCTGTAAAGGAATGTGAATCCCTGCCCACATTCAAAACCGCTCTTAAAGAGATTGATTGATTGATTGATTTTTATTGTGGAGTAAAAGACAGCATCCAAGGGATAAAAACATGAGAAAGTGCAAGCACTTATTTCCATCATGGTCCCTGATTTTGGACATGGACAGACATCATAAAACATAGAGCATCATAATAAAACATACTAAAACAGAGCATCATAATAAAAACATAGAGCATCATAATAAAACATAGAGCATCATAATAAAACATAGAGCATCATAATAAAACAAAGATCATCATAATAAAAAACAGAATAAAACATAATAGCAACCCCATACAAAAAAAGCACTTCCTACCCTCTCCTTCCTATGGCTATTCTATACTTCACTGGCTAGCCATTTCTTTGTGGCACGTCTAAAACTTCCCCCCTCTTCGATGTTTTTCAGGGCCACTGGAAGCTTGTTCCACTCCAGTGCTGCAGAATATAAAAATGTATTTGTGCCCATTAGGGAGTTAAATCTTGGCAGAATAAAATCCGTACTGCTCCTTCTAGTGGAGTATGAATGATTGTCACGGAATCGATTAAAATAATTAGATAGATATTTCGGACCTGTATTTGTACTAAATACCTATATGTCCCTATGCCATAAATGTCATGTATGTTGTGTATGTCATAAATGTCTATATGAATTGAAAATGGGGGACCCTGATGGAAACAAGACAAACGTCTTTCTCAGGTCTGCATCCCCTTAACAATTGTATGTATTGAGCCGTACTGTATTGTACCCATTCTGCAATCTGTTAAATAAAGTTTTCATTCATTCATTCATTCATTCATTCATTCATTCATTCATTCATTCATTCATTCATTCATTCATTCATTCATTCATTCCCCGGCCCCTGGGGATCACAACTCTGAGTGAGAGGCCTTGTTTCAAACTTTTATTTAAACTCGAAAGGCAACTGAGGTTTCCCTCATTTACAGTCACATGTAGGCCTACATACAGAGTTAAGCAAAACATACAGAGTTAAGTTAAGCAAAAAGCAAAACATACAGAGTTAAGTTAAGCAAAACATACAGAGTTAAGTTAAGCAAAACATACGCAAATAAGACAAGACAAGTAAGGATAACAATCAATTAAAGCAGATGCAACTTGATTGACAAAGCTTGGAGATCAAGGTTTTAAACTTTGCAACAGAGGGGAGAATCTCAAGCTTTAAGGACTGTTGGAGGTCATTCCATGAGCTAGAGGGGCATCAATCGGTTCAAATAACAAACTCAGCAAGACCGACGGCTTCTGAGTTACAGTGGGTGACAATATTGTCACAAGGAAAGATGAAAATACCTACCTGGGCTCCATCCTAGAGGCAAATCTTTCCTGTGACAAAATGGCATCCAATGTAATAAAAAAAGTCAACCAACGAACTCGATTCTTGTACCGGATCTCCTCTTTGGTAAACAAGAATACCCTGAAGACTCTGGCAGGAGCACTCATTCA
This sequence comes from Notolepis coatsorum, assembly GCF_963971535.1. NCBI lineage: Eukaryota > Metazoa > Chordata > Actinopteri > Aulopiformes > Paralepididae > Notolepis > Notolepis coatsorum. Next base: position 13,921,474 of record NC_140169.1, read on the forward strand.
AGGGTACTACGCAGTGTTGCGATGCTCATATCAACACTGGTTGCACGCACGCTAATGACGCCACGTGCATGCGTGCTCCCAGGCGGGTGCGCGCGCTCCCGCGCATGCGCATAAATGTTCCCTCGCATAAGGACAGACTAAAAACAATGCCTAATTGCCTCTACGAATGGAATGTAACACCTGACGACCGGCGCTATTGATATGCAAAGTAGCCAGGTCGGTACTGCGAGTTGGCGCATCAGTCGAGTGCAGCGCATTCCTGTGTGCACGCGCGTGCACATCCGTGCGTGTGCGTGCACGCGCTTCTGCTCACAAAACTTTGGTTGGTACGCATCACTGGTACTACGACTATGCTTGCACCTCATGGTACCAAAGCACCTCAAAGGCAGGGTGCGATCCACGGGGGGAGCTGGATGAGCCATGGCTCCCTTAGATCATACATCAGCTCCCCTGAAAACATGATTTGTGAATCTTTGGGGGGTCTCTAAATTACTGAAAATAAATGCTACTTTTGCCATGCATTTCTAATTTTTCTGTAATTTTCTGTATCATCATCGTGTATAATAATAAACTTATGCTATTTTGGATGTATGATTAATGATTTGCGTGTAGTGGCTACTTACTGGGACATAATTCACGGCATTCTAGCCTTTTGTGGTGTTTACTACATCTCCCATGACCCTTAGCGGGGGATGACGTAGTTAAAGAGAGACAGACGAGTGAAAGTTGAATGGAAGTGTTGTTTGTGCGACAGTAGCGTGCGTAATAAACTAGTGTTTTTCCATCGGAACACGACTCCGTCTACGCTGTCATTACTGCATTCCTACATTTGTGACCCTTGGACGTATTTCGGAGATTATATCGAACATGTCAACTGAACAACAGAACGCAGATCGCAGAACTTTGAACGCAGTTTCACTCAAGCTGCGCAGAGTGCCAACGCTTGGTTCGCGCAAGCCGAACAATTCGCTCTCAGGGATATTACCGCGGATGCCACCAAGTACTACTACGTGGTAGCAGCCCTTACGAATTCAACGGCAGCGAGAGTGGTGAGTTTGCTGGAAAACCCACCTACACATGACAAATATGTGACTATCTGAGCTCTGAGATTTTGAGTTTTTTTTGTTTTTGCCAAATACCAGTGTTTGTTGCGCCTCTCCGTCAGCGAGGACCAACCAACCGTCTCATGAAGGACACAGTGATGAGTGTCGTTTGAAGCCATTCAGTCAGAAACTGTGATTTTTCAACATTTCCAAATAACCTTTAATGGTTAGTAATTGGAATCCTTTCAACGAAGAACCATATACAGTGCTTTTTACATCTGCCTTAAGTTAGCAATATCTTCTTTGTTGTTTTGGTTCTGTACTCTGTGAAATGAGGTTGAAGTGCAGACATGGACCTTTAGTAGCTTTTCTTTTAGCTGTACAGTGGACTCTCCAGAAGAGTCAAACATAGTACAGGATATGTAGTTGACTTCCAGTGTTGGGACTAACGCGTTACAAAGTAACGCGTTACAGAAACAAAGTTACTTTTTGCCGCAACTAGTACTCTAACGCATTACTTTTGAAATTCAGTAACGCTACTTACGTTACTGAATGGTTCGTCACTGCGTTATTTGCGTTATATACGGCGTAGATTGATAGCGAGCGGTAGTGATTATTATTATTATTATTATCCTCATCCCCACCCGCGTAGAATGATACGAGGCGAGTCTGGCCACTGGCCAATCAGAAGTGCGCAAGAAATGCGGCTACGGAAAGAAATAGACCCTCTCTATTGTAAACAAAACAAACGCTCGCTATGAATCTACATACAAAGAATGCAGTAACAAACTAACAAACCATTTAGCAACTACTTGGAGAGATAATTAATATACAACATGGAAAACGAGATAAAGAACATGTTTGAGGCGCTGCTGGAGTCAACTGGACTAACGTAACGTTACTACATCTCAACCACCGCAGACTTTGGTGAGTGAAACTCAAGTTGATCAACGGATTTTGACTGTACGAAATCTGCCAGGGAATCTCATATAATACTAACCAAACAATATAAATATAGTCCTTTCATGCACAATTGATATCCTAACTATTCTAACGTTGCAATGCTTTGATTGATATCTTAAACAACGTTGCAACTTGCAAGATGGTGAATGAATGAATGAATGAAAACTTTATTTAACAGATTGCAGAATGGGTACAATACAGTACGGCTCAATACATACAATTGTTAAGGGGATGCAGACCAGAGAAAGACGTTTGTCTTGTTTCCATCAGGGTCCCCCATTTTCAATTCATATAGACATTTATGACATACACAACATACATGACATTTATGGCATAGGGACATATAGGTATTTAGTACTGATACATTTGTGACATAAACGGTATTCAAATATACAGTACTGTTACCGCTAGCTTTGGGTAGGGCGTTCCACATTGTTGTGGCATAATTGCGAAACGTGTTTAGTCCCTTGTTTGAGCCGAATCTGGGTTTTACATGATTTGTTGAGCTTCCTCTGGTGTAGTGGTTGTGGTATTCACTGACCTTTGGGAAGTATTTTGACATGTACATGGGTACCCCGGTCGTATAGTGTATCTTGTAGACCAGGCCCATTGCAAGTTGCTGTACTCTGTCGTCTACTCTAAGCCATCCTAGGTTGTCAAAGTGGGCAGGGGTGAGGTGGGTTCTGGGGTTCAGGTCAAGTAGTAGTCTGACCAGTTTGTTTTGTGATATTTGTAATTTTGTTTTAAGCGCCTTTGAGGTGCTTTGGTACCATGAGGTGCAAGCATAGTCGTAGTACCCTTGAATTATAATGGTTATAATGAAACGCTCCGGCGACATCAAGGCTGTTCCTTCAACCGGCGCACTTCTTATTATATGACTCGGGACAACATTTGTTTGTGTCAGATTTGTGTTTGTATCTAGACCACATTGCTTAGCAGAGTTCGGTGATGTGAATGGAAACTGTCAAGTTGATCAACCGATTTTGAGTACTATAGGGCATGGGACTCGGGAGCAATCTTTTTTTTTAATCTTTTTTTTAAATAACTAAATAGTTACTTTTCACAGTAACTCATTACTTTTGGGTGTAAGTAACTAGTACAGTAACGAAGTTACTTTGAAATGAAGTAACTAGTAAAGTAACTGAGTTACTATTTTTCAGTAACTAGCACAACACTGTTGACTTCTGAGTGTTATGTTCAGTCCCTGAGGATTCAAATCAAATATAAATCCTCACCCTCCTGTCAGTAGGCTATAAGTGAAAGTACAATTATGCGCAATTTCAGTGAAGTAAAATGGAGAAGGAAGATGTCACTGACGCTGATCTGCACTTTAACATATTAGTGAAAGAAGGATGATAATTTTTATTTTCATTTAGATAATAAAGTCCTCGATTTATACTGTTTTTGATGTTTATTTTTTTATTCAACCATTATTTAACCAGGTAAGTCATTAACTCATTCGGCGCCAGCTATTAGTTAGGGCCTGCTGTAACTAGGCTGCGCTTTAAACAATAGGACTGAGTCACCTTGTTTGTAGAGTTATAACTATATTCTATATTAGCTATGGATACAATACTATGGCCCATTTGACATCACCTATCTATCGGTCAATATGTGAAATTTTCTGAATTTTTCCATCCATACGTTCCCATGGTATACCGTGGTGAATATAAGTATGGTTTTAGAGTTGTCTAGGGTAATTCATGAAATGCTGAGTTAAAGCCCTATACGTCAATTCCACTATAGACGTTGCCATTTCTTGCCTGTATACGCTATTATCCCGAAATCATCCATCATGAATGCATGAAAGGGAGGGGGGGGCGTCGTTTCTGATTACACTAAAAACGCTTATCAGCCCGATCGGTGTAAAAGCATTCCAGGATCAAGCTAAGATTTACATCAGATCATTCTTACCTGTGATCGGGTGTATTCCAAAAATAATATTCCAATTGTTTGATCGCCATTTGGTACATCCAATATCCATTTGGCCCACGGCATAATCCACCACAACATATGGATCGGGGTTATTTGACGTGCTTCGATGGAACCGGCAGAACGGCTGCCCTCGCCCGACAAGGAAACATGAAACCGGAGACGCTTGGCCGTCCCACAGGCGAAGATAGAAGGGTACAAAGGGTGCTTGATAACGCCATCTAGCGGGATGCGGCCGGTATTGCCGTTTGGCAACCTCAGACTCATTCCCTATGTAACACAGAGGTCCGTAGATGAATAATGAATAAAAATATCGAATAAAGGAATAAACTACCAAAACCCGAGAAATCGCTGGTCTTGGCGCCCAACGCATGGCGAGTTAACCCGGGATATCTCGGGTCTGGCGCCGAATGTGTTAAAAACACAATCTTATTTACAATGGCAACCTGACAAAAGGCACAGCCTGTTGAGGGATAGGGGGCAGGGGGTGAAAGAAATACAGAGTTAAAACAAGTTAAATGTTCAAAACAGTCCATGGCGAAAGGTTGTTTTTGGGAGCGACTGCGATTAAAAGGACAAAAGAGCACAAGAGTAAAGGTAATACTAATAATAAGTTGTTTAAGTTGTTTTTTATAATTTCTATGGTCATTATTGTTGTTATTATTATTGTTATGGTATTGTGAGGTCTTTTTTATTATTATTATTACTGTAGTGTGTAAAAAAAAAATATATATATATAAGTAAAGCTAAAGGTAATACTTTGCATTTAGTGTAATTAAAAATACAAATACAAATAAAAACTTCCACAGAGATTTTAGAAAGGTGCAGAATAAAAGCATTGCTTTCCCCCCCAAAATAATATTGATTAATGAATTGATCAGTTATAGAAATGTATCCAAAATGTATGTGCATGTATCCCCTCCCTACTTCCCATTTCCCCACGTGGAATGCACCCGATTGGATAAATGACACGCTGGTGCTGTAGTGCTGAATATTATCTATTGCACCTTTAAGATCAGTATTGTAAGGGACTAAGGGAGCTTCCGGTTCCGTTCAGTAACGCATGGCTGGCTGATTTTTCGGAGCTGAGCAACCAAGCCACATTAAGTTTGATTACATTTTTATTTTTATACAATTTGATTTAATTTTACGTTAGAACCATGTCTAAACAGACACAGACCAGGATGGGAACGCTGAACACCATGGATAAGGAGCTCATTAGGTCGATATTCCGTGAGGAAATAGACACTATCGTGGCTAAGCTAACCGGCAGAGTGGATGCGCTCCAGGAGACGGTAGCCAGCATAGACACACGGTTAGCCGTGGTGGAGGAGAGCCTATCCACAGTCGTGGAGATGGCTGATACCAACGCCACGGTGATATCGTCCTTGGAGGACAAACTGCGGGCTTGTGAGATGAAGTCGGCAGATCTGGAGGACCGTGGCAGGAGATGCAATGTTAGTATACGGGCTACCCGATGAAGTGGAGGAGGACGCGCCGATTAAGTTTCTCGAGAAAATGATACCGAAGTGGTTCCCGAAGCTAGCCTGCCCCGAGATCGAGAGAGCGCACAGGATCTTCAGAGCCGCTACCCCGATGAAGAGCGAGCGTACAAACCCTCGCACATTCATCTTCTGCTGCCTGAGGTTCCAGACAAGACAGGATATTTTAAAAGAGGCCAGGTTGAACCCTCCGGTGATGAACGGCCGTACCCTGAGATTCGCCGCAGATTTCAGTGACTACAGAGCGAGGCGCCGTAGAGCTTTCGCCAGAGCCATGGATCTAGCACGTGAAAGGGCGGTGGAGGAGGCATGGGCGTAGCTGGGGGGGGGGGGGGGGGGGTAGCTTAGGATGATTCCAAGGGCCCAGCACTGAGACATCACTCAGGTCTATTATTGATGCTCTCATTGATACTATGTTTCTTTCTGAAGTGTGTGTGTGTGTGTGTGTGTGGGGGTGTGTGTGTGTGTGTGTGTGTGTGATATATAGAGAGAGAGGGGGGGCTTTGGTAGACTATTGCATTGGTCCATTCATTGAAGATGAACGCAATGCGACATCCTTTACTAGGCTCACCCACCAACAGTGCAGGTGCTGAACTGCTGATCCGAATGTATAGGTGAAAACCATATTATGCGTTTTCATCAATAAAAAAAAGGCCAAAATAAAATCTGCTTGCGCGATTACGCGCGCTCGCATTCACTGGGGGCCTACAAATACATTCTTTCATGGGGCCCAGAATCTGGAGCTACACCCCTGGGTGGAGGTATACCTACTGTTCCCGGCAACGCTGAAAGTAAAGACGGGACAAGGAGCTGTGTCGTGCAACCGTCTATTCAAGTCACCATCCGAGGCGGAGGACTTCATTCGGAAAAGTAATACCAACATCCCGAATGAGAGGAACAGACCGCCCCCGGTGGAGCAGACCTCGAGCGACGGAGAGTGAGAGGCCGGAGCAGGTACCTGAGGCTGGCTTCACACGAGGCCTGCTAGCATGCTAGCTATCCAAGCTAGCGGCCCTGTAGAGTGGAGCGGGCTCCACACGTGGGCTGCTAGCATTCCAGCTAACTAAGCTAACGGCTCTGGAGCACGAGAGCTGTTAGCACACCAGCTAACTACCCAAGCTAGCACTGTTGTAAACACAGCCGACCGCAGATTTTTCAGTCCTCAGAACGGTAACACTCGACTTCTCTATACGGTATTGTCTCAGTCACGAGCATGAATATTGACTATTTGAAATGTAATTCAGACGTCCTTTACTCTTAGAGTATTGGGTTTTTTATTTTATTTAATTTTTTTATCGTCTGTCATTCGAACTATGCATTGAACTGCGTTTAGATTGTTACGGATATTATCTTTGTCCAGCTCTGCCCGGGCGAAATTAATATCACAAGTTTCACTCAAACAGACTGTATGGGCTTATGAATAGGGATGGGTATCGTTAGGATTTTATCGATACTACTACTCTTATCGATACTGCTTAACGGTTCGGTACTTTATCGATACTCTTATCGGTTCTTTTTTATTTAGCAAAAATAAATAAAAAATTATTAAGAACAGAATCGACATTGCTTTATTCTTCTTTTATATAACTATATTACTGCACATGGCTACTTTTTTATCAATTAATACAAGCAGTCAGATAAATTAACTATTTTGGGACTTTCTATTTTATTTAGAAAGTTCTTAAATCAGAATGTCCCACCCAATACCCAGCTGTTAAAAACGGTTCAATACTCCATGTTATTAGTAGAGGCTGTGTGTCTTGGTGCGCTCCGGGTTCTGTTTACGGTTTGCGTTTTCAGCGTGTAAGCTTGCCGTAGGCGATGATGTCACGCTCAAATGTAAACACAGGAAGAGTTTAACACACGGTGATGGAAATTGGATGCCCGATATAAAGAAACAAATAACCAATAAATATGAAGTTATATTTGAACCTCTGTTGTCAAGCCTTGTCAATGTAACCCACCCCCTTTTCTCACGAATGGAACTGGTGTCGTGGAGTCCGCTTTGAGCGTTTTCCATGGTTAACGCTAAGCTAACGGCTAACGCTAGTTAGCTTAGCCTATTTATTACTAGTTAGCAGCTAACATTGCTTGCATCAATTATATTGCATGTCATTGATCTACCGGTCGATCACGGCCGACTGGTTGGGCACACTGGTCTATAGAAATAAATGCATTCGAACAAGAAACCAATGTATAGTAGACATAGCAATGGCAAAAAAAGTTGAGTGTGAGTAATAATGGCTCGCTGCGGCTCGCTTCTCGTGCAGAGACAGAGAGAGGAGAGATAGTTCGCAACATTTAAATTCCTCGAAAAAAAACTCATAGTAATAATAATTTCCAGAGTATCGATAGCAGTACCGATAACATCGGAGCTTATCAATACTCATTCTCATCAAAGAATCAAACTCATGTTTTTTTCTAATTTAGTACCGGTTCCCGTTTAGAACCGGGGTCCGGGGGGCATTCCTACTTATGAACCGTTCAACCAAGGGGGGTGACCCCCTTGCAACAAGCTGTCTGCGGGTAGCAGGTCAAGGCTCTCCTAGCTAACATGGCTCAGACTGCGTGCTTTTAACTTTCTTTCTTTTCACAGCAGTGCATATGGCCGCCACCGTCGCTGCATTACCTCAACGATGGCAGCACGGTAATGCTAGAGGTTTATTACCACCGTGGTATTATTTCAACATGTGTTATTATGAGTACTTCACTTTACTCAAGTTTAACTCGGACAAACTGTGTTTCAGGTGCTTTTATCGTCTGCATAATGTTCTATGCACTGAGCTCTATATAGATTTATTCTCTCTGTTGAGCGAAGGGGGGTCCGCCTATTTCTAAATCGTTACAATATAAAAATTTTAGTATGGTTAAGTTACGTAATGTGGTTGTGGTTGCTGTGACCCGGTCACAGTGCCAAATGATGTTTGATCGACATCGGACAAGATATTTGATGGGGGGGAGGGGAGGGGGGGATACAGGGATTTTTGTTTCTCATTTCTTGTGGCTCGCTCTATTATGTGTTTGCTCTCGCCCAACAGGACCTTAGCGTGGGGATGTGTATATGTTGTGGTGCTCTACTTCAAGGGAATCACATTCAGTCATACTGCAACCTAGTTGGACTATTAATGGCTGACAGTGCAAAACTTGCAAACAAATTTTATCATAACATAAGCTCCTCTTCTTTTAGCACTAAGTCCCGTGGAGTAGCCATAGTAGCTAAGCGAAAGTTGAATATTAAACTATTAAACGTGTGGTCTGATGCAGAAGGTCAAATTACTATTGCTAAAATGGAATACTGAAAATTGCTCTGATAGCCGCATATGCCCCTAATGTGTATGACGCTAACTTTTATACTGTACTTACTACAGAGATGTTGAAACTACCTGAGTACTCATTTATAGTGGGTGCTGATTTCAATGCCACTTGGGATCCATTGATTGATAAGTCCAGTAATGCTGAAACCCACGATCAGATGCAAGCGACCGTGGCCCTACGTGCCTGGTCTAGGGACACGGGGGTTATTGATATGTGGCGGTTACTCAACCCAACCGCGCGAGACTACTCGTTTTTCTCCGCGAGACATAAAACTTTTTCCAGAATTGATTATGTTTTTTCTTCCTCTAGGCCAGGGGTCTCAAACTCGCGGCCCGCGGGCCATTTGCGGCCCGCGGGATGATATTTTGCGGCCCCCTACCTGACATCAAAGTGTAGTGTTAATGCGGCCCGCGCGCAACTGTTTGCCGAGTCGTTGCGCGAGAGTTGGACGATTAAGATCCAATGATCCGCACGGACGTTAGACGGTGTTGCACTCGCTACACCCAAGTCGCAGAGGCTCTGGCTAGTAGTAACGTTATCATGTTGTGATTTTCGAAGCAAAATAAATATTCAACATTCTCTTTTGAGACTCCGCCTCAGACTCTTATCCTTTGGCACTTGGAACTTACTGTACTTTGCTTGCAGGTCTGCAGCCATTATTGCTGGATCATGAATAGCACCAACTTTAGCCAAGGTACCGTTAGCAAGCTAAGCTAGCTGACCTAGCTCGTCTTCCCCGCATTGCCATTTGATAACGTTAGTCAGCTAACGCTAGGCAGTAGCAACTTGACTTAAATACGATTCACCGTGGGTGCATTATTGTTGATAGACGGACAGTGTCAGGTCCTGGAGAAAGGACAGGCCATCATCTGATTTGATGTAACGTTAAAGCGGATGTTGTTCCAACTAGCTAGCTTTTCAGCTGTTAATGCTACAGTATAATAACACGTCACCAGCAAGCAAAACACATCCCGTCTGAGCTCCCCGTCACACGCTCTGTCGGGGACAATGGAATTTAAGAAAGTGTATCTGCTGCTAAAATGACAAACAGCATCACACTTTAAAACACGTTGATTTTATAATCATCACTCTCCGTCACTCTCTGACGTCAGGCTAGAATTTCCGATACTGGTGAATGAATGAAAACCTTATTTAACAGATTGCAGAATGGGTACAATACAGTACGGCTCAATACACACAATTGTTAAGGGGATGCAGACCAGAGAAAGACTTTCGTCTTGTTTACATCAGGGTCCCCCATTTTCAATTCATAGTGTGGTCTTCAATTCATATGCCTTTTCATAGATAGATAGATATATTTATAGACATTTTACAGCAGCAAGCATGCAAACTAAACGGATGTCCTGATGAATTGAAAATGGGGGACCCTGATGTAAACAAGACGAAAGTACTTCTCTGGTCTGCATCCCCCCAACAATTGTGTGTATTGAGCCGCACTGCACTGGTATCGGAACAACTCTAATTTTAATGCAACCTTTCCTCAAAATTCAGTGCTAAGAACCACAAAAATAAATGGAATGAAATCATCATATCAAGCTGCAAGCAGAATTATTGTTAAATCTATGTCACAATGAGAAAAAGCAACCAAGTCCTCACTCAGTGGCAAGAAGCCATTCTCTCTCTCTGATGTATACATAATAAAATAATGTATGACTGAAGTGATGGAGACCATGTTTGAAGGCAAACAAAAGCAAATCCTCCTCAGATCGCACAGCAACCAGAATAACTGAAATACTGGCTGGTGATTTGATACAGCTTTTTGATAGAATAAATGTCATTGCTAAAGATTGAGAAGATTGGATCAGTTGTACTTTTTTTTGGAATACTTTAAACCCTTTTTTTGTGGAATATTTGATGGGGCCCAGCCTCACCCAGACTTTACCTCCAGCGGCCCCCAGGTAAATTGAGTTTGAGACCCCTGCTCTAGGCTATTCGATAGCATTGACGTTGACTTGAGGCCCATTGCACTGTCAGACCACAAATACATCCTCCTTAAGGGTTCACTTAGTAAAATAACATCCCGTGCCCCTAGATGGCGCTTTAACTCAACGCTGCTGAAGAATGATGAATTCAACCTACAATTTAAGGAGAAGCTCATTGAATTCTTGCAGTTTAATGCTGGATCGGTACAGGACCCCAGAATTTTATGGAATTCGGTTAAGGGGTTTATTAGAAGTAACACCACTCTATTTGCTTCCAATCTCCACAAGGGTCGTCTCTCCAAGTTGGTAGAATTGGAAGAGCTTCATAAAACAATGATGTCTTCTATGCAGCACAGCTACTCTAGCCGACTGGAGCTCCAAATTAAGGTGGTGAAAAAGGAGATTAACTCCATTTTAAGACAACAGTCTGAATTTCAAATGCACAGAACAAGACAACACTACTACTTTCATGGCTCTAGACCTAGTCACCTACTAGCTATGAAGATACAGGCCAGTGAACAATTTGCGGATATCCCTGCCATTAAGAACCAACAGGGGGAGATAACCACCAACCCCAACAAAATCAACGATACATTTTGCTCGTTTTATTCCAACCTGTACGAGTCAGAAGTGGTCTATGATCATACCAAGCTGGAGGACTATCTTAGTCAAATTAACTTACCACAAATCTCAGAGGATGACGCTAAACGGTTAGCTGAACCTATCACACTAGATGAGCTCAGGGAGGCGATTGCTGACATGCAGCGGGGCAAGGCTCCTGGTTGGGACGGCATTCCACCGGAACTCTATATTGCGTTCTGGGATGTACTCGGTCCCTTATTACTCTCAATGATTTTACACTCTGTCAAAGAGGGCAATTTTTCCAGGGATGTCAATATGGCACTTATATCTGTCCTACTCAAGAAAGATAAGGATCCCACCGAATGTGGCAGCTATAGACCCTTAAGTCTCCTCGGAGCCGATCTCAAGCTATATGCCAAGGTGCTAGCCATCCGACTTCAAAAGCATATGACATCTCTGGTTGACCCTGATCAGACTGGCTTTATAAGAGGCCGACTGGTCACGGATAATATCAGACGGTTACTGCACGTGATTGATGCCAGCAAGGATGTCGCAACCCCTACGGCTGTCATGTCGTTAGACGCGATGAAGGCCTTTGACAGATTGGAGTGGTCTTATTTGTGGGCAGTCCTTAGAAGGATGGGGTTAGGTGAGGGGTTCATTCACATGATCAAAGTTCTCTACACAGGACCCTCGGCCATGATCTTAACAGGGAAACTCTGCTCGCCACTCTTCTCTGTCTCGCGCTCTTCTAGACAGGGTTGTCCTCTTAGTCCCGGACTCTTTGCTTTATCACTCGAACCTCTAGCTCAGTACATAAGACAATCCCAGATTATATCCCCTGTGTCAATTAAGGGCACACATCACCATATCAGCTTATATGCAGATGATGTACTCCTATTTATGCAGAACCCCGCCATCTCTCTACCTCATCTTCTCCAAGTAATAGATGATTTTGGCAGTCTATCTGGATTTAAGATCAACTGGCCAAAATCAGCCTTTCTTCCACTCAATGAGACTGCGAAGGTTTCAAGTTTCAAGTTTCAAGTTTCTTTAATAGTTGTCATACAGAAGTACAGAATACTTTTGTACAAAATGCTTCTTACTGTTGCGCTCCAGAGACTGTGCATGACAAGATAAGTATGAAATAAAAACATAGTAAAAATTAGAAGTAAAAAAAGAGGTCACAGTGTTCAGTTTAGACATATGTACAATGTTCGTAGACGTAGTTACCATACAATATACAATACTGTGCAGTGTACTAATATACAATACTATATAGTGCAAGGCATAAATGGACGAGGTGCAGTTTAGGTACAATTCACAGTAGGTGTACGAGTTGTAGTGCAAATCCTTTATCAATAAATATAAAGTGTAAGTGTGTTTGTGTGATCTAAAGTGTGGAGAGTGGGTGCTGCAGTGTGTTGTTTGTTTGAGTGAGTGTGTGCGTGTGGGTGTGTGTGCTGTGTGCATTTGATGGTTGTTGCATAGTGATTATTGTTCGTTTAGCGATTATTGTTCGTTTAGCAGCCTGATGGCCTGGGGATAGAAGCTCCTTCTGAGTCTTTCTGTGCTCGCCATAAGACTCCGGTATCGCTTGCCTGACGGCAGCAGTTCAAAGAGGCAGTTGTTCGGGTGGCTCGAGTCCTTAATAATTCTCTTAGCCTTCCCCTTGCACCGCTTGTTGTAAATGTTCTGGAGGGTGGGCAGCCCCCCTCTAATTGTGCGTTCGGCTGAACGTGTCACTCTTTGTAGTCTGCTACGGTCTTGTGCAGTGCTATTCCCAAACCAGGAGGTGATGTTGCCGGGCAACCATCCTCCCAGCAAACATACTCATGGTAGAGCACTTTAAGTGTTTTGGGATTGAAATATTCCCCACTATTAGCCAGACAGTAAAGTATAACTACTCCAGCTTGGGTGACAAGATTACAAATGATTTCAACAGGTGGTCCAAATTAAAAAACTCATTACAGGCCCGTGCCTCAATAATTAAGATGAATGTTTTACCCAGAATTTACTTTATCAGCTCCATGCTACCGTTATCTCCTCCTGTTGGTTACTGGCAAAAACTGCACTCTGCTGCATATAAATTCGTCTGGAACAACAAACGCCCATGCTGCACAGAGGAGTAAACTAGACGGGGTTTAGCATTTTTCCAGACTTCAAATATTATTTTCAAGCTTACTCTTTGAGACCTCTCATCACTTGGTTTGACGCTCAAGCAGCCGTGTCCTGGCGACCATTGGAGGAAAAGATGGTGTCCCCACATAGACTTCAAGATATTGTGTATACCAACATTTCAATTAAGCAATGCAAATTACGATTTGGCCCTGTTATCACACATGTGATCCAGATTTGGCGTGACACCCAGAAAGCGTGCACTAACCGCCATAAATGGCACACGCATTCCCCCTTATTCAATAACAATTTACTCCTTATTGGACAACAACCCATTAGATACCCTAGATGGGAAGGGAAAGGCAGTGTTCGAATTATGAGGGGGCCAATGGGGGCTCAGCCCCCATAGCTATAGTCTGAGCCCCCATAGTCAAGACCCCCTGTGGGGGTCTCTGAAAAAAATTACATAATTTTTTTTTCTTTTATGTACGAATTAGTATTATTTATGTTACCTAAATAAATTGTTAATAGATCATATTTTTCTTTTCAGTTTTTAAAAGAACCGAGTAATTAATGTTGTGGAATAGGCTGCATTTCACCTCCAAGCCGCTATGCGTCGCCCATGAGCGTCGCCCATAAGTTTAACGCTACTTTTTCTTGTTTTTTTTTTTTTGTAATTTTAATTATGTATATTTTCTGGGCCCCCTTTGGCTGTGGGTCTGGTGGTCGTGGGCTCGGACTGGGGGGGGGGGGCGTGGTTCGGGGTCTCTGCGGGTCGAGGCATTAAAGAGGCGTGATGCTTTGGCCCGCGGGGGCGCCGGACTCCGGGTCCTCCGGGGTTGGGGTTCGTGGCTGCCGGGCCTGGAGATGGAGGGGGCTCAGGAAGCCCGTTTTATAGTAAATGTTTTATTTTCCTTATACTTTGTGACCACTTATTTTAACTGGTTATATATGTGTTCTGGGTCCCCTTGATTGTGTCGGAGGGTCACAGGCTCGGGGTGGGGGGGCCCTTGGTTTCCGGCCCTCGGCGGGTCGGGGTGTTAAAGAGGCATGATGCTCTGACTCGCTGGAGTGCCGGACTAGGGGCTCTCGAGGGTTGGGGATCGTGGCTGCGATGGTTGGTGAGGGAGGGGGCTTGGGATGTTAAATGTATAATCTGTCTAATTTATTGTCTAATCATTGTTGTGTTAGTTTATGTTTTTGGATGTCTTTTATGTATTATGGTTATTATTGTGTTGTGAGTTGTGTTGTTTCATGTTTGAAAAATGGAAAATAAAAAAGATTTTATCACAAAAAAGAATATCAGTATTGTAAATCATTTTCATGATTGTCCCATATAAATTGGGCCAAAATTGAATTCCAAGTACTGTGTCTCAAATGATTCAACAGGAGGCTTAAATGATTCTATTCAGAATCACAGAATCAACGTCATACATTTTTATTCTGATATACCAATTTCATTTTAGGAGGACTCTGGGGAGGAGAACTATTATTTTCAAACCCGGGACGTCTAGATTATTTATTCTCTTCCCATGAGCTGTTTGTCTTTGGATGGGGGGGGGCATTCCTCGCTGCCCCCAAGCCCTCTTCATCAGGGCCAACAGAGCTGGGCAAACAAGATCTGGGGTCCAGTCAATTTGTCTGGACAAATGTGGGGATTTGGGGCCACTGCAGACTATACAGGGGTACAGAGTATTAAGTGTTTGTGTGCCGACCGACCCACCACCCCCGCCCCCCCCCCCCCACCCCCACACAATCCCCTGTCTTCACAAAGTCAGTTAATTCGCGCTGCCCTTTGTTTCGCGAGGCTTGGTGAAGACTTGAACCTGACACTCTGGACCAGGGCAGCGGAGACTGTAATTCCACCAATTCCCTTTTGCATTTTTTTTTCTTTTGTCATTTTCATACACTCTTGTATTCGTTTTTTACCCAGGCTGCTCCCTCTCTTCCTGTTTCACATCAGATCTTTTCAGCCAGTCTGTCCAGCTATTGTCCCTCATATGAAACGTGGACAACAAAAAAATGCAACTCAATTCAATTTTCCCTCCCATTTCCCACCTTTGCACTTTACATTTTAGACCCTTTTCTCCACTCGGTGGGATTTCAGTGCGTGAGTGGGTCACTGTAGGTGTATGGAGTAGGGGTGGTGTGTGTGTGTGTGTGTGTGTGTGTGTGTGTGTGTGTGTGTGTGTGTGTGTGTGTGTGTGTGTGTGTGTGTGTGTGTGTGTGTGTGTGTGTGTGTGTGTGTGTGTGTGTCTGTGTGTGTGTGTGTGTGTGTGTGTGTGTGTGTGTGTGTGTGTGTGTGTGTGTGTGTGTGTGTGTGTGTGTGTGTGTGTGTGTGTGTGTGTGTGTGTGTGTGTGTGTGTGTGTGTGTGTGTGTGTGTGTGTGTGTGTGTGTGTGTGTGTGTGGAGACGTGTACAGCTCATCCCCCCCCCCCCCCTTCCCTGCATCCTTCAACCCTCCCTCCCCGGTCAACAATGGCCCAAGGACCCCAGTGCATTAGTACAAGTGGCTGAGACTGTGGCTGTGGGGCCAGGGCGCTATATCTCGGGCCCCTACGTCCTCCTCCACACCGGGCTCCAGCCTGGCCTCGCCTGTGCTCCGCTGGCATGCTGATCAGAGGATTACCGGGCCTGGCTGGAGGTAGGATCCGGTCAAGAGCAACGCTGGAGAAAGAGAAAGGCCTGCGGGGGAAGATGAGGTACATGCTGGTCACACACTCACTCCAGACACTTGTCCCCCGGCTCTCGTCTTGAGGAGAAGGCAGCGGCGGCGGCGCCCACATGGCCGGGCCACCCTCTGCTCTTCTCCCCGTCCCAAGCAGCAGCATCCAGGCCTGGTTACAGTGTTACTGCCCAAGCAGCAGCATCCAGGCCTGGTTACAGTGTTACTGCCCAAGCAGCAGCATCCAGGCCTGGTTACAGTGTTACTGCCCAAGCAGCAGCATCCAGGCTTCATGGTTACAGTGTTACTGCCCAAGCAGCAGCATCCAGGCCTCATGGTTACAGTGTTACTGCCCAAGCAGCAGCATCCAGGCCTCATGGTTACAGTGTTACTGCCCAAGCAGCAGCATCCAGGCCTGGTTACAGTGTTACTGCCCAAGCAGCAGCATCCAGGCCTCATGGTTACAGTGTTACTGCCCAAGCAGCAGCATCCAGGCCTGGTTACAGTGTTACTGCCCAAGCAGCAGCATCCAGGCCTCATGGTTACAGTGTTACTGCCCAAGCAGCAGCATCCAGGCCTCATGGTTACAGTGTTACTGCCCAAGCAGCAGCATCCAGGCCTCATGGTTACAGTGTTACTGCCCAAGCAGCAGCAGCCAGGCCTCATGGTTACAGTGTTACTGCCCAAGCAGCAGCATCCAGGCCTGGTTACAGTGTTAGTGCCCAAGCAGCAGCATCCAGGCCTCATGGTTACAGTGTTAGTGCCCAAGCAGCAGCATCCAGGCCTCATGGTTACAGTGTTACTGCCCAAGCAGCAGCATCCAGGCCTGGTTACAGTGTTACTGCCCAAGCAGCAGCATCCAGGCCTGGTTACAGTGTTAGTGCCCAAGCAGCAGCATCCAGGCCTCATGGTTACAGTGTTACTGCCCAAGCAGCAGCATCCAGGCCTCATGGTTACAGTGTTACTGCCCAAGCAGCAGCATCCAGGCCTCATGGTTACAGTGTTAGTGCCCAAGCAGCAGCATCCAGGCCTGGTTACAGTGTTAGTGCCCAAGCAGCAGCATCCAGGCCTGGTTACAGTGTTACTGCCCAAGCAGCAGCATCCAGGCCTGGTTACAGTGTTACTGCCCAAGCAGCAGCATCCAGGCCTCATGGTTACAGTGTTACTGCCCAAGCAGCAGCATCCAGGCCTCACGGTTACAGTGTTACTGCCCAAGCAGCAGCATCCAGGCCTGGTTACAGTGTTACTGCCCAAGCAGCAGCATCCAGGCCTCATGGTTACAGTGTTACTGCCCAAGCAGCAGCATCCAGGCCTCATGGTTACAGTGTTACTGCCCAAGCAGCAGCATCCAGGCCTGGTTACAGTGTTACTGCCCAAGCAGCAGCATCCAGGCCTCATGGTTACAGTGTTACTGCCCAAGCAGCAGCATCCAGGCCTCATGGTTACAGTGTTACTGCCCAAGCAGCAGCATCCAGGCCTCATGGTTACAGTGTTACTGCCCAAGCAGCAGCATCCAGGCCTCATGGTTACAGTGTTACTGCCCAAGCAGCAGCATCCAGGCCTGGTTACAGTGTTACTGCCCAAGCAGCAGCATCCAGGCCTCATGGTTACAGTGTTACTGCCCAAGCAGCAGCATCCAGGCCTGGTTACAGTGTTACTGCCCAAGCAGCAGCATCCAGGCCTCATGGTTACAGTGTTACTGCCCAAGCAGCAGCATCCAGGCCTGGTTACAGTGTTACTGCCCAAGCAGCAGCATCCAGGCCTCATGGTTACAGTGTTACTGCCCAAGCAGCAGCATCCAGGCCTCATGGTTACAGTGTTAGTGCCCAAGCAGCAGCATCCAGGCCTGGTTACAGTGTTACTGCCCAAGCAGCAGCATCCAGGCCTCATGGTTACAGTGTTACTGCCCAAGCAGCAGCATCCAGGCCTCATGGTTACAGTGTTACTGCCCAAGCAGCAGCATCCAGGCCTGGTTACAGTGTTACTGCCCAAGCAGCAGCATCCAGGCCTGGTTACAGTGTTAGTGCCCAAGCAGCAGCATCCAGGCCTGGTTACAGTGTTACTGCCCAAGCAGCAGCATCCAGGCCTGGTTACAGTGTTACTGCCCAAGCAGCAGCATCCAGGCCTCATGGTTACAGTGTTACTGCCCAAGCAGCAGCATCCAGGCCTGGTTACAGTGTTAGTGCCCAAGCAGCAGCATCCAGGCCTGGTTACAGTGTTACTGCCCAAGCAGCAGCATCCAGGCCTGGTTACAGTGTTAGTGCCCAAGCAGCAGCATCCAGGCCTGGTTACAGTGTTACTGCCCAAGCAGCAGCATCCAGGCCTGGTTACAGTGTTACTGCCCAAGCAGCAGCATCCAGGCCTGGTTACAGTGTTACTGCCCAAGCAGCAGCATCCAGGCCTCATGGTTACAGTGTTAGTGCCCAAGCAGCAGCATCCAGGCCTCATGGTTACAGTGTTACTGCCCAAGCAGCAGCATCCAGGCCTGGTTACAGTGTTACTGCCCAAGCAGCAGCATCCAGGCCTCATGGTTACAGTGTTAGTGCCCAAGCAGCAGCATCCAGGCCTGGTTACAGTGTTACTGCCCAAGCAGCAGCATCCAGGCCTGGTTACAGTGTTACTGCCCAAGCAGCAGCATCCAGGCCTCATGGTTACAGTGTTACTGCCCAAGCAGCAGCATCCAGGCCTGGTTACAGTGTTACTGCCCAAGCAGCAGCATCCAGGCCTCATGGTTACAGTGTTAGTGCCCAAGCAGCAGCATCCAGGCCTCATGGTTACAGTGTTAGTGCCCAAGCAGCAGCATCCAGGCCTCATGGTTACAGTGTTAGTGCCCAAGCAGCAGCATCCAGGCCTCATGGTTACAGTGTTACTGCCCAAGCAGCAGCATCCAGGCCTCATGGTTACAGTGTTAGTGCCCAAGCAGCAGCATCCAGGCCTGGTTACAGTGTTAGTGCCCAAGCAGCAGCATCCAGGCCTCATGGTTACAGTGTTACTGCCCAAGCAGCAGCATCCAGGCCTGGTTACAGTGTTACTGCCCAAGCAGCAGCATCCAGGCCTCATGGTTACAGTGTTACTGCCCAAGCAGCAGCATCCAGGCCTGGTTACAGTGTTAGTGCCCAAGCAGCAGCATCCAGGCCTCATGGTTACAGTGTTACTGCCCAAGCAGCAGCATCCAGGCCTCATGGTTACAGTGTTACTGGTTTCTATAGCTCAGCTCAGTGGTTCTACATGCAGGAGACAGGTGGCTAGCATCCTAGTATTGAGAGGGGGGGGGTCACTCAGTGTACCCCAGCATTGAGAGGGGGGGGGGGGGTCACTCAGTGTACCCCAGCATTGAGAGAGAGGGGGGGGTCACTCAGTGTACCCAAGCATTGAGAGAGAGAGGGGGGGGTCACTCAGTGTACCCCAGCATTGAGAGAGAGGGGGGGGGTCACTCAGTGTACCCCAGCATTGAGAGAGAGGGGGGGGGTCACTCAGTGTACCCCAGCATTGAGAGAGGGGGGGGTCACTCAGTGTACCCCAGCATTGAGAGAGGGGGGGGGGCACTCGGTGTACCCCAGCATTGAGAGAGAGAGGGGGGGGGGGTCACTCAGTGTACCCCAGCATTGAGAGAGAGGGGGGGGGGCACTCAGTGTACCCCAGCATTGAGAGAGGGGGGGGGGGGGTCACTCAGTGTACCCCAGCATTGAGAGAGAGAGGGGGGTCACTCAGTGTACCCCAGCATTGAGAGAGAGAGGGGGGTCACTCAGTGTACCCCAGCATTGAGAGAGGGGGGGGGGGTCACTCAGTGTACCCCAGCATTGAGAGAGAGGGGGGGGGGGTCACTCAGTGTACCCCAGCATTGAGAGAGAGGGGGGGGGGGTCACTCAGTGTACCCCAGCATTGAGAGAGGGGGGGGGGGGGGGTCACTCAGTGTACCCCAGCATTGAGAGAGAG
The DNA here is from genome assembly GCF_963971535.1 of Notolepis coatsorum. Taxonomy (NCBI): domain Eukaryota; kingdom Metazoa; phylum Chordata; class Actinopteri; order Aulopiformes; family Paralepididae; genus Notolepis; species Notolepis coatsorum. Next base: position 13,941,473 of record NC_140169.1, read on the forward strand.
GGGGGGGGGGTCACTCAGTGTACCCCAGCATTGAGAGAGGGGGGGGGGGGGTCACTCAGTGTACCCCAGCATTGAGAGAGAGGGGGGGGGGGGGTCACTCAGTGTACCCCAGCATTGAGAGAGAGGGGGGGGTCACTCAGTGTACCCCAGCATTGAGAGAGAGAGGGGGGGGGGTCACTCAGTGTACCCCAGCATTGAGAGAGAGGGGGGGGGGGGTCACTCAGTGTACCCCAACATTGAGAGAGGGGGGGGGGGTCACTCAGTGTACCCCAGCATTGAGAGAGAGGGGGCGGGGGTCACTCAGTGTACCCCAGCATTGAGAGAGAGAGGGGGGGGTCACTCAGTGTACCCCAGCATTGAGAGAGAGGGGGGGGGGTCACTCAGTGTACCCCAGCATTGAGAGAGAGGGGGGGGGGGGGTCACTCAGTGTACCCCAGCATTGAGAGAGGGGGGGGTCACTCAGTGTACCCCAGCATTGAGAGAGGGGGGGGGGGTCACTCAGTGTACCCCAGCATTGAGAGAGAGAGGGGGGTCACTCAGTGTACCCCAGCATTGAGAGAGAGGGGGGCGGGGGTCACTCAGTGTACCCCAGCATTGAGAGAGAGAGGGGGGGGTCACTCAGTGTACCCAGGCATTGAGAGAGAGAGGGGGGGGGGTCACTCAGTGTACCCCAGCATTGAGAGAGAGGGGGGGGGGGGTCACTCAGTGTACCCCAGCATTGAGAGAGAGAGGGGGGGGTCACTCAGTGTACCCAGGCATTGAGAGAGAGAGGGGGGGGTCACTCAGTGTACCCCAGCATTGAGAGAGAGGGGGGGGGGGGTCACTCAGTGTACCCCAGCATTGAGAGAGAGGGGGGGGGGGGGGTCACTCAGTGTACCCCAGCATTGAGAGAGAGGGGGGGGTCACTCAGTGTACCAAGGTGGTCCGGTGATTGCATGCAATGCTGAATGTGTGTGTGTGTGTGTGTGTGTGTGTGTGTGTGTGTGTGTGTGTGTGTGTGTGTGTGTGTGTGTGTGTGTGTGTGTGTGTGTGTGTGTGTGTGTGTGTGTGTGTGTGTGTGTGTGTGTGTGTGTGTGTGTGCGCGTGTGTGCGCGTGTGTGCGCGTGTGTGCGTACGTGCGTGTGTGTGTGTTTTCTGGGGTTGTAGGATGGGCAGGCGGGCTACAATATGGGACTTTAATTCAGACCAGAGCCTCTCTATGCAGAGCAATTAGCCTTGGGGAGGAGAGAGAGAGAGAGAGAGAGAGAGAGAGAGAGAGAGAGAGAGAGAGAGAGAGAGAGAGAGAGAGAGAGAGAGAGAGAGAGAGAGAGAGAGAGAGAGAGAGAGAGAGAGAGAGAAGACGCAGAAGAAGAGAATTGTGAATTTGACACATTAAATGGTGGCCATCATTAGCATATGGGTGTGTAGAGTCGGGGTGCATTCACTGGATGTTTGAATGCATGTTGGTTAACTGGCATGAATATACCTCCTCCCTCCCTCCCTCCCCCTCCTCCAGTCTCTGTCCATCATCCCCATGGCCACCTTTCAGCTATAATCACCCCCCTATTTCACTCCTTTTTCCATTTCTTTTCTGTGCCTTTTCTCTCCACCTCGTCTTTTCCTGCCACCGCGCTGAATGGCATGGGTCGGGCGTCAGCCCAGCAGTTGCCAAATCACAACAAATTAAGCGACAACAATGTGACGTGTAGCGGACAATTCACATAATACTAAAAGTAGCTAATATCTTATTTATGAAATGTGATGAAGAAAGGTGTGTATGAGGGGATAGGTGAACAGTGTATAATTTCAAGTTCAAGTTTTGTTTTATTTGTCACATATAAGGTACATGTACATTACAGTGAAATGCTTGGTTCTGTATGAGCCCCCTGAGATTGTGCTTCATACAGTAAAGAAAAGTAAAAATAATTAAGTCCAAACACTATACAAAATATACAATAAAAGATTGGCCCCGTTCACTGATATCTGACATCAAACTGGATTAAACAGTAGAATTTGAATCTTTACTTGTCGAGTACATGTTTGCACAGACCAGGAAGTTTGTCCTCTGCGTTTCACCCGTCCGAACTCTTTAGGAGCCTTGTTCACCTCGTCACCATATTGCTCAAGTTTCGCTAATATTATGGAAAAATCATATATGTTCACCCTCTTACATTCCTTGTGCAATATTTAGTGTAATATTCCTTTACTCCATTTACGATAAACCAGTTTACTGGAATAAATTATCTAGCGTACAGAGAGCATGTTCTGTCTGGAACAACTCCGACCACTCTCTCAGAACTAAATATTAGGGACTCAGGTCCTGCCAGGTGCAGCTTATCAGTATTCATCCCACACTGTTGTCTTATGAGAACTGCCTGACCTTTCTTCCTGTACGCAAAACCTTGATTTCTTTGACTATGAGGCTGAAAGTATCCTTGGCCTTGTGGCTCATCCGCTCTCTGTATCAAACTGAGACTCTGTGCACAGAATAAACTAGCTTTTTGTTCCTATCCATTGACTCAATCTCAATTTCCACAAGTTCACCAGACTTATAATGTTTCACATAGGGCTGTCAAAATGAAAGCTTTAATTTTGGAGATTAATTTAAATGATTTAAAGCATTAAAATAAATGTATCTAGATTAATCTATGGAGTGAAAAATCTTCAATCTTAGCACCGCGGATATAAGAAAGAGGTCTAGCTGAGTCAATGTCGATGGTGTTGTTGAACATTTGTATTTCACAGGAGAGAAACTGTATTCAAAGAAAGCTATTAAAATAGTCTTTGAATCGAAATATACTTTTTTTGTGTTGATTTTACATTAATTCCATGATTTTACTCAAGTAAATATCTGTTACAAGTTTTGGTATTACTGTAAGTAGAAAAATGCTATTTTTAATCTAGATTAATTACAGAAAATTGTGAGATTAATTAGTAAAAGAAAAAATTGTCTATTGACAGCACTAGTATCACAACATTATAAAAAAGGGCACGTCAAGAACCCAAATAGTCCAAACAACTGGCAGATGCTACAAGCGCATGATTACCTGATTCTACTTCTGCCGTAGTTCTCGTGTTTTGAAATACACGCCGGTGAATTAGTCATCGGCTCGTTGAAATACATTCAGAGCGATCTCCAAAAACAAAGATGGCGACGAGGTGAATAAGGTGAATAGTCCGGCGCCTGGGGACCAACTCTGGTTGTAAAGAGTCAGTACCTTGGTGGTTCTGGATGGTGAGTCAGTACCTGGTTCTGGATGGTGAGTCAGTACCTGGTTCTGATGGTGAGTCAGTACCTGGTTCTGATGGTGAGTCAGTACCTGGTTCTGGATGATGAGTATGTACCTGGTTCTGATGATGAGTCAGTACCTGGTTCTGATGATGAGTCAGTACCTGGTTCTGATGGTGAGTCAGTACCTGGTTCTGGATGATGAGTATGTTCCTGGTTCTGATGGTGAGTCAGTACCTGGTTCTGGATGATGAGTATGTACCTGATTCTGATGGTGAGTCAGTACCTGGTTCTGGATGATGAGTATGTACCTGGTTCTGATGATGAGTCAGTACCTGGTTCTGATGATGAGTCAGTACCTGGTTCTGGATGATGAGTCTGTACCTGGTTCTGGATGATGAGTCTGTACCTGGTTCTGATGTTGAGTCAGTACCTGGTTCTGATGATGAGTCTGTACCTGGTTCTGATGGTGAGTCAGTACCTGGTTCTGATGATGAGTCTGTACCTGGTTCTGATGATGAGTCAGTACCTGGTTCTGATGGTGAGTCAGTACCTGGTTCTGGATGATGAGTATGTACCTGGTTCTGATGGTGAGTCAGTACCTGGTTCTGGATGATGAGTATGTACCTGGTTCTGATGATGAGTCAGTACCTGGTTCTGATGATGAGTCAGTACCTGGTTCTGGATGATGAGTCTGTACCTGGTTCTGGATGATGAGTCTGTACCTGGTTCTGATGTTGAGTCAGTACCTGGTTCTGATGATGAGTCTGTACCTGGTTCTGATGGTGAGTCAGTACCTGGTTCTGATGATGAGTCTGTACCTGGTTCTGATGGTGAGTCAGTACCTGGTTCTGGATGATGAGTCTGTACCTGGTTCTGATGATGAGTCAGTACCTGGTTTTGATGGTGAGTCAGTACCTGGTTCTGATGGTGAGTCAGTACCTGGTTCTGGATGATGAGTCTGTACCTGGTTCTGATGTTGAGTCAGTACCTGGTTCTGGATGATGAGTCTGTACCTGGTTCTGATGATGAGTCAGTACCTGGTTCTGATGATGAGTCAGTACCTGGTTCTGGATGATGAGTCTGTACCTGGTTCTGGATGATGAGTCTGTACCTGGTTCTGATGTTGAGTCAGTACCTGGTTCTGATGATGAGTCTGTACCTGGTTCTGATGGTGAGTCAGTACCTGGTTCTGGATGATGAGTCTGTACCTGGTTCTGATGATGAGTCAGTACCTGGTTCTGATGATGAGTCAGTACCTGGTTCTGGATGATGAGTCTGTACCTGGTTCTGGATGATGAGTCTGTACCTGGTTCTGATGTTGAGTCAGTACCTGGTTCTGATGATGAGTCTGTACCTGGTTCTGATGGTGAGTCAGTACCTGGTTCTGATGATGAGTCTGTACCTGGTTCTGATGATGAGTCAGTACCTGGTTCTGATGGTGAGTCAGTACCTGGTTCTGGATGATGAGTATGTACCTGGTTCTGATGGTGAGTCAGTACCTGGTTCTGGATGATGAGTATGTACCTGGTTCTGATGATGAGTCAGTACCTGGTTCTGATGATGAGTCAGTACCTGGTTCTGATGATGAGTCAGTACCTGGTTCTGGATGATGAGTCTGTACCTGGTTCTGGATGATGAGTCTGTACCTGGTTCTGATGTTGAGTCTGTACCTGGTTCTGATGATGAGTCTGTACCTGGTTCTGATGTTGAGTCAGTACCTGGTTCTGATGATGAGTCTGTACCTGGTTCTGATGGTGAGTCAGTACCTGGTTCTGATGATGAGTCTGTACCTGGTTCTGATGATGAGTCAGTACCTGGTTTTGATGATGAGTCAGTACCTGGTTCTGATGGTGAGTCAGTACCTGGTTCTGATGGTGAGTCAGTACCTGGTTCTGGATGATGAGTCTGTACCTGGTTCTGATGATGAGTCTGTACCTGGTTCTGATGATGAGTCAGTACCTGGTTCTGATGATGAGTCAGTACCTGGTTCTGGATGATGAGTCAGTACCTGGTTCTGATGATGAGTCAGTACCTGGTTCTGATGATGAGTCTGTACCTGGTTCTGATGTTGAGTCAGTACCTGGTTCTGATGATGAGTCTGTACCTGGTTCTGATGATGAGTCTGTACCTGGTTCTGATGTTGAGTCAGTACCTGGTTCTGATGATGAGTCTGTACCTGGTTCTGATGATGAGTCTGTACCTGGTTCTGATGGTGAGTCTGTACCTGGTTCTGATGTTGAGTCAGTACCTGGTTCTGATGATGAGTCTGTACCTGGTTCTGATGATGAGTCTGTACCTGGTTCTGATGGTGAGTCAGTACCTGGTTCTGATGATGAGTCTGTACCTGGTTCTGGATGTTGAGTCAGTACCTGGTTCTGATGATGAGTCAGTACCTGGTTCTGATGATGAGTCAGTACCTGGTTCTGATGATGAGTCTGTACCTGGTTCTGATGATGAGTCAGTACCTGGTTCCGGATGATGGCAGGAAACCACAGAGCTCGTATTCCGTAGTCTGCCGTCTGTCTGCCGTCACTCCAAGAGAATGAAGCTGAACGGCCCTCGGTTTGTATAAATAACAATAATAAAACATTTGAAAAAATCATTATCTCTTTCCAGAATCAAGATAATCCACAGACCTTGTTGTGAAAACGTTCATTTCAGGAACTATCTTCTATGACAATTCATTCTCTTTCATTTAACCCAATGAAGTCTTAACTTCGATCTTTAAAAAAAAAAAAATTTAGATTGATGTCTTCAGTGGGCCTGGAAAAGAGCAAAGCAGCAGCAGGCCCAGCAGTGTGGCCCAGTTTGGCTCAGTGTGGCGCCTTTCCCTGCATTGTGCTGTGGGCTCCCCACACCAGCTTTCCCCTGTCACATTAGCACCACGTCAACACAACGACCCCAACCCACACCCGGCCCCCTCTGCTCTCTCTACCCACAGGCTCCCCTGCAGGAGTGGAGTGTTTTCAGATGAAGCGAGACGCTTATGTACACGCTTGTTTTCTCTCTCAAGACCTCTGTGAGAATACAAACCTTTCCCCCCCGTTTTGATGTCAACCAGAACGTGCAACTTTCCAAACTTCACTCGAGCAAAAACATTTTAAGAAAAAAGGAAGGAAGAGGAAAGATCAGGGTCACCTGAAGGATCGTGAGGTCACCCCTGACCTGTCCGCGAGGTGCTCAGTCTGTTTTCCTCCCCATAGGTCAAAGGTCACGAGCGTCGCGGCCAGACTGAGGTCACGTGTCCATCTGGCGGAGAGATGAAGGTCAGGGTCACGGCGTCTGGTCGGAAATTGTAGGTGAGCTCATATGATGACATTTGACCCCTATAGGGGAACCATCAGAGAACCAGTGCTTTCAGCTAAGGTCAGGGATTTATTATTATTATTATTATTATTATTATTATTATTATTATTATTATTATTATTATTATTATTATTATTATTATTATTATTATTATTATTATTATTATTATTATTATTATTATTATTATTATTATTATTATTATTATTATTATTATTATTATTATTATTATTATTATTATTATTATTATTATTATTATTATTATTATTATTATTATTATTATTATTATTATTATTATTATTATTATTATTATTATTATTATTATTATTATTATTATTATTATTATTATTATTATTATTATTATTATTATTATTATTATTATTATTATTATTATCATTATTCTTGTTATTATCTGGATGTTCTGATAAAAAGATTCATGAAAATGGTTAAAGACTCATAACTAAGGTTTTAGAGCCCTAGAATGTGGTGTTATCAGGAGCTCTGACTGTGAGTGAGACATGCACTTTCCTAACTCGGCACAATGCTTGATATATAAAATTTTTATTATTTTACTAGTCATTTTACAATATTTTGGTATAATGCTAATGTAATGAGGTGGGTGGGGTTGGATGGGTGTGGGGGGGTATGTTTGATTATGTTATGTATATTGTTTCGTATGTTTATTGTTGGTTTTATTTTTAATTATGTTGTTTGTTTGTATTTATCGTTTTGTGTGGACCCCAGGAAGAGTAGCTGTTGCCATTTGTAGCTAATGGGGATCCAAATAAACTTAAACTTAAACTGTACTACTGTAACTCTCACATGTATACTCTATAATATTATGTCACTACAGATCAGGGGCAGTAAGAAAGTGAGGAGCAACAGCCATAGAGCAAGTAGGGGTTTCAGTGCCTTGCTCAAGGGTCATTTGACTGTAGCTGTTGCATGGACTGGCCAGGTGACTCTCCCGTCATGGGACATTCTCTCTGACCATCAGGGTAGTCCTGGGGAACAAGAAGACCAAACTTTAATCATGAAACGTCAGGTTGGCCTGATAGTTAGAGAGGCAGAGTACAGCAACTTGCAATGGGCCTGGTCTACAAAATACACTACACCACTCAGGTACGCATGTACATGTTGAAATACTTTCCAATGGTCAGTGAATACCACGACCACAACACCAGAGGGAGCTCCACAAATCATGTTCAACACAGATTCGGCTCAAACAAGGGACTAAACCCGTTTTGCAATTATGCCACAACAATGTGGAACGCCCTACCCACAGCCGTAAAATAATGTGAATCACTACCCACCTTCAAAACCGCTCTTAACGAGCACCTACAGGAGGCTGCAATTCGAAACTGGCCACCGTAAATGTCCAAACCCCCCGACCCCCACCCCCTCCTAATAGACAGTCTCCTCCCCACCGCATGTATATATTTTGGGCAACAGTACTGTATATTTGCATATCGTATATGTCACAAATGTAACAGTACTATATACCTGTATGTCACGTATGTCCCTATGTCATAATTGTCATGATGTCATGTATGTTGTGTATGTCATAAATGTCCATTATGAATTGAAAATGGGGGACCCTGATGTAAACAAGACAAACGTCTTTCTCTGGTCTGCATCCCCATAACAATTGTGTGTGTATTGAGCTGTACTGTATTGTACCCATTCTGCAATCTGTTAAATAAAGTTTTCATTCATTCATTCATTCATTCAGCTGTCATCATGGAAGATTGGCACCCTGTGGCCGTGAGAGGTAAGTGCACCGTGTGTAAGTAATGGTTGGTAATAGAAAATGGCAAGGTCACTTTGGCCACTGTTTTACATTTTGTGTCGTTCGCATTTCATGTTCTAGAAATGAGACGGTAGCCTTTAACGCAATTTGTGGCACTGGTCGTGTCTGACCAGAGGAGCTTGATTGTTCTATGTTCGGCCCATCGTGGCCCAACTCTGTAAATGTTTGCATTTTAGTTTATTAATGCACACAAACACAAATAGGGATGCACGATATATTGATGACCATATTATATCATATATCGGTATAAGTGTGATGAGAAGATTTTACAGTTATGAACTCTGATAGGGTAGATGTTGCTTGTACTTTTCATTTGATATACATGTTTGCTAATGTTCGACTGACCTTCTGTCTGAACTGTACTTGTTTATCCAATGTGTTTTTACAGTATATGTCTATGTTGTACACAGGTCTCTCCTGAAAAATAGATCTCTGTCTCAAATGAGCTTACAGTACCTGTATAAATACGGGACAAATAAAAGAAAATAAACAGAAAATAAACAGAAAATTCCAATAAAAATTAAATGTATCATACAGAGAAACAACAAGGATGCCACATCATAGATAGTGTTCTGGCATGGTCTGAACTGGTCTTCCACAAAGTGCCACGCCTACAGGCCGCCACTAGGGGCAGAGTGGCTAATCGTGAGTTACTGATTGATTGATTGATTGAACATTTTAATTAACAGATTGCAGAATGGGTACAGTACAGTACAACTCAATACATACATGATACAATTGTTAAGGGGATGCAGACCAGAGAAAGACTTTCATCTTGTTTACATCAGGGTCCCCCATTTTCAATTCATAATGACATTTATGACATACACAACATACAGATATACAGATATAAAAATCTAATCTAATCATCTAATCTAATCTAACCATGACATTTATGACATACATGACATACAGATATACAGTACTGTTACATTTGTGACATACAAGATATGCAAATATACAGTACTGTTAAACAGAGATCCTAGCAGATAATATATACATAGGGGGAGGGAACTGTACAATAGGAGGGGGTGGGTGGGTGGGAGGATGTTCGGACATTTATGGCGGCCAGTTTCGAATTGCAGCCTCCCGAAGGTGCTTTTTTAGAGCGGTTTTGAAGGTGGGTAGGGATTCAAAAATGTTTAAGGCTGTGGGTAGGGTGTTCCACATTTATGTGGCATAATTGCGAAATGTGTTTAGTCCCTTGTTTGAGACAAATCTGGGTTGCACATGATTTGTGGAACTCCCTCGGGTGTTGTGGTCGTGGTATTCACTGACCTTTGGGAAGTACCCCGACATGTACAGTCAGTGACACAAATTCAGCATGGGACATTCAGACCCACCAGCCCACACACCGGCCCACACACCGGCCCACTAGGGTTGCCACCTTTGACCAATAGAAATAAGGGACACCTATCATCGAGCGTGCACGTAGCGCGCACGAAAAAAGAATTGTTGCGGTTTTGGGGCGTTTTTTGTCACTATTTTTTTTTTAACTTCATTTCGGTTTTAGGGTTAGGCTTAGGGTTATGTTATTTAATTATTTTGGTGAGCCAGCCCCCCAAACTCCTGAAATGCATAGAAATCTATGAAATCTAAATAAAACAATCTATGACATTTATATTAAAAAGAGCTAGCCCCACAAACCCCTAAAATACATAGAAATCTATGCATTTTGGAACAGTTACTATATATAGTCAAGAAAGCATTTAGTCATACTTAAAGTTTAAATGGCTTTATTTGCATTTAACATTGTTTAAATAAATTGGCTGAACTATAGCCTCAACTTGAGCATAATACTGTATGAATATAAAGTGCTGTAAAAACAAAGCCTGGGAACACTTTTACTGAAAGAGGTCAATAATACAATGAAACACTTGTGTGACCCAAATTAAAAGATTAATAAAAAATAAAGTGCAAAGAAGAGTAGGCTCCTGGCTGCCAGGGCAGGTAAATAGAAATACAGACATCTAGTTAAAAACACAACCAGATAAATAAGATGTAATATCCCATACCGAATCATTCTCAGGAGATGTTTCAGTTATGAAGAACTGTGACACCTGTGCTTGGGTCCTTTGCGTTCTTATATTTCGGGAATATTGATCTCCTGAGAGAGAGATTAAGGAAGCACAATGTGTCACTCCTTATAAGGAAAGTTTGATTGATTGTAACCACGCCCCTTTTGAGATGATTTATGCCCCCATAAGTCCCGCCCCCTTCTCTGATTGGTCGAGGATTCAAGGAGGCGGGACATCCGGTTTCGAGGGGAGGGACATCCGGTTTAGGAGGGAGAGGGACATCTGGTTACGGAAGGGGAGGAGTTTTCAGAATTTTTTCAAAATAATTTTTTTTTTTTTTTTTTTTTAAAGTTCTTCAAAATAAAAGATTCAAAGGTTTCTTTTTATTTTCAGATTGTGTGTATTCCAAGGTTTTCAGATTAAACATTTCACTATATGTATTCCAAAAGTCTTCAGAATATAGTTTCACAACAATCTTAAGAATAAATGTGTGTGGTTTAAGTTACAGAATTAAGAATAAAGTTTCAGAATAAATGTAAAATGCCAAATGCAAAATACAAGGTGTGTTTTCTTCCAAGTGGTATGGTTTGAGCAGAAAGCGTCTCCCCTATGTTTCTGTCTACCTCTCAGTACACTGAATATCCCCCTCTCTGTCAAACTGCAGCTTCTCTGAAAAGTGACAGCCCCCTTCGCTGTCATAGAAAGCGGGAGAATGACTATGGCGAATAGGGAAGCCTAAAACTACTGTATACAGTTTCTGTCAAAGCAGATTTATGACCCTCAGACTTCCCCCTTTTCTGCAGAAAAAACGGCCCCCAAGGTGTGGTTGTGCGTGTATGTGTCTGTGTGTGTGTGGGTGATTAGGCCCCTAGGTGTTAACGCTCACTGATGGAGAAAAGGCCATCAGTTTTAGGGGGAGGGCATGCATAGGGCCCTGTTAGAGTTAGAGCAAAACTCTGACATCTTTTTTCAGGCATCATTCAATGACAGATACAAGTGGCTTTGTATTTTTGTAACATGAAGGTATTGTAGAACGTTATAGCCATAACATAATTTGAGTTCACACAATGGAATGGTTCACATAACATAATTCTGTATAAAAGAAAAGGAGCCTACAAATTTATGATGAATATTGTTTATCGCTGTAACATAATCTGACCATTGAAGCGTAAATAGCATCTGATAGTTTAAGAGAGAGTAAGGGTTTTGGATCGAGGTCCTAACTAGAATAACTGATAGACTAGCACTGGCCTCTCACAACTCTGTTCCCCGGAGTCAGTGAGAGAAAAAAAGGTGATATAGATAATGGTAATTTCTTATCTATCATAGAACTTATGGAACGTTATGAACACAATTTAAACCAGGTACTAAAAAATTAACGGATTAGATTTCAATTCCACTATAACCTCTATCCTACTCACAGTGATTGATTGATTGATTTTTATTGTGGAGTAAAAGACATCATCCAAGGGATAAAAATATGAGAAAGTGCAAGCACTTATTTCCATCATGGTCCCTGATTTTGGACATGGACAGACATCATAAAACATAGAGCATCATAATAAAACATACTAAAACAGAGCATCATAATAAAACATAGAGCATCATAATAAAAAACAGAATAAAACATAATAGCAACCCCTACAATAAAAACACTCCCTACCCTCTCCTTCCTATATTCTATACTTCATTGGCTAGCCATTTCTTTGTGGCACGTCTAAAACTTCCCCCCTCTTCAATGTTTTTCAGGGCCACTGGAAGCTTGTTCCACTCCAGTGCTGCAGAATATAAAAAAGTATTTGTGCCCATTAGGGAGTTAAATTTTGGCAGAATAAAATCCGTACTGCTCCTTCTAGTGGAGTATGAATGATTGTCACGGAATCGATTAAAATAATTAGATAGATATTTCGGACCTGTATTTTGAACTATCTTGTGTGTGAGACCTAATTTGATGTGAATTACCCTTTTATTGACCGGAAGCCAGTTTAGTTGCCTAAAGAAAGTTGGCCCTATGTGAGTGCCTGGAGGTAGTTTAAGGACTACTCTCATTCATTTGTTTTGAGCTGTCTGAAGTTTGTTTTTCAGGACCTGTGGAGTGCCTAACCAGTGGTTATGGCTAATAAAACGTTCTATTATTCTAACCAGTATGGGCTGTTGTAGCGTGGCTGGTGTCCAGGGGGGAGGGATGTCGGTCTGATGTCAGCCTGGACGCGGTGCTGACCGGGGGGTTGCCAGCGGTGGCAGGGGCAGGGTGGGGAACTTACAGCCGAAAGGGCCTCCCCTACGCCAATGTGTGTGTGTGTTTTGATTGATTGATTGAAAACGTTATTAACAGATTGCAGAATGGGTACAATACAGTACAGCTCAATACACACAATGTTAAGGGGAAACAGACCAGAGAAAGACTTTTGTCTTGTTTGCATCAGGGTCCCACATTCTCAATTCATCAGGACATATATGACATACAGATAGACAGTACTGCTACAACCATACATTTATGACATACCAGATTTACAAATACAGCATTGTTTGTGATACAAAAAGAGTCCAGAAAAGAGAGTATATACATTTGACGTAAAAACTGTACGTGTGTGTGTGTCCAAGCTGTTTCAGCTGTTTTTAACTGTTTTAACTGTTTTTAACTGTTTCAAAAGGGTGTGTGTGTGTCAAAGCTGTTTCAGCTGTTTTAGCTGTTTCAAAAGGGTATTTCATGTGTCTTTTTTTTTTACACCACTAATATTAGAACTGGAGGTTATACTATAATACAATCTCACTAAGCTTTACGTTTTGAGTTGAAGATTTGTAGCTTGGTCCAGAGTTGTTTTTTACCTACCAGTTAATCTGTAGCAGGCTGAATGTGAATAAAACACATTGAAAGCCTGGTCAAGAGGCTAAAAGTGAGGTTGGGTTTCTTTTTCAGAAACAAATCGTGCTTTTTTCTTTGAATGTCAATGATGCACCTAGAAATATAAACATATCAAAACATGAAACTGGGTGATACACATAAAATAGACGTTTTACACAATGCGGTTTGATAAAAAGTGCTTAAACATAACAGTATTTTTTAGAAGGGTAGTACTGTCAAGCCCCAAAGATATCTCTCCTGTTCTAAGATAGATTATACAACTAATTTCTGAATTACAGAATTACAGAACAGGGTCTAGTTTTTTCAGGTGTAATAAGAAAGCCCCTGAGTACTACTTTTGCTCTCAATATTTCGACCTGAGAGAGAGAATTAAGAGGCGGCTTCTGTCACTCCTTATAAGGAACGTTTGATTGATTGTAGCCACGCCCCTTTTGAGGTGATTTATGACCCCATAAGTCCCGCCCCCTTCTCTGATTGGTCGAGGATTCAAGGAGGCGGGACATCCGGTTTTGAGGGGAGGGACATCCAGTTTCGGAAGGGGAGGGACATCTGGTTACGGAAGGGGAGGGGTTGTAAGGGCGGGGGCTTCCGTTTTTAGAATTTTTTCAAAATAAAAGATAATTTATTTTTATTTTCAGATTGTATGTATTCCAAGGATTAAACAATATGTATTCCAAGGATTAAACATTTCACAATAAGTATTCCAAGGTCTTAAGAATATAGTTTTACAATAAGTATTCCAAGGTTTTCAGATTAAACATTTCACAATATGTATTCCAAGGTTTTCAGATTAAACATTTCACAATATGTTTTTGTGTATCTTAAGAATGTGTATTTGTGTGGACATAAACATTTCAAATGTGTGTGGTTTAAGTTACAGAATTAAGAATATGTGTATATCTTCAGAATAAATGTGTGTGTGTATGTGTGTGAGTGTGTTCAGACACTTGTGTCTGTTTAAGTAGAGCATGTTTTCTTGCAAGTGGTTGCTCAATAGCCTCTCTCTGTCAGGTTGTTGATTCTGTAAGCAGCAAACTGAATATCTCCCCACACCTCTCTGTCAGTTTGCTGTGTGTGTAGAAAGCATTCTCCCTCTCAGTAGATTGTCTCCACTCTGTAGAGTGTTTCGGAAAAGACCAACTGCTGGTTCTGAAGTGACACCCTCTGCGTGGTAGTGAAGGCGGGAGAATGACTAGGGCCAATGGAATGGTTCAAAACGGCCGTATGCAGCTCCTGTCAAAAGCAGATTTACGATGTATTACTTCTTCATGCAACAGAAGAAGCCCTCATACACACCCCCTCAAAAAAAAGGTGTCACGTCTGTGTCTGTTTGTCTCCCCCCTCTCTTCTGATGTCTCAGTATATTCTGGAACCTATTTTTATTCAAGCAGTATATTACTATAGATGATGAGGCCAGTTAATAGGAATGTATCCAGGATACATTCAGTAACCCTGGACAGACTTGTGAAGTCCGAGATAGGAATGTATTATACACATTCAATTATCCAAATGTACTCTGTTTGAGTCAAATTTACTCTGTGAAATGTACTGTGTAACAAAAAACAAATCATATTGTTTCAGTGATGGTCTGGCTGCTAGGTCTATTGTTGACATGTGTTATTTCTACATGAAAGATTTGTTTCATTCACACAATAAATATGCTATTAGTGAAAAAATTATGTATAATATCTGGACTGATTCATTGTATAGTGAATCCAGGGGTATAAAGGAGCGATTATATTTTGTATGAAACACCTTAAGACAATTAGGCATTTCATTCCATAAGACAGATTAAAGTGAGGCCTCCGGCAGGGCTAGTATCAATACCACTACCATTCCTTAAGTTATATCGTGTTATTATTTACATTAATTATAAAAAAGCTACATGTGGAGGTTAAGTTGTGTTCTGCTAGAGAGGTGTATCTCAGAGCATGGGGAGGGGGGCCTACGTTTTCAAACAGGTCATCGTAAAAAAGAGGAACTATGAGTCCCCTTTAAGTAAGGGCCCTCTTCTTCATTCATTTGTATCCTTGAAAACAGACAGACTACAGAATGGCTTCAGAGAACGGTATGTCTTACTGTATGGTCTTTTGATTCCTGATACACCAATTAAGCTCAAGATTTTTATTTTTTTTTAAACTCATTCTCTAAATTACAGCATCATACCACGGGCAATACTCTGACGCACTAATACCCTATGGTAAGTACAAATTAAGGAATACTATTCTATCTTCAGAATATCTGTGTGCGCTGATGTCTATTATAACGACGTGACTTTTTTTCTTCTTTTTCTTTCTAAAACAGGAGAAGATTTGCAGGATACAGCTGAGACGAACATATGGGGTTCATTTGCAAACGGTGTGTTTTTTATACATTTATAAGGAAAGATTACAGTAATATATCTTTACTTAAAACAATTCCTTAACATGTTTTTTAAAACTTTTACAGACGGAAGCGTGTGGGTCGAGATAGACGAGGAGGTGGTGGAGGCGGAGGAGGAAGAGGTGGAGGTGGAGGAGGAGGTTGTGGTGGTGAACACCTATGTAAACCTCGAAGGAGAGAATGCTGACTCTAACAAATATTGTGAGTGTACAATGCATCCTCTGGTATATATTAATTTATATATAGTGAATCAATAAAAGGCTAATTATGACATTCTTTTATACAGCAAAGGACAGTGCAGCCGTTTGGAACCCGGCTACAATCTCAGGACTGGACCACCTCGACCACAATGATATAGGCTATATATTGGAAATCTTACACCGGGATACAGCCGTCATCCAGCAAGATTTTATTGATGAATGGGATGTCGATGCACTTTCCCAGATTACCGGCTTCGATAATACAGGTGTGTATGTACATGTGTGTGTGTGTGTGTGTGTGTGTGTATGTGTGTGTGTGTGTCTTAAGAATATAGTATTCTAAAACCTTTTTTTTTCTATTCTACACAGCCTGCATTAACGAGGAAGAATGGACCGCAGCGACGTTGCAGGAGTTAAATCTCCTTGACCAACAAGCCGTCGCCCAACAAGCCGTCGAGGACATCATCCCTCTCCAGACCCCGAAGGCCTTAGACGACAGCCACGTCTCCGGTGTGTCCACGGCCATAATTTCACAGCCACCCAGGACTCCTGAAGCATCATACTCTACGAGAAACAGACGTATAGTATTATCATGTCATGCCCGACTTCATGGTGCTGTACCATATAACAGCGATCTATTTAGATACAAACACATTAGATTCTAATTAACATGTGGTAGGGGGGAGTATTTTTTATTTTATTTTATTTATTATTATTTTTTTAAAGAACTAATTATGGAGGATGATTTTAGCGATATTGATATACAGGACTGCTCAATGCCTGATATAGAAGACCTTGAAGCCTATTTGTTCTCTAATGCCCCTAACGCCTGGTTATTCAACATAGCTCTAGCCTCCCCTCGTATTATGATTAACCCTATCACCAACACATATGTTGACCCTGTAGATTATATGCATACAATAGAGATGCTTAATACGCTTGCATGTTTGAATAATTCAACACAGATTACCCCTGTAACTACAATCATGCCTTCCATACAAACAACCCCATCGTCGGTCGAAAATGATTCCTTATCATCCGCTATACGCGAGGCACAGGCTAGTATTCTAGCGCTACGCTCAAATACATCGATCGAAAAAGATTCCTTGCTAGCAGCTATAAGTGAGACACAGGCTAATATTCAAATGCGATACACAAATAGCTACGATGATGATGACAACGAGCCTATAGATTCTGCGGCTTGGGATGAGGTATTAATAGAATTAGATGAAATACATGCAACGGTGGCGAGTCCCGTACCATCAACCTCTAATGATACACGCATACCAACCACCCTCTTGACACCTCCCTCAAACGCCGAGAATCCTACTATACAAACTGGTAGAGGTCGTGCTACTATACATCGCCGTGGACGTTATAATAACATAGAGTTGAGAGAACATTTTAACTTAAAACCTGTGAAGGGTCCACCAGACTTCGAGGCATTCCATAATACTATTACGGACACCATGGAGCGCATTCTAACTAGAATCGAGAGCGAGACAACAGACGGAGACTTTATACAGGTATCGTTAATAGGTAACACTGTGCAAGACGTGGTTTATAGAAACCTCACTAAAGGTCGTGAAGGTCTTGAGGATTTCTACCTGATACTCGATAATGCAATCAAATCAAGCATTACTCGCAGATACATCCTTACAACTGATGGCCCAGATCGTACAAGTGCCTAAGGGGGAAGGGGGGATCAGAAGAAAAATTGACGGTCTACTAGACAGCGAGATCCTCGCCAAGAAACGGCGCTTCTTAAACATCATAACAAACCCAAACGATCAACAATGCTTTGCGACGAATGTAGCTTTACTCCTAGATCCTTCTATAAATCAGGATTGTGCCTACCAGAGAGGTAATGATTTACACACACTTGCTGATCTTCCTGAAGGAGGTGTGAGTTTCACCGATATACAACGCTTCGAGAGGGTTTTAAATCGTTCAATAGTCGTATTCTTTCGAGATGATAAAGGTTTCTCGCATTATAATTCAGGGTTTGAAGGATCGGAGCCCGCTCTCCATCTTCTCCTGCATTCCGGGCATTACTACGGAATAACAAGACTGCAGGGTTTTCTAGGCACATCATACGTGTGTCCGGGGTGTTATGCGGGGTACACGCGTAAAGGGGCACATACATGCAAGACTACCTGTCCCATATGTCACCACGTTGATTGTTATACAATGCCTAAATCGCTACGGAAATGTAAAGATTGTAATAGGATTTGTCAATCGTCTTTCTGTTATGACCAGCATAAAGCAAGTTGTGCGACCGCGCTAAAACAACGATCTGTTTGCGAGGCCAATAAAAAATTTGAAAAATGTGGTAGTGTGTTCTACATCGCGGCCTCGAAACCAAAAGAACACGTGTGCAGGACGGCTACCTGTTACACATGTAAGGACCCTTTACCTAACGAGACGGCCAAACGTGATCATAAATGTTATTTCAAAACATTACCCGTCGAGACAAAGCCCAAAGCCAACATAGTGTTTTATGATATTGAATCTTTTGTGGACTGCAATAATATTCATGTGCCGTATCTCATTTGCAGTCAAATTAATAATCGTAAGGATTCGTGGAAGGGGCCTGATTGCGTTAAGCAGTTTCTTAAACATTTTCGTAAACCCAGCTATGCACGTCACACTTTCATTGCCCATAATAGTCGCGGTTTCGATAGCTATCTAGTCTTAAATCCGATGGTTAAAGATGGATTAACCCCTGATCTAATCACACAAGGTAGTAAAATTCTTTTTTTTGTATTTTATTTTTTTATTCTTTTTTAAAACAAACATATAAACAAACATGACAACACACGATAAGATATACAAGCATTAATTGTCAGGGCACATCCAATGGGATCACCTTTTGGTTAGTTGTTTTATATAAGATATACCCATAATACCTGTTATCTAAAAAAAAAACCTACATACATATGCTCAGCTCGAACCCCCCCCTCCCGGACCCCACCTTGAGAAGTACCTCCACTATCCCTCGCACCTAACCAGACACTACCATTATAAGCTAGCTTTTATTCTCTCCACCACTTCTAACCACATTGACATTTTGGATTCATTGAGACCCAGAATTCTTGCTGTAGATATTTCATGGTAAATTACATCGAGATATGTAAGAAACCAAACTTTACGGCACATTTTTTCCGGTTGAAACCAGCGTGATGCGATCAGCTTTTTGGCTACTGTGATACCCGATAAAACCAATCTCTTTAGCTGTGGATTCACTGCAAACTCAAAAACATCATTCAACAGCAATACCGAGGGGTGTACAGGTATATTCCAAGATACGAGTTTTGATATTTGTTGGGTCACATCTTTCCAGAATGCCTTAACTGGTGAGCAGTCCCAATACATGTGCATAAATGTCCCTTCGTCCCCATTTGTACATTGGGTGCATTTGGAATCTTGTTTGAGCCCCATTCGGCACAGTCTTATAGGAGTCAAGTATGTCCTGTGAATATAGTTAAGATTGATTTGTTGATGATCCGGGTTCCTTGATGTAAGTCGGACATTTGCCCAGGCTCCTTGCCAATCAAAGTCATTTTCCAGGTCTGGTATATCCCTCCTCCAGACAGAGTCAAGTTGGAGGGTTTCATACGAGGACGTTAGTAATTGATGATAAAATTCTGAAACAAAACCTCTCGATGTCTCTCTTGAGTAGAAGAATTTGTGGTATCTGTGGTGTTCAATTGGTCTGTCTAATGGAACACCGTGAGACTTCAAACATAGCTCTAACTGTTTGTGAAAAAGCCATGTGGACTTGGTGAGATTAAATTTTTTGCGTATTTCTTTATCACTACAAAAACCCTGTTTGTTAAAAATATCCCCTAATGAGTGTATGCCTTGCTCTTCCCATATAGGGAATCTTATAGGTCGTTTTCCAATTAAGAGAGCATTGTTATTGAATAAGGGAGTATGGTTGTGCCATTCTTGTGGGTTAGGATTTTTTTTTTGTGATTCACGCCATATCCGGATCGCATGAGTAATTATGGGGCCAAATTTTCGTTCACAGTGCTTGATTGGTAGTTTAGTGTATGCTATGTCCTTCAGTCTATGTGGGGCTACTATGTTTTCTTCTATTTTCCTCCAAGATGCTAATGCTTGGGAGTCAAACCATGTTGTCAATGGACTTAATGAGTACGCCTTAAAATATAGGAAAAAATCTGGAAATGCCATGCCACCATCTGCTTTATTTCTCTGTGCGGTGGATCTTTTTATACGTGGTGGTTTGTTATTCCAAATAAATTTGTATGTGGAGGAGTGTAATCTTTTCCAGTAACCCTCTGGAGGGGGTAACGGTAGCATTGAACAGAAGAAGTTGATTTTAGGTAGTACATCCATCTTAACTATTGATATCCGTGCTTGTACTGTGTTCTTAAGTTTTGCCCATCTATCAAGGTCGTCTTTGATTTTGTTTTGGATTTTTGTGTAGTTGTGCTTCACCGTTTGTCTTATGGTAGGGAATATTTCCACTCCCAAGCATCTGAAATGTTTTACCATCGGTATCTGTCCTGGGAGGGTTGTATCTTTTTTTGCAGGGGTGTTAAGTGGAAGGAAAGCCGACTTCGGCCAATTTATCTTAAATCCCGATAAATCACCAAAGTCCTCAATCAACTTGAGCAGATGAGGCAATGTGGTGTTGGGGTTTTTCATGAACAATATTACATCGTCCGCATATAAACAAATTTTTTGTTGTGTGCCCTTGATTACGATAGGTTCTATGGATTGGGATTGTCTTATATATTGTGCTAACGGCTCTAATGATAGATTGAACAGACCGGGACTAAGAGGACAACCCTGTCTGGCAGAGCGTGATACCGGAAATATTTCAGAGATGATTGTGCCTGTTATAATCATGGCCGATGGGTCTTTGTATAATACTTTAATCATATCGATGAATCCTTTTCCTAACCCCATCCTTTCTAGCACTGCCCACAGATACGACCATTCCAGCCTGTCAAAGGCCTTCATAGCATCCAGGGACAGTATCGCCTTAGGTATGGTGTCCTCTTTGTCGGCATCAAGTACGTGCAGTATACGTCTTATGTTCTCAGTGATCAGGCGGCCTCCTATGAAGCCAGTTTGGTCCGGGTGAACTAAAGACGTCATATGCTTTTGTAATCTGATGGCTAATACCTTAGAGTACAGTTTGATATCTGTTCCGAGGAGGCTTACAGGTCTATAACTACCGCACTCGTTGGGGTCTTTGTCTTTTTTAAGGAGGACTGTTATGAGTGCAATATTGTCGGTTTTATGGAAGTTCCCCTCCTTGATTGAGTATAATATCATATTTAGTAGTAAGGGGCCAATTATGTCCCAACAAGAAAGGTACATTTCTGATGGGAAACCGTCTCTTCCTGGAGCCTTACCACTTTT
This sequence comes from Notolepis coatsorum, assembly GCF_963971535.1. Classification (NCBI taxonomy): domain Eukaryota; kingdom Metazoa; phylum Chordata; class Actinopteri; order Aulopiformes; family Paralepididae; genus Notolepis; species Notolepis coatsorum. The sequence continues at coordinate 13,962,660 of NC_140169.1, forward strand.
CATTGCGGTTATGGCCATCTTGAGTTCCTCTAGTGTGATCGGTATTTCTAACTGTTTAGCGTCATCCTCTGAAAGTTTAGGGAGAATAATTTGATTAAGAAATGTGTCCATTTTGTTTTGATCGAAGGTCATTTCTGATTTATATAAATCGGAGTAGAATACTTTGAATGTATCGTTTATTTTTACCGGATCTGTTACAAGTACTTGTTGTGCTCTAATGGTAGTTATATCTGCAAATGTTGCATTAATTCTTAATCGCATGGCTAATAGGTGGCTGGGTTTGGAACCATGGGAGTACTGCTGTTGTCTTGTGCTGCGTATTTGTATTTCCGATTGTTGTCTGTATATGTCATTGATCTCTATTTTTAGTACGTTAACTTGATTTTCTAGTCGAGTTGAGTTGTTGTATTTCAGAGAATTAAATAACGTTGAGTAAAGCGTTTCCAGCTCATCCAGTTTTGTGTTTTGATTCTTGCGCATTTTGGAGGAAAAGCTATCCGTGAAGTCTTTGATCATTCCCTTTACCGACATCCATATTATTCTGGGGTCTTGCACCGAGTTTGCATTCTCCCGTTGGAATACTATAAGAGCTTCTTTGAGTTGTGTAATGAATTCCTTGTTGTTAAGCAGCAACGAGTTAAATCGCCATCTTGGGGCTCGGGAGGATAGTATACCAAATGTACCTTTAAGGAGTAAATAACAGTGATCTGATAGTGCATTGGGTATCATTTCCACTTCATAATTATCAAATAGTCTCTGTGATGCAAAGACATAATCTATTCTGGATAGTGTCTTATGTCTCGCAGATCGACAAGAGTACTTTCGGGTCGTGGGGTTAAGTAACCGCCATAAGTCCTTTACACCTGTAATCTTTGACCAATCCTTTAATGCCTTCGATGAATTCTTTTGTTCGCTGGAAAAGGCGAGGTAAGATTTGTCTATCCTTGGGTTCCAGATGGCATTAAAATCCGCTCCTATTATAAATGAGTAATCGGGAATGTCTAACATTGCATTGGTTAGTGTAGTGAAGAAATCTTCTTCGTACAAATTTGGGGCGTATACCGCTATCAACGCTATTTTCCTGTTCTTATGTTCAATCTTAGCTATAGTTATCCGACCTTCTACATCAGACCATACTCCCTTTAGTACAATATTCAACTTACGCTTAACGACTATTGCTACACCCCGAGTTCTCGTACCAATAGAGGAGTGACTGATATTATGGTATATGTTGTCCGCTAATTTACCTATGTCTTTCCCTAGAATGTGTGTTTCGCTTAGCAGAGCAATGTCCACATGTTCTTTTTTCATCAGTGTGAGCACGCTTTTGCGTTTAAGTTGGTTATTTATTCCCCCGGTGTTCCATATCATTATATTCAAACTAGCCATAGTCTATACTGGTCTATACATAGTCTATGTTGCATTGTAATTTTTGGTAATGCTTCTAGAGTGCGAGGCAATACTAGATATACATCCCACTAGTGAGGTCCCGTTGAGAGCCGAGCTTAAAAACATACATATATACAAATAAAAATCCCCTACCCTTCCCTCCCACCGAGAGTCGTACAGGATTGTGTTCCATGAACACAACCTTTGCGTATGACTCTCTCCCTTGCACCACCGGATATCCCAGAATGATCCAATTATCCTTAACATTCCTATGTATACCATAGGATCTAACACTCTAAATTCTACCATAAGTAGAATGTCGACTGTGGCTTGGCCACTTACCCGTAAAAAATAAATAAATAAAAATTTAAATGAGATAAACTAAAAATAAAGACCAAAAATAAGCTTCAATTGTCATGCCTTAATCACTTACATTTTATATGAACTTGTAATTTATAGTAATTTATAGTAACCCATGAATAATATGAAGGTATTGAACTGAAGAGAGAGCCTCAATAAATCAGAAGGTAGTAAAATTCTATGTTTAAACGATAAAACATTTCAACAACGTTATATAGACTCTGTTTCCTTTCTACCAATGAAATTAAGTCAATTGCCCTCAGCGATGGGGTTCACTGGTCAAATGAAAGGCTATTTTCCCCATTCATTCAGCTCTCTAGAGAACCTTAACTACATAGGTTCTTATCCTGCACCAGAGTGCTATAACCCTGATGGTTTGTCCACGTCAGAAAGAGCGACATTTTTTCTTTGGTACGACAGCGTTAAGACAGGTGTTTTTAATTTTGCATCAGAGGCGCTACGTTACTGTACCAATGATGTGGATATACTCAGCCGAGGATGTCTGAAATTTCGGGAGGATTTCATTAAAGAAACATCGGTCGACCCCTTTCAGTCTATCACCATAGCATCGGCCTGCTTACGAGTTTTCAAAACAAAATATCTAAAACCAAACGGTTTAGCCGTACCAGATCCAAACAATTATAAAAGTCAGAAATGTTACTCTAGTGCAGCCATACAATGGCTCGAATACATGTCTAAAAAACATGGTATTACCATAAAACATGCGTTGAATGAAGGTGAGACACATGTAGGCCCGTACTCTAGATGGATATCATGAGAACGGCCTAGAGAAACATGCTTACGAATTTTACGGCTGCTTTTTCCACGGGTGTACAAAATGCTACAAGGCCCATGATCGGAATCCTTTGACCCGTAAACTGTATGGAGAAATGTATACAGATAGTTTAGCTAAGATAGATGTTTTAAAAGCCACGTACGGCCTCGACACAACTGTGATGTGGGAACATGACTGGAAAGAATTGAAATATACTGACGTACAACTTCAATCGTTCCTTAAACAATACCTGTACAGTCTGAAGGACGATTGTTTTGATCCTAGAGATGCTTTGTACGGAGGACGCACATCAGCTATTAGATTACGTTACACAACCACACCTGATGAGACAATATCGTATAACGACGTATGCTCTTTATATCCGCACGTTATGAGCAGTTCAGAGTATTTTTACCCTACAGGTCATCCAGTTATTATACGCAGTGATTTCAAGGACCTAAACACTTATTTTGGACTGATCAAAGCAACTGTAATTCCTCCGCGGGGATTATACCACCCGGTACTCCCCTATAGAGGAAACGGTAAACAACTATTCCCATTGTGCCGAACGTGTGCTCTCGCAAACAATCAGGATAGTGATTGTCTGCACACGGATGCTGAACGCTCGTTAACAGGTGTATGGATTACCCCCGAGTTAAACAAAGCTATAGAGCTAGGCTATAGCGTAGCAGAAATCCACCAAGTATGGGATTTCCCTGAACGTAGTAACGATATATTTGGCTCGTACGTTAAAGCTTTCTTGAAAGGCAAGACCGAAGCGAGCGGTTACCCCTCTGACGTGGTCACCGAGGCCGATAAAGATTGATATATAGCCGAATACCATAGAAGGGGTACTGTTAGATAAGGCCTCAATCATATCGAACCCCGCAAAAAGGTGTCTGTTCAAATTGATGTTGAATTCTTTTTGGGGTAAATTTGCTCAACGCTCTAATTTTCTAAACACTGTGTTGTTAAGAGACACTGCAGAGTTCTTCAAACTTTTATTCTCAGAAGAATATGATGTCAAGTACTTTTCATTCCTTAACGCAGTGGCGGCTCGCCACTAGGGGCGCTCGGGCGCCGCCCCCCCCTCAGGCCCTACCCTGGTTATATGAGAGAACAAGAAAAATAAGTTTTTAGTTTTTAGTTTTATAGCCATATAAATAATATAAACATGTTTAAAATTAATAATATTTACTCATTTTAAGTATGTTTGTGTTTCCAATGCACAATATAACGTTATTATCGCAATTAAAAAACACTCGTTTTCCAGAGCAGGAAGTGACATTTTTTTTTTTTTTTTTTTTTTGTATTTCTCGGCCCGGGCTATACGCGATAGCGCTCTGAGTGCGCGTCACAGTTTGATCGCTGTATCCGTCACAGCCAATCAGTGCATAACGCGTTGTGCGTTGAAATATGACTATTATGTTGGAATCCGGGCGCGATTTGAAGCGGTCTAGCCAGTAGCGTCAAGAATATCTGTAGCCGCATTTCGCGGAGACGCTCTCTGATTGGCCGACGCCAGTATTTTTTTCCGTAGCAGAATTTCACAGAGACGATCTCTGATTGGCCGAATCCAATTTCTAATGTTCCAATTCTAGGTTATTCCTAGGTTGGTCGGTGGAGATAGTTGTGTTGTTGTGAGAATGATGCAGGCAGCTGTTTGTCTTAGACGAGCGTGCCGTGACTGCAAGTTCTTTAGACTGTTAAGCTTAGGCACTCTTTCAAAGTTGGTTAAGGTTAGAGTTTGTCTTAGAGCATGGCGATAGAACGCCAGGTAGTTTGCAGTCTGTTCGAGCGGAAATGGACAAAGGAATGTACTTGTGTTGTGCTAACGAGCTAACACTTGGCTAACAAGCTATATGGCGGATGCAGTCTGGAGACAGACTACAGTGGACAGTGGTCTGGAATACATCATCAGTGGATTATACACGTTTATCAAGCTCTCCTGCCCTGGACGTTTCAACTAAACAGTGAGTCTCTCTCTCTCTCTCTCTCTCTCTCTCTCTCTCTCTCTCTCTCTCTCTCTGTGGTTAACGTTAACGTTTGTAAATAGTTTTTTTTAGGAGCAGTACTGTTAGGCTACTGCTGGCCATTCATGAAGCGAGACATTGCTGATTGTTTATTTATTTTATAACACAAGACTATGACTACCAACTGCCTAGCCAGCCGTGTATCAATCTTGGATGCAATAATAACGTTACCACACTGACTATGTCGATGACTCATTGATTTAACTACTGCAGCTTTCTCGGATTGAAAATACGTGGATTATGGCTTGTTCAATATCGTCTATGTTTGAATGAATGAATGAATGAGAACTTTATTAACAGATTGCAGAATGGGTACAATACAGTACGGTTCAATACACACAATTGTTAAGGGGATGCAGACCAGAGAAAGACGTTTGTCTTGTTTACATCAGGGTCCCAGATTTTCGATTCATATCGATAGTTTAATAGCTAGCCTTGGCTCGTTTAACAATATGCAAAATATGTGTACAGCCCTGTACTCATACTGAAGTTATTCTTGGTATATAATAGGTCTGATTGTGTAACGAATCGATTCCACATCGCGCTGTGTGTGAGAGAGAGAAGGAGAGAGGGAGAGATCTGCCTGTGTTTGGAAAACTTTGGAGACAGGGCGAGTTTTGTTTCTAACTTTTCTATTTATATATTGTGTTTCAAGTTGTGAATTAGAGTCTAGACTATACTTTATTTGACTGGTTGTGTGTTGTTGTAGTAACAGCTGAGCGACTCGTTCATAAGAGCCGATTCATTGCCGTGAGCGTGAGTCGAATCGCTCACGTCTTGCCATGAGTCTGTTGCGTGGTACTGTACTGTACATGTTTGCAAAATGTTTGGTATAGCGCCACTAGTGGCGAAGTACCCACCGGCCGCCACTGCCTTAACGAAGACGTTGCATTAGTACAGTGGTGTTATACAGAGCGTCATCTTCTCAGTCAAAGAAATACCAATATTTTCATAGCATCCTTTGTGACAGGCTACTGTCGTATGCATCTGTATAGCTATCTGCATAAACTAGGTGAAAATGTTTTATATCATGACACTGATAGTGTGATTTATAAGACAGATAAGGATGGTGAGAGTTTGCCTTTAGGATCCTATCTAGGCGAGCTGACTAGCGAGCTACGACCTGGCGAATCTATCATCGATTGGGTAACTTGTGGACCCAAATCATACGCCTATCGTACAAACCAAGATAATGTTGTCTTGAAAGCTAAGGGGATAACCCAGACTTATGATAGCTGCAGAACGGTTTCATTTGGGTCTATGTGTAATTTAGTTGAACATTATCTAAAACGTGACCCTTCATCCCCCGACCAGATCCTTTATGCTCCCCAGTTCAATATAAACAGATGTAAATAAGATTTATCTCTTTCTAACGCCAACGTCTTGAAGAAGGTCAGAGTAGTTTACGATAAAAGACGATTATATTCTGACGGTACGACGAAACCTTTTGGGTATTGAGTGAAAAAAAGTTTACAGCAGAATATGATTTTGATCCTCGTTTAGAGCTCCCAATGTCCACAATTATAGCTGGTCCTAGTGGCTGTGGGAAGACCTATCTTGTACAGAAAATATTAGAAAATTGTAATGAATCTTTGTCAAATGTACCAGATAATATTGTATGGATTTATGATTGCTATCAAACAATGTATGATGAACTGTTGAAGACAATAAAAATCACTTTTGTCAAAGGGTTGCCAGAATCAGTTAACGACGAGACACTATTCCCTAGGAGTATGAATCACTTAATTATTCTCAATGATATGGTTTTTTCAGCGGGTGAACATCTTGAAGTGGCCAAAATGTTTACCCAGTACAGACACCACCGTAATATGAGTGTGATAATGCTTACACAAAATCTATTTCAACAGGGTAAACATAACCGTACAATTAGTCTTAATGCAAGCTACTTGATTTTATTTTAAAATCCCAGAGATAGGTTACAACTTTCAGTATTAGCGGGCCAAATGTATCCGGGCGAGAGATCCTTCCTATTGGATAGTTTCAAAGAGGCTACTATCCAACCCTATTCCTACCTATTAATAGATCTACGTCCACATTGCCCTGATCAGTTGCGACTTAGAACCGGCTTACTACCTCAGGAAGGACCCCCTGTCGTCTACATTAGAAAATAAGGATCATGTCTTTTCGTATACAGGGTCATATGGATGTATTGAAGGCTTTATATAGCAGTCCTCCCATCATTCGAAAGCAGATGTTAACTAGGGCTTCACCAGATCTGTTGAGATGTGTGTGTGAGATAGCATTAAATGTCTTAAAAGGTGTTATTCCTCTTAAAAAAGTTCACATACATAAACTGAGAAGAAAAAAGAAGATCCTAAAGCTCTTGGCTGATAACAAAGTTAATCTGTCAAAGAAGAGAAAAAAGCTTATGCAGACTCGGGACGGTTTTTTTCTACCGTTACTCAGCGTAGCCATTCCATTTTTAACGTCTTTATTCATAAAAAAAAACTAATAAGAACCAGCATGCAGAAAATGATCCTCATCCCTAAGAGTCAATGGACCCTGTCTCCACAAACAGGATGACAACTCCTATTAATATCACAGAGAAAGCGTCTGATAAATTACATACAGGAATGTATAATATTCTGAACGATATTACAGACAAAGAGGAACAGGTGTTGCCTCCAATTAACACCAATGCATCACGATTACATAATCCAGCTGTCTATGCATCGGATTCGGATAAAGCTAAGAAAATTAATATTCTTCTACATCGTTATCTAGGTTTACTCAGACAAAAAGAACATGTTACCCCCAAAGTTCAACCTATGGAAGCACCGATAGAAGCGGCAGAGGTCAGAACCCCTCAAGATATAGACCAATTAGTCTCTGCACTACCCGTTAGAAGTCAAATAAAAGCATGCATGATTATGCAACAATTAAAAATTATACCAACAGAATCATGGAATCTTAAAGGCGAGTTTATTCGCGACGTTATCCCTATAAAAGGGTTGCATATGCTTGATTACTTAAAAGCGTTAACTACTACCTCTAAACATTCTGCACCAGGTCCCGGTTATGATGTATTTCTACAAACCTTATCGGAGGTTAATATACCCCTATCATATTATTGCAAATAACGATGCACGTTCCTCTTTGAATGCTCTAAAGATCCGCACAGGATTTTCAGAAGGAGACATGAATTTGCCTTCTGAAAATCATTTTTTTTTAAATAACAAAATGAAATACTTTCAACATGTGTGTTTTATTATATTTGTTACATACATTCATTTAACATTCTTAAACAACAACAATAATGGAATACTTTCAACATGTGTGTTTTATTATATTTGTTACATACGTTCATTTAACATTCTTAAACTACAGCACACTTGTCTATGGCTACCTCTGCATTTTAATATACATTTCTTATATTTCATGACAAATCTACTAACTAGGAGGTCGTTTCTCAAAGTATCTCCTGTATAATGCTTAAATATGATATCGTTCAGATTGTATCCTCTTGCTCTTTGACATAGAAAATATACACAATGATGTCCACAATAGGCTGAGAGTTCATTCTGCACTCTACGAGTTGAATAATAATAGGATTCTGTAACATTTTCTTGTAGAAATTCACTAATGTCTGACAGATATGCTTTAGAGTTAGGGCTGAGCCCGAAGGAATAAAAAAAGACACCCTCTCGTTCGTTATCAAGACTCACAGCGAGCCAATGCACACCTGGCTTATTGCTAGGATCTGTATTAACTATAAAATAAAAAGGTCTAGTCAGGGTATTCTGTAAATTGCTTTTTAGTTCATTACAAGCCCATACACCCTGAAAACGAGACCCCAACAAGGATGAACATAACGTTTGTAATTCTATATTATTCATAGTCTAATAGTAATCTACCAACACTTGTCGTCGGTCATTGATTTAGAGAATTGAGTCAAAACAAGCATATACGATCAGCGTCGCAGTGGTGTGTAGAGGCTCTTGAAATCTCATCTCCTGACGTAGATTCCCTGTAGCAGCGGGGGGTGAGGCCAACCCTTCCTCATCAGGGTCTAGATTAAAATAATATAAGCCATAGCCTGCTAGAAAGTCACTTCGATCAAAAATCAGAGCAGAATCCTTCAGATGACGGCCGGTGGCTAAAAATAAACTATAGTATTCCCGCACCGCGTTTCCTTGTGCAAACTGTGGCTGATAAGCTTTTGATGGGATCTGACGACCGTCCTGACTTAAGGTTGCATACTCTAAATTAAAATGTTGGAAATTAAATGGATTTCTAATAGGGGTACCATTATAAGCCTCGTGTTCAACTAAACCGAGTATAACGTATTTCGGTAGCAAACCCAGAAAGATGTTTTCATGGGTTGACACCCTCGAATGAATAGGGATAGAGAATGTTTTTACATTAATACGTGCTAATGGATATAGTGCATTTCCCCTTTGTAAAGCAGTTGCGTGGCCTAACTGTACCGCAGGGGATACGACAACCTTTTTTACAAATAAGGTCGCATTAATAATATGTAGTCTGTACCCTCCATCGACCGCAGACATTATACAGAAATCGTCTTTAGCTCTAGTTATTTTTATTTTTAAAGCAACTTTATTTAATAATAGACGATCGCTAGAAAATATATCTGAATGGATTCCTCCCAGTAGATGAAACTCGCGCGATAGAGCGCATTCATGCCCCCTGGTTTTTAAGCCTTTATTTCTCCTGTCGGCTCCTAGACGGATATCTTCCATGGCCCCGCCTGTATCTTTAGCGAATAAACCAGCGGTAAATTTACTATTCAAACTATCGGGAGAATAATTCAGTAATGTTTCAATCATAGCTCTATAAGGATGCGTAGAACTAGATTGACTGATTAAACGATCCTGGACAGTTACATCTACTTGGCTAAAAAGGGTGTTTAACGGATAATTAATTATAGAGACATCCGCATTGGCAGCCAAATCAGTACCATCGCCATTGGTGATCTTAGCCTTTAAATATAGTAACGTATTATTGAGATCCAAGTACCGCTCACCTTCACCTGGTATATTAAATTCTATAGGGGAATCTCTAGTTAGAGCTGTTATGGGGGATATTTCAATATAATCACTTCGCTCGATCGATAGCTGTGTATAAGGGGCTGTAAAAATATCCAACTCCGATCTAGAGCACTCTTGGGAGCGTTGATGGATCATGTCTCACTTAGAATATATCCTTTACACGTTTCTTCATCGGTAGTCTTCTCTGACTAAGACCTCTTCTTTTAACCGGCCTCTTCTTATACGATCTCTTATTCTTTATAGCTGTCAATCTACAACCAGGAGGTATCCTTCTTTTCGATGACCTGATACTTCTCAAAGGCCTCAAGCCGAAACCGGAACCGTTCTGCTCACCCATCCTAGTGGTGACCTTCTGGATGACGTCGTCTAAAACCTCTTTGCCTATATTTTTTGCCGCTGTTTTTATGTGTGGTTTAGCTATGCTAATACCTGTTTTAAGAAAAGGCATAACAAATTTGAATAATCTGGAGAAGATAGACCCTACCCCTCGACCGTATTGTACCGGTGCCCCTGCAAATCCAGCTAAGCCGTGTCCCACCTGATTTACATAATAATTAACTAACCGGTTAGGATGGATGTGTGGGTCCATAATATCTTTTTTTTTATTACACGCTTATGTCCAAGGGCTTAAAATGTAATTTTACTATCACTTTCCCGTACGTATAATCGACTAACTGATCCGTGTCTGTCTTGATTTCTATTTGAATAGTATTTATATCGGTTTTTGATAGGGATGTCCCGATCGCCTTTTTTTGCTTCCGATCCGATCCCGATCATGTGATTTTAAATATCTATCGATCCGATCGTTTCCGATCCGATCTTTCACATTAGTAATCAATTTTGACGCATTTTTGTCAGAAACTGGCAGAGCGAGACAAGCCCATCTGTTGCCTATAATAGTCCGGGGCACGAGAGCGGAGGCTTTTGTTATTACATTCACCCTGAGAAATGTGCTTCTGCTTCATATGAGAAATATTAAAAGTTTCAATATATGTTTGCACATTAGTATACATTCAGTGTTCGACTTACGTAATGGTCCATTCTGGTCTGAAACGCCGACGATAATCCTCAGTCACGTAACGTTATCCTCCAGTTGAAAAGTTAGTCTGAAAACTTCGCCTCCAGCCTGCTGCTTCATGAGTTTTTCCTCCACGCGGAATCTCCTCCTTGCAAACATTGCAACTGGCTTGACTTTCTATTTTAAAATGCTTAGTTCCAAACCTCTGACATTAAGTCTAGCTGCTCAAGTCAGTGGATATTAACCGTGTTTCGGGAGCGACGTGTTGTTGTTGTGATGTGGTCGCGTGTAGCGTGTAGCGTCTAAATTAAAGGGAATGTTTGTTGCAACGGTGAAAATTAAAGGGGAATGTGTTTGTTGTGGATAATTATTCTGCTCTGTGTGACAATAACATTAATGATGATATATTATATGTAATTTAAAACCAAAACTAAGGCCTCCGTATGAGTTTAAGACGTGGACATGGTCATGTTTGTTGAATAAAATTATTTTTTCCCGATCCCCGATACTCTGAAAAGCACGTGATCGACGCCGATTCCGATCACGTGATCGGATCGGGACATCCCTAGTTTTTGATACCCTAGAATAATGTACGTGATCATAACGTATGTTTATCAAATCACCATATGATCCCTTGATTTGTACCGTAGATAATAGAGGAACGTATGAACCCCCTACGAGCTGGTGGTCTGACAGATTAGAATATATGAATAGATTATATACACCAGAACCTAGATCGGCAGGATATGGGGCCTCTATATTAGCTAGATCATACCATTTATTGGATTTCAATCCTATAACATAGGATAGCCTTGGAGAGAATCTCACCTCGTACACACCACTCCCCGTAAACACACATCTATTAGTGATCTCGTTATAAAGGAGCCCCGCCTTTATATCACCTGTCGTGCGTAAACTATCTGTGATTAGTTTTATTAATTGTTTAGTATTTTTATAGTAACCCCCGGAGCCTACCCTTATTGTTTCAACTAACATGTTGGGATGATGTTTTAGATGTCTGCATTCATAATATGCCGACTCGGGGGGTATATTATACCATGTATGAGGGTATGTTATTTCAGCCAGACCAACTAGCCAAGAACCTTTTAATTGGAGGGGCTTAGCCAGATTAATATTGAAACTAGAAGCCTTATTATTAGGGAACACAGACATACACGTGTTGGAAGGTAGCGTAACGTAGAACCCCTCCATTGTGTTAATATGCGGAATTATGATTACAGTCCTTAAAAAAGTATAGGATTATATAAGAACCTTATTCATATAGCTCTGAGAGTACTCTTTAAGATGTAAGAATTAAATTTCGCAGGCCACCCTATCCATTTTACCAGCGTATACATCTTGCCTTTTATCCTTTTATTCTCAATACATTTTTCTATCTTGTATGTTTTATTAGCCCCTTCCACAATCTTTTGCAACTCCAATTCGTAGAAAACTCCTTTTACCCTTTCACCATCTTGGTCTTTAAGGACATACACAACAGGGACACGGGCTAAACGCTTCTCTATAATAAACGTCTCGTACGTATACGTCTGCTCATAACGCTTGTCGAAGACAGACTTATATTGAGCTAAACGCACGGTAGTGCCTATATCAAATTTAAATCTATTTTTTTTATGCGTTAGAGGTACTGTTCCGTACAGGTTCTGAAATACCTGTAGTATGTTATCTTTAGAGACCTCCGTAGGCTTCATTTTAATACTGGAGTGAAACGTGTTATTATAACTCTGAACCATATCCTGCAACATATCAATATAACGAAAAGTATTTTTAGCTGTGAAAAATCTCCACATCCTGTCCTTCAATGTACGGTTCAGTCGTTCGATAACGCTCGCTTTCAATTCACTTCCAGTTGCGAAGTGGTGTATGTTGTGTCGATGCATCAGTTCTTTGAAATGTTTATTATATATATTGAGGAAAAAGTGGAGAACATCCGCAGCTCCTTCTCCCAACCCCCACCCATTCCAAATGCTGAATCGAGAACCTCATCCTTCACTCTGTCATCTTTCTCTCCCATTACAGAAGCCGAGACCCTGACACTGGTAACGTCGAACCGTCCGACTACATGCCAGCTGGACCGGCTACCTTCCCCACTCCTCCAGTCCATAGCACCAGACATCCTCCCATTCCTAACTGCAACCATCAACTCCTCACTCAACTCGGGGGTGGTCCCCACCTCCCTAAAACAAGCCAGAGTCACGCCCCTCATAAAAAAACCATCCCTGAACCCTACCGTCATAGGCAACTACCGTCCTGTCTCTCTTCTCTCCTTCCTTTCTAAAACACTTGAACGTGCTGTATCCAACCAACTTACTGCTTATCTCTTACAGAATGACCTCCTAGACCCTAATCAGTCAGGCTTCAGGACTGGTCACTCCACAGAGACAGCCCTCATTGCGGTCACAGAGGCACTTCACTTAGCAAAAGCGAAAGGCCTCTCCTCTGTCCTGATTCTCCTAGATCTATCTGCAGCCTTCGACACAGTCAACCACCAGATCCTCCTCGCGGCCCTCGCAGGAATGGGAGTGGCTGGCTCTGCGCTGACATGGTTGTCATCATACCTCAATGACCGCTCCTACCAAGTGTCATGGAGAGGGACCCTGTCGGCCACCCGCCCCCTGCGGACGGGTGTCCCCCAGGGCTCGGTTTTAGGACCCCTTCTCTTCTCCCTCTACACTAAATCACTGGGTAACATTATCACGTCTCATGGCTTCTCCTACCACTGTTATGCCGACGATACTCAACTCTTCCTCTCCTTCCCTCCCTCAGATATCCACGTCTCTGAGCGGATCTCGGCCTGTCTGTCCGACATCTCCGCCTGGATGACGACCAACCACCTCAAACTGAACCTAAGCTAAACAGAATTGCTCCACCTGCCGGCCAAATCCTCCCCCCTGACCGACCTTTCCATCACAGTCGAGAATGCAGCTGTGACCGCGTCCCCGACCGCCAAGAACCTTGACCAGTTGAACTTCTCTGCTCACATCGCAGCGACAACCAGAACCTGCCGATTCCTCCTGAGCAACGTCAGAAGGATACGCCCCTTCCTGACAAAAGAAGCCACCCAACTCCTCGTCCAATCAACAGTCATCTCCCGCCTCGACTACTGCAACACACTGCTCGCTGGCCTCCCGGCCACTGCCACTAAGCCTCTTCAACTCATTCAGAACGCAGCGGCCCGCCTGATCTCAAACCTACCGAAGTCGGCCCATGTCACCCCACTTCTTAGGGACCTGCACTGGCTCCCCATTGCTGCACGAATCCGCTTCAAGGCCCTCGACCTAGCATACCGTGCGGCAAAGGGAACTGCTCCTGCCTACCTCCGGTCAATGGTCTCTAACTACACACCCTCAAGACCCCTACGCTCTGCATCTTCTGGCCGCCTCAGACCTACTCCTATCCAAGCTCCGGGAGGGTCATCAAAGAGAAGTCGCCTATTCTCAGTCCTTGCCCCACAATGGTGGAATGAACTACCCACCCCAGTTAGGACAGCCGAAACACGTCCAATCTTTCGCCGTCGACTAAAGACGCACTTCTTCAACCATTATCTGAATTAAAAAAAAAAAAAAAAAAATCTAACCCTAACTAACCATACTGTCATGCACTTGTCCTAATAAACTAACCTACACTGTAGCACTCAACAATTTGATGAACATTGTTACTCAGCTGATAGAGTTGTGCTCTTCCTGATGGCTTGTCGTACAGAACTTGTAAGTCGCTTTGGATAAAAGCGTCAGCTAAATGACTAAATGTAAATGTAAATGTAAATGTATTAAAGAATTCTTTACCTTCGTCCGTTTGTATTTTTACAGGCGTTTGACTCTCCTCTAGGACTCTATCGAAGGCTTTTGTAACAGCTAAACCTGTCTTATTTTTTAAAGGCCTTACATAAACCATCTTAGAGAATACATCAATGACTGTCATTAGATATTTAAAACCGTTGTTATACTGTGCCAAGCTTTGCATATCGCATAAATCAATTTGAAATTGATAAAGAGGTCTTGAAACGAATACTCTATTTCGCTTAAAATGTATTCTAGCAGGCTTATGTAGAGTGTAGCTATCCTGTTTTGATAACCAGGTTTTAATAACATTTATCCCTACTTTATCTCCTGTAGAGAGTTCCACAGCCTTACGCAAGCGTTCGACACCCCCAAACGAACCTGGATTTGCAGGATCATAATATATTTTAGCTAGTATGCCATCCATATTTTCAAACCACCACACCCCTTGGATTATAATACATGAGTGAATAAGTAAGCAGAAGACATTTCTTTTTCACACCATTTTATTTTTTTTTGAAATAGAAAAACAAATTACACTCTATAGACTTTTGCTAGTTTTGGCACTGTGGACATGAATAACTGTACTGAATCATAGACTGCCTCAGTATCAATCTCAGGGTAATCAAGGTGTATCTCCTTAATCAAATCCTCCAGACATTCACTATTCTTAACTGTTCGGAATTCATAGAGGAGCCCCTCGCAGATTCCTTGCATTCTTAGCGGCGATGGAATGGCTAAACAGAGTCGACCTAGGAGAGCGCTGATGGTAGGAATCAGTTCACAACACCATAACAAAGTCATTAGTGCGGGTTCATTGATCATGTAATACATGGCAGGTTCAAACAAGCATTCATGATGACGTTGACTTGGATGTTGTATGCTACAACCGTAACAGTGTTCGATGAGGTGTAGATCTACGCAGCACTTGAACACTTCTGCTATAAGTAGTTTAATGCTGCCAATCATTAGATGATCTAGGAATCCAGCTCTCTCGTCAACCACAACGGGGAGTACTGTAAGTCGTCTCCCTCTCTCTGTGACAGGCAGGTCATGTGGGAGACCAGATTCGGGTGTGTGCGATCGCCATTCTCCAATAAGCAGTGTGCCCCCATCCTCTCCATCTGCTATGGTATCTTGTGATGATAGATCAGGTGTTTCGCAGGTATTCAACGTTGGAGTAATGCAGAGTAGCGGTGTGTAGGGTACAGCAGACTCCAGTTCGTATCCATTGTTGGAGGAGGCCATGATTAAAGTCTTTTAAAGTCCATTGTAACTTTTTTTTTCTTTTTAAAGGGTCTTTTACAGTTGACACGCCCCTTCCATTACACCCTCGCCAGGCCCTCGGGTATCGTCTTCCTCTGAGTCCTTGTATGGAAAGAGACGTCTCTTCAAATGATCCATATCCGCCTGCACTTTTAACATCTCGCTCGTGACGGCTCCACATGTGTGAAGACATTCTAACCACGTCACTGGAGCCTGTTAACAGTTTGATTAGCTGTCCTTCCTTGAGTTTTCTGACGGCCAAACCGTCTAGTGCGTCAAAAGAATTCTTTTTTATCTGCCAGAACTCTTTCGCTTAAATAGATCTCTGGCCTTTCTCCGAGGCCTTCGAAGTCCGTTGGGCCCAGTTTGTATATCGCAACTCTGTCTAATCTTCCGTCATATTCCAGACTCAATATTCCGTCGCTCGTTGGCCACACTTCATTATAAATCCCCCTTCCATATCTGCACGGTGCCCTCAATAATGCCCTAATACGCGCTATTCTGTCAGATGTGTGTATAACCGGTGTACAAATATTGTCAGCCATTATGCTCCTGGATCTATCAGTCACAATCAGAAACATATATAGCTTTTTTTCCCTACATTACGCCCCCATTTATGTCATGGATAATATCGCACACCTTCCATAGACAAAAACATACCCCCAAAACGCCTCCTATACACATACTAACAATGCTAGCCCTTATTAGTAACCTATTGAAACTCTCCATCGAAATAATACTGCTTTGATCATCCTCTGAGAAATCTACAGTAGTAGTAGTAGTAGTAGTAGGGGTTTCTAATGCCTCTATCTGGGTGGACATAGTTCCTTTTTTATTCTTAATTCTTTCACTGTAATATTGAGTTATGAAGAAGCCCTCATACACATCCTTATTTTTATTACTAACTAGCTGGCCTCATCACCTATAGTAATATACTGCTTGAATAAAAATAGGTTCCAGAATATACTGAGACATCAGAAGAGAGGGGGGAGACAAACAGACACAGACGTGACACCTTTTTTTTGAGGGGGTGTGTATGAGGGCTTCTTCTGTTGCATGAAGAAGTAATACATCGTAAATCTGCTTTTGACAGGAGCTGCATACGGCCGTTTTGAACCATTCCATTGGCCCTAGTCATTCTCCCGCCTTCACTACCACGCAGAGGGTGTCACTTCAGAACCAGCAGTTGGTCTTTTCAGAAACACTCTACAGAGTGGAGACAATCTACTGAGAGGGAGAATGCTTTCTACACACACAGCAAACTGACAGAGAGGTGTGGGGAGATATTCAGTTTGCTGCTTACAGAATCAACAACCTGACAGAGAGAGGCTATTGAGCAACCACTTGCAAGAAAACATTCTCTACTTAAACAGACACAAGTGTCTGAACACACTCACACACACACACACACACACATTTATTCTGAAGATATACACATATTCTTAATTCTGTAACTTAAACCACACACATTTGAAATGTTTATGTCCACACAAATACACATTCTTAAGATACACAAAAAGATATTGTGAAATGTTTAATCTGAAAACCTTGGAATACATATTGTGAAATGTTTAATCTGAAAACCTTGGAATACATACATTTATTCTTAAGACCTTGGAATACTTATTGTGAAATGTTTAATCCTTGGAATACATATTGTTTAATCCTTGGAATACATACAATCTGAAAATAAAAAAAATGTATATTTTATTTTGAAAAAATTCTAAAAACGGAAGCCCCCGCCCTTACAACCCCTCCCCTTCCGTAACCAGATGTCCCTCCCCTTCCGAAACCGGATGTCCCTCCCCTCAAAACCGGATGTCCCGCCTCCTTGAATCCTCGACCAATCAGAGAAGGGGGCGGGACTTAGGGGGTCATAAATCATCTCAAAGGGGGCGTGGCTACAATCAATCAAACTTTCCTTATAAGGAGTGACAGAAGCCGCCTCTTAATTCTCTCTCTGACCTGCATTACAAACTATAGTATACACACAGCATGAAATATTCAATCAAGACAAAGATGACAGTTCTAGGGTAAATAAAATGTAATTCCATACAAGGGTCAGACTGATCTCTACGTGTGAGAGGATAATGCTCCCCATAATGCCCCCATCACACCTCAGTCCTTTGTAAGACAAACAGTTTTGGTGCTGCAATTACACAAAGATTAGAGTCGTTTTAGTGTTTCCATTTTATCAGGATGTAGATGAATACAAATCTATAATCTATATAATAATAATAAGTTGTATTTGTATACCAAAGGTCATGCAATAATTGGAACTCAAAAAGGTTTCACAGCAGTAAAACAGACTTAGCCATAACGTATGCAAAGATAATTTGCACAAAAGAGTAAGACAGTAAGTGCACAAATAAAATCAGCATTAAATAGTCAAGATAAGGTCTGTGTTCTGAGCCCCCTCCTCTACTCCCTGTACACACATGACTGCGTAGCACAGCGGAACAACAACACCATCATCAAATTTGCTGATGACACAGTAGTGGTGGGCCTGATCTCTGCCAACGACGAAAGGGCCTACCTGGAAGAGGTAGAGAACCTGTCACAGTGGTGTCAGGAGAACTGCCTCTCCCTGAACGTCAGCAAAACAAAAGAGATGATTGTGGACTTCAGGAGGTCGGGGGTCAAGGACTACAGCCCCCTCAGCATCGACGGGGCACCAGTTGAGAGAGTGAACAGTTTCAAGTACCTCGGAGCCCACATATCCGAGGACTTGACATGGACCACACACATTGACAGTGTTGTGAAGAAGGCACGACAACGCCTCTACTTCCTCAGGCGCCTAAGGAAGTTCCAAGTCAGTCAGAAGATCCTTAGGAACTTCTACTCATGTACAATAGAGAGCATCCTGACCGGCAACATCACCTCCTGGTTTGGGAATAGCACTGCACAAGACCGTAGCAGACTACAAAGAGTGACACGTTCAGCCGAACGCACAATTAGAGGGGGGCTTCCCACCCTCCAGAACATTTACAACAAGCGGTGCAAGGGGAAGGCTAAGAGAATTATTAAGGACTCGAGCCACCCGAACAACTGCCTCTTTGAACTGCTGCCGTCAGGCAAGCGATACCGGAGTCTTATGGCGAGCACAGAAAGACTCAGAAGGAGCTTCTATCCCCAGGCCATCAGGCTGCTAAACGAACAATAATCGCTAAACGAACAATAATCACTATGCAACAACCATCAAATGCACACAGCACACACACCCACACGCACACACACACTCACTCAAACAAACAACACACTGCAGCACCCACTCTCCACACTTTAGATCACACAAACACACTTACACTTTATATTTATTGATAAAGGATTTGCACTACAACTCGTACACCTACTGTGAATTGTACCTAAACTGCACCTCGTCCATTTATGCCTTGCACTATATAGTATTGTATATTAGTACACTGCACAGTATTGTATATTGTATGGTAACTACGTCTACGAACATTGTACATATGTCTAAACTGAACACTGTGACCTCTTTTTTTTTCTTCTAATTTTTACTATGTTTTTATTTCATACTTATCTTGTCATGCACAGTCTCTGGAGCGCAACAGTAAGAAGCATTTTGTACAAAAGTATTCTGTACTTCTGTATGACAACTATTAAAGAAACTTGAACTTGAAACTTGAGAACATTCAAATATATTATTTTTGTATTTACTATAGACAATTTGTATTTATATTAATCATTGTCACATGAAAACATGGATGCACCAGATTTAGCAGAAGCTAATTTCCATATGTAGTCTATACAGAGAACATGATAACATAATCCTATTGAATTCTGAATTTGTTGTTTATTGGTTGAGTGTCGTGGATACACATAAAATATAAGCATATCAAATCATGAAAATGGCAGATACACTTAAAAACAGACATATCAACCTAGTTTTTACCTGTTTGCATAATGATAAGGTAAAAAACAATACAAATGTATTTTTAGAAGTTTAGTAATATCAAGCCCTAAATGTATTTTCTTTAACCTGTTCTAAGTTAAACAAATAGCACATTTCTGAATTACTAGTGTCTAGTTTTTTTTAGCCCCCCAGAGTTTTATGCTCTCAATGTTATGGATATGCATTAAATCCTACACACGATAGGAAATATTCAAACAGCTCAAAGATTATAATTCTAAGGTAAATTAAAATGTAATTCAGTCAACATAGTTAGTGTATAATATGGCTAATGTTGTGAAGGGCCAGATTAAACTGAGAATCTACCTTTATTGTTTGATATACTTTGTATATTATTTATATATATACACGGAATATCCCTTTACCTGCGTTCAAACCAGAGTAATATTCGCTCTCCTATTGGACAGCGCCCCCAGGCGCCAGCCCCCAACGGCAGGTTCAAAGACAAGTTCAGGCATGTCAGAACATGCCCGGAGTCAGCATATTGATACCAGACAAAGACTGCGGTTTGGGACTAGATATTCACTTAAGTATAAATACAGCGCAAAGGTGCGCACACCGTGCTTCGTTCAGTACCTTACCCACCTTCACCACGAGTCAACGTGCAGTGAAGTGAGTAACCTTGCGTCTAACAGAGCATTGAGAACAGCGTGCGAATAGAATGGTAAAAGTGTCAGAGTTTAATGCATTAACGTTGAGTTCGACCTAATCTAATGTGAAGTAAATAGTCGTTCATTTATTGTATATCATGCGGCCACAGTTCGTTCGTGTGTAGCATTACCAGCGGTTCGTCGTGTCTTTAGCTAGTGTACTTAGCCAGGGTGTGTGGCCTAAATACGTCGCCCACACCCGAGGAGTCCTAGGCGGAGAACCGTTGGACATGTACACAGGAGAATCGGCGTCGGCGATTGCAGAACCATTACTGGTTGGATTATATTGATTTGGAACGTGGTACCCGGAGAAGAGCATCGTTGATTTCCACTGTCGTTTGGGATTCAACCTCGTGAGGATTACAACTCGGGCCGGCCTCGTGGACGGAGGCTGGCTAGCTGTCATCAATGCTGTCGAGCATTTGGATTACAATTATTACTTTGCTGCTGATCAAGGGAGTTTACAAGGACCGACTCCTGTACCTGGAGTCTCTTTATTCCTCATTGAATCAGACGGAGTACCCGAACATTCCTCTACCCTCCAGGCCTTACACCCCCGGAGGGAACCCATTGTCTCCAGGCGGTACCAGTGTTGCCCTATCTAGTTGCTACTATACGACAGGTGGTGTCAACTTAGACCCATCGTAGGATTCCTGCTATTCTTAGTGACTCATGCTATTGACTGACTTTACGTATATTCTTCGCCATACAAGCGCGACCCTAATTCTCATTCTGTAACCTAATGTTGCCTAATAATAATAAATTACCCTCAAATACTATTTATTTGTCAATGCCGTGTTCTTGTGGGTGTTCACCATCTATATTTGATGTACTGTCTGGCCAGTAATTAAAGTACATAACTAGCAGTGGTTTAATCTATCACAATCTTTAATACAGTCAGGGTTTTGTAACCCCTCAGTTACAGCTAACATGTATGAAAGTTGTTGATACAATATTATTATTCATGATAATTTTGCAGAAAAAGCTAAATACAGAGTATTACCGGCGAGGTTGTTTGATCTTTGTCCCGATTATTGAAGGAAATTCACTTTAAGAACCATTTAGCATGAAACATCTTAAAACAAAGATGTATTTTATACATTATAACCATGAAAATAATGCAATGTTAGGTTTTACCGTGATTATAGTGTTCACAGATAGGAATGTATCCAGGATACATTCAGTAACATCATTAACCCTGGACAGACTTGTGAAGTCAGAGATAGGAATGTATTATTCACATTCAATTATCCAAATGTACTCTGTTTGTGGGAAATTTACTCTGCGAAATGTACTCATATTGTTTCAGTGATGGTCTTGTTGATAGCTACATTGTCGACATGTCTTATTTCTACATGAAAGATTTGCTTCATTCACACAATAAATATGCTGTTTGTGTAAAAATAATGTATAATATCCGGACTGATTCACTGTATAGTGAATCCAGGGGTATAGTGGATCGATTATATTTTGTATGAAACACCTTAAAACAATGAGGCATTTCATTTATAATATCAAAACATGTCTTATGTTCTATAAGATGTTCTTATATATCTACAAGTCTTATAGAATGATGTAAAAAGAGTTCTACTAATATATTTCACTTAAAAAACTTGTACAGAAAGATAAATATCCGACCCCATATTTTGTTTTGAAAACTCGTAAACAGGCCGATGCTATGGTGATAGACTGAAAGGGGTCGACCGATGTTTCTTTAATGAAATCCTCCCGAAATTTCAGACGTCCTCGGCTGAGTATATCCACATCGTTGGTACAGTAATGTAGCGCCTCTGATGCAAAATTAAAAACACCTGTCTTAACGCTGTCGTACCAAAGAAAAAATGTTGCTCTTTCTGACGTGGACATTCCATCAGGGTTATAGCACTCTGGTGCAGGATAAGGACCTATGTAGTTAAGGTTTTCTAGAGAGCTGAATGAATGGGGAAAATAGCCTTTCATTTGATCAGTGAATCCCATCGCGGAGGGGAATTGACTTAATTTCATTGGTAAAAAGGATACCGAGTCTATATAGCGTTGTTGAAATGTTTTATCGTTTAAACATAGGATTTTACTACCTTGTGTGATTAGATCGGGGGTTAATCCATCTTTAACCATCGGATTTAAGACTAGATAGCTATCGAAACCGCGACTATTATGGGCAATGAAGGTGTGACGTGCATAGCAGCGTTTACGAAAATGTTTAAGAAACTGCTTAACGCAATCAGGCCCTTTCCACGAGTCCTTACGATTATTAATTTGACTGCAAATGAGATACGGCACATGTATATTATTGCAGTCCACAAAAGATTCAATATCGTAAAACACTATGTTGGGTTTGGGGGTCGTGTCGACGGGTAATGTTTTGAAATAACATTTATGATCACGTTTGGCTGTCTCGTTAGGTAAAGGGTCCTTACATGTGTAACAGGTAGCCGTCCTGCACACGTGTTCTTTTGGTTTCGAGGCCGCGATGTAGAACAGATCACCACATTTTTCACATTTTTTATTGGCCTCGCAAACAGATCGTTGTTTTAGCGCAGTCAAACGCCTTGCTTTATGCTGGTCATAACAGAAAGACGATTGACAAATCCTATTGCAATCTTTACATTTCCGTAGCGATTTAGGCATTGTATAACAATCAACGTGGTGACATATGGAACAAGTAGTCTTACAGGTGTGTGCCCCTTTACGCGTGTACCCCGCATAACACCCCGGACACACGTATGATGTGCCTAGAAAAGCCTGCAGTCTTGTTATTACGTAGTAATGCCCGGAATGTAGGAGAAGATGGAGAGCGGGCTCCGCTCCTTCAAACCCTGAATTATAATGCGAGAAACCTTTATCATCTCGAAAGAATACGACTATTGAACGATTTAAAACCCTCTCGAAGCGTTGTATATCGGTGAAACTCACACCTCCTTCAGGAAGATCAGCAAGTGTGTGTAAATCATTACCTTTTTGGTAGGCAATATCTTGATTTATAGAAGGATCTAGGAGTAACGCTACGTTCATCGCAAAGCATTGTTGATCGTCTGGAGCATCGTTTCTTGGCGAGGATCTCGCTGTGTAGTAGACCGTCAATTTTTCTTCTGTTCCCTTCCCCCGTAGGCACTTGTATGATCTGGGCCATCAGTTGTAAGGTTGTATCTGCGAGTAATGCTTGATTTGATTGCACTATCTGCTCGAGTATCAGGTAGAAATCCTCAAGACTTTCACGACCTTTAGTGAGGTTTCTATAAACCACGTCTTGCACAGTGTTACCTATTAACGATACCTGTATAAAGTCTCTGTCTGTTGTCTCGCTCTCGATTCTAGTTAGAATGCGCTCCATGGTGTCCATAATAGTATTATGGAATGCAGCGAAGTCGGGTGGACCCTTCGTGGGTTTTAAGTTAAAATTTTCTCTCAACTCTATGTTATTATAACGTCCACGGCAATGTATAGTAGCACGACCTCTACCAGTTTGCATAGTAGGATTCTCTGCGTTTGAGGGAGGTGTCAAGAGGGTGGATGGTATCATTAGAGGTTAATGGTACGGGACGCGGCACCGTTGCATGTATTTCATCTAATTCTGCAAATAGCTCCTCCATTTCCGCAGAATCTTCAGGCTCGTTGTCATTATCATCGTAGCTATTTGTACAAAGCATTTGAGTACTAGCCTGTGCCTCGCTTATAGCTGTGAGCAAGGAATCATTTTCGATCGATGTATTCGAGCGTAGCGCTATAATATTATATTCTACCTCCAGCATAGCTGTAAGCAAGGAATCATTTTCGACCGATGATGGGGTTGTTTGTATGGAAGCCGTGATTTCAGTTACAGGGGTATTGTGTGTCGAATTATTCAAACATGCAAGCGTATTAATCAGCTCTATTGTATGAATATAATCTGCAGGGTCAACATATGTGTTGGTGATAGGGTTAATCATAATACGAGGGGAAGCTAGAGCTATGATGAATAACCATGCGTTAGGGTCATTAGAGAACAAATAGGCTTCAAGGTCGTCTATATCAGGCATTGAGCAATCCTGTATATCAACATCGCTTAAATCATCCTCCATAATTAGTTCTTTACAAAAAAAATAAAAAATAAAATAAAATAAAAATAAAAATAAAATAAAATCTATCTACCTGTATCTATCTGTATCTACATAGATCACTGTTATATGGTATAGCACCATGAAGTCTGGCATGACATGATAATACTATACGTCTGTTTCTCGCAGAGTATGATGATTCAGGAGTCTTGGGTGGCGGTGAAATTATGGCCGTGGACACAGAGGAGACATGGCTGTCGTCTAGGGCCTTCGGGGTCTGGAGAGGGACGAAGTCCTCTACGGCTTGTTGGTCAAGGAGATTTAACTCCTGCAACGTCTCTGCGGTCCATTCTTCATCGTTAATGCAGGCTGTGCAGAATAGAAAAAAAGTTTTAGAATACATTTTAATAATAAGCATCGAGGAGTTAATACTATATTCTTAAGATACACACACACTCACACATACACACACACACACCTACACACACACACAAACACGTACACACACACACACACACACACACACATGCACATACAAACACACCTGTCTTCTCGAAACCGGCAATCAGTGCTAGTATATCCAAATCCCATTCGTCAATAAAATCTTGCGGGATGACGGTTGGATCAGGGTGTAAGGTGTCCAATATATAGCCTATAGCTTCTTGGTCGTAGTGATCCAGTTCTGAGATTGTCGCAGGGTTCCAAACGGCTGCACTGTCATTTGCTGTATAAAAGAATGTCATAATTAGCCTTTTATTGATTCACGATATAAATTAATATATACCATAGGATGGTTTGTATACTCACAATATTTGTCAGAGTCAGCATTCTCTCCCTCGATGTTTACAGAGGTGTCATCATCCATTTCCAGCCATGCACTTCCATCTGTAAAAGTTTTAAAAGACGAAATACATGTTAAGGGATTGTTTTAAGTAAAAAATATATTACTGTAATCTTGCCGTATAAATGTATAAAAAAACACACCGTTTGCAAATGAACCCCATATGCACGTATCAGAGGCCTCCTGTAAATCTTCTCCTACATTAGGAATAGAAAAAAAAAGTTTTAGAATAAGTAAGTGGTAAGTTAATATAACTACAGTATAGTCGTTTCACACACATACACACACACACACACACACACAGACACACACACAGCAATGGAGAATTCTTTCTACACATATAGCATATGGAAGAAAGCATTCTACATGTAACCAATTTCTGAAGATAGAAGTGTACTTACCATGGAGTATTACTGCTTCAAGCCAATGTCCGTTGTATGATGCTGTAATTTAGAGAAGGAGTTTAAAAAAAAAATCTTGAGCTTAATTGCTGTATCGGGAATCAATAAAAGACCATGAGGTATGACATACCGTTCTCTTCTGCCATTCTAGATATCTGTAGTCTGTCTGTTTACAAGGATAAAAATGAATGAAGAACAGTGCTCTTACTTAAAGGGGACTCATAGTTCCTCTTTTTTTTATTTTTTTACGATGTAGAAAATGTAGGCAAGCCCACTATCCTTTGAGATACACCTCTCTAGCAGAACTTAACTTAACCTCCACATATAACTTTTATAATCAATGTAAATAATAACACGATATAACTTAAGGAATGGTAGTGGTATTGATACTAGCCCTGCTGGAGGCCTCACTTTAATCTGTCTTATGGAATGAAATGCCTCCTTGTCTTAAGGTGTTTCATACAAAATATAATCACTTCACTATACCCCTGGATTCACTATACAATGAATCAGTCCAGATATTATACATTATTTTTTCACTAATAGCATATTTATTGTGTGAATGAAGCAAATCTTCCATGTAGAAATAGGACATGTCAACAATAGACCTATCAGCCATGCCATCACTGAAACAATATGATTTGTTTTTTGTTACACAATACATTTCACCAAGTAAATTTGACTCAAACAGAGTACATTTGGATAATTGAATGTGTATAATACATTCCTATCTCGGACTTCACAAGTCTGTTCAGGGTTACTGAATGTATCCTGGATACATTCCTATTAACTGGCCCCATCATCTATAGTAATATACTGCTTCTGAATAAAAAACATTATAGGTTCCAGAATAACTGAGACACCAGAAGAGAGGGGTGAGACAAACAGACACAGACGTGACACCTTTTTTTTGAGGGGGTGCGTGTTGTGTTTCTTCTGTTGCATGAAGAAGTAAGACATCATAAATCTTTTAGACAGGAGCTGCATACGGCCGTTTTGAACCATCCCATTTGCCATCGTTAGACCCCCCTCCTTCACGACCACGCAGAGGGTGACAGTTTCAGAAACGTGACTGTTTCAAAAACCATCAGTTTGCCTTTTTTCAGTCGCTCTAGCGAACACACAGACAGACACACACACACGTTTTATGAACACACACACACCAAACTGCCAGAGAGGTTTGGGGAGATATTCAGTTTACTGCTTACAGAATCAGCAAAAGACAGAGAGATATTTTTCTTAATTCCCCTTTGCAAGAAAACACACATTCTTAAGAAAACACACAAACACCATTTGGAAGAAATGCACTTTCTGAAGAATAATACATTTGGCATTTTACATTTATTCTGAAACTATATTCTGAAGATACACTAATACATATTGTGAAATGTTTAATCCTTGGAATACACACATTTATTCTTAAGACTTTGGAATACACATAAAACATATTGTGAAGATACATACATTTATTCTTAAGACCTTGGAATACTTATTGTGAAATGTTTAATCTGAAAACCTTGGAAAACACTAATACATATTGTTTAATCCTTGGAATACATACAATCTGAAAATTAAAAAAATCTTTTATTTTGAAAAAATTCTAAAAACGGAAGTCCCCGCCCTTACAACCCCTCCCCTTCCGTAACCAGATGTCCCTCCCCTTCCGAAACCGGATGTCCCACCCCCTCAAAGCTGGATGTCCCGCCTCCTTGAATCCTCGACCAATCAGAGAAGGGGGCGGGACTTAGGGGTCATAAATCATGGTGGTTACAATCAATCAAACTTTCCTTATAAGGAGTGACACATTGTGCCTCCTTAATCTCTCTCTCCTGAGGCATGCTGTCTGATGTCAGTCAGTCCACCATGCGCCACAGAAAACACCTACATACTTTACAGTTTGCTTTGTAATCATCTCCACTGACGCACGCTATCAAGCCAGTGGTTTGCCTCTTCCCACTCAGGTCTATATTTCTGGAGGCGTGTTGTCTTTTTAGGATGCGGTGGAGTCACAGTGTCTGCTGTAGACATTTTCAAAGCGTCTTCGAAAAGAAATCACGCAGCGCGCAGACGGAGGATTGGCACAACGGCACAGAACTCTTCTTAGCAACGTGAAAGCGCTAATTCTCATTGGTCGGTGAGCTGCTGAGCACATACTGGCCCACACACCGGCCCACACACCGGCTCACATACTGGCCCACACACTGGCCCACACACTGGCCCACACACCGGCCCACACACTGGCCCACACACTGGCCCACACACTGGCCCACACACCGGCCCACACACCGGCTCACATACTGGCCCACACACTGGCCCAAACACCGGCCCACACACTGGCCCACACACTGGCCCACACACTGGCCCACACACCGGCCCACATTAGTGGCCCACACCGACTCACACACTGGCCCACACACTGGCCCACACACTGGCCCACACACCGGCCCACATTAGTGGTCCACACACCGGCCCACATTAGTGGCCTACACACTGGCCCACACACAAAAAAAAAGGAAAAAAATAAATAAAAAATTATATATATATATATATATATATATATATATATATATATATTTTTTTTTTTTTTTTTTTTTGGACCAGCCCACTTTGGTTCCGGCCCATCGGGATTCGTCCCGAACGTCCCGATGGCCAGTCTGCCACTGTGTACAGTAGGCTACATGGGTACCTTGGTGGTGTAGTAGTGTATCTTGTAGACCAGGCCCATTGCAAGTTGCTGTACTCTGTCGTCTACTCTAAGCCATCCTAGATTGTCAAAGTGGGCAGGGGTGAGGTGTGTTTTTGGAGTAAGGTCAAGCAGTAGTCTGACCAGTTTGTTTGTGATGTTTGTAATCTTGTTTTTATTGCCTTTGAGGTACTTTGGTACCATGAGGTGCAGGCATAGTCATAGTACCCTTGAATGAGTGCTCCTGCTAGAGTCTTCAACGTATTCTTGTTTACCAGAGAGGAGATCCGGTAAACGAATCTTGTTCGTTGGTTGACTTTTTTGATTACATTGGATGCCATTTTGTCACAGGAAATATTTGCCTCTAGGATGGACCCCAATGTAATTTCATCTTTCCTTGTGACAATATTGTCACCCACTGTAACGAAGGTTATCCTATAACCCTAGTTATATGATTAGCGTAGCTTTTCTGCTTCGCCTATGGGAAACTTCTCACATGCACCTTCCATCTGCCCGACCACGCCCACCTCCGGCCAGCATATAGCCCAGGTGTGGTTGATCAGCTCCCCCTTCCGAGTCTGAATTTCAGCGAAACACAGGCAAGGTTCCTCAGGGCTGCGTGTAAAGCAGAAAAGCTACGCTAATCATATAACTAGGGTTATAGGATAACCTTCGTTATATTTCATTAGCTACGCTTTTCTGCTTCCCCTATGGGACAACGGGCGAAGCAGGGCGCTTAGCCCCGACAAATGCACCCTCTGAGGTCCCCTTCACGACCATCAGAAAAACAGGGGTGGGGTCCGGCCCCCTCACGCCTCCTAACGAGGAGCGGACGGAAGGACGCCAATCATGCGCAGTGGGGCGCAGTTACCCCAAAACGCACAAGGTGAGTAGATCATGCGAAAAACCGCTGTCTACCTCAGTGGTTCCCAAAGTCGGGGTCGCGACCCAAAGGTGGGCCGCGAGCAGCCACGGGTGGGCCGCGAGATGATTTAAAAATAATAAATAAATAAAAATTGTCAGGCCACTGAACTTAGAAGCAGGCCAGGACAGTGTTTCTAGTTGTATTCTATTCTATTGTATTCTAAAATGTGACTATATGGTTTTATATTAACTTAATAAATAAACAAAAACTAAAAAATCTACTTATTTCAACGAACATTTCAAACTAAATAACAGATTATGCACATAAAACGCTGAAAACAACCGAAACAACAATAGTATTTTAATGAGGCTATTATTATGATTATTATCATTATTATTTTGCAACAAGTTAGCCCTCTCATAAAT
Source organism: Notolepis coatsorum (assembly GCF_963971535.1). Classification (NCBI taxonomy): domain Eukaryota; kingdom Metazoa; phylum Chordata; class Actinopteri; order Aulopiformes; family Paralepididae; genus Notolepis; species Notolepis coatsorum. The sequence continues at coordinate 13,992,164 of NC_140169.1, forward strand.
AGCACATATAAATGAATAACTAACTTGAACTAACTTAATAGGATTGAAGTGATATTTGGCTTAAAAAATCGGGTCCTGATTTCTGGGTCCTGGCCTGAAAAGTTTGGGAACCCCTGGTCAGGGCCGCCTCAGGGGGTGTGCGAGCAGTGCGGTCGCACAGGGCCTCGCGGGAAGGGGGGCCTCAAAAAGAAAAAAAAAAAAAAAAAAATTGCGAGGCCCCCCTTCCCGCGAGGCCCTTTTTCATCACAGACCTAAAATCTAATTTTGATTATATGCTTATATATTTCACATTAGACATGTTTGTAGAATGTGTCTGACTTGTTCCTGCCTCTGCGGCTCTGCAGACTGCAGTGTACCGGGTTCTGCGGCTCTGCTGCTCTACAGATTTTAGAATAGTGTTTCCGGGCTGCCTGTTCCTTAATGATAAGCAAGCAGTGCAAGAATGCGGAAGCATTCTACCGTAGTGGCGTGCGGTAATGCGCCTTTCATTTTCCGCCGCCCAGCGCCCAGGTGCGTGCACCGGCGGCGGCGTGCTCGCTCAGGTGCGTGCGTGCGCCGGCGTGCTCGCGCGAGGTGCCCGCGCATGTGCATGAGATCCCGCCTTGGTTCGACACGAGCGGAGCTCAATATATATAAGTCACCGCCCCTTATTCAGTATCGAGAAATAGCTCAATTGGCAACACTGCATGGCTGTGGATCCTACAGCTCGTTTGCTGGCGAGTTCGAATCCCATAAAATATATTTTTTTTAACGTGATTTTTTTTTTAGCGTGTATTCTTTCGCCGGTTAAGGTTAGGCATGGTTAAGGTTAAGGTTAAGGTTAGGCATTGTTTCGGAGTTGGTTAAGGTTAGAACGGTTAAGTTTAGGCGCTGTTAAGGAGCTGGTTAAGGTTAGAGTTTGTCAAAGAGAATGGCAATATTCTTTCTATGGTTAAGGTTAGGCATGGTTAAGGTTAAGGTTAAGGTTAGGCATTGTTTCGGAGTTGGTTAAGGTTAGAACGGTTAAGTTTAGGCGCTGTTAAGGAGCTGGTTAAGGTTAGAGTTTGTCAAAGAGAATGGCAATAGACAGCCTATTTCCGCGCGACAGCTCCCAAAGCGGGCCTGAAAAGAAAGGCGCTTTACCGCAGTGGCGTGCGGTGACGAATGCTTCCGCATTTTTGCACTGCTTGCTTATCATTAAGGTAGACGCTTCCGGGCTCTTCCCGGACCCACAAGGTACAGGGATCTATTCAGCGCTATTCAGAGGAGCGAGTGGATGTCTTTTCAAAAGCAGCATGGATCAGAAGAAATTACACCGTGGGCCCAGTGGCGAATCCTTATGGAAGCCAACAGAAGCCATGCCTCCCTATAAATTCATATCAAATATGAAATATGAAAAAAAAAAAAAAAAAAAAAAAAATTTAATATAGTTTACATTCTTTTTCATCTGTGCATCTGTGTTATATATATATATATTTTTTTTTTTAAATGTCTCCCTCTTCTCCTTCTCACTCCCTCTAACACACTGTCAGACTCACTGTGCTCACTGCAGCTAGTATAGGAGAGAGGCAGTGGGTAGGTCTCTTTCTCCAGGCTTCCAGCATTATAGAGTCCAAATCCGATCCTAGCCAATCAGATTCGAGCTGACTGCCACACCCTAAAAGTTTAAAACGGAGCTGGGAGGAAAACACTCAGCATATTTTCCCCCCTGGAGGCGGGGCAGGTCAGAAGTTCACGTTTCCACCTGACTACCTAACGTGACATCCCATTAGTAGTATAAAACTGTCTGGCGTCACTCAGTCGAGTAGTCTACTACAAACATGTCTGAACATCATCCCCTCGCGGGATTGATTGAAAATGTTATTAACAGAGCGGGCACGTTCGAATCCTCTATTAGTGTATCTAACATTTAGCACTTTAATAGCAACTTATTTTCGCCGGCGGGACATTTACTGAGGACCAGCAGAGCACACCACTGTGGATATTATGATTTAACAAATCTATCTGGCAAGAGGAGGACCACATTATTGACCAGGTAAGCACTGAGCAGCCTGACTGACTAACTAACGTTATCAGGCAAGCTTGTAGACCCTTTCATGACTGCAATGCAAGCCAGGGGCTGGAATACGCAGTCACTTATTCCTCCGTAGTAGCCAGGTTAATGTGCACCATCAAGCACTGCTTAAAAGCTAGCGGTGGGTCCAAAATATATCGGATATAAATGTCAAAGGTACCCAGCGTTCCATTAGGGTTTCACACACAGATGTGGCGGGGTTTGAAAGCTCGGCGTTGCTAATAAACATTTTAAATCATTTTTATAAACGAGTAAAACTGAGGCTGAAATGGCTGCTTCCGCATTTTACAGTAGGAGCGCTCTGATGGCTGGGCGCGCCGCGCAACAGACACGTGAATGAATGAATGAATGAAAACTTTATTTAACAGATTGCAGAATGGGTACAATACAGTACGGCTCAATACACACAATTGTTAAGGGGATGCAGACCAGAGAAATACGTTTGTCTTGTCACGTTTGTCTAATAGACAGTCATATTCTCTCCCGGCCGTATGTATATTTCTCTCCCACCCACCCACCCCCTCCTAATGTACAGTCCCCTCCCCATCATATGTATATACTCTGTCAGGATCTATGGGTAACAGTACTGTATATTTGATGTCATGATGTCTTGTATGTCATAAATGTCACTATGAATTGAAAATGGGGGACCCTGATGTAAACAAGACAAACGTCTTTCTCTGGTCTGCATCCCCTTATACAATTGTGTGTATTGAGCCGTACTGTATTGTACCCATTCTGCAATCTGTTAAGAAAGTTTGACTGGCCGCCGAGCCATACTGTAGTGTACATGGTGACTGCTTGACTAAAAAAAAAAAAAAAAAAAAAAAAAAAATTAATAAAAATATTTAATAATTTTTTTTTAATAATTTTTTTTTGCTTCCCCTGTTATTTTACCCACGCGACGCCACTGCCGGTGGGCCATAAGCTTGTTATCAATACCAAGTATGATGGTTATGCCAACTTTGCCAAGACGAAGAGGATGTTCAGCAGATGGACTGAAGATGAAAGTTGTTGCATGTTAGCTAACGTAACACTAGTTAGCGTTAGCTGTTGCTAACTAGCTAGCATTAGCTAACGCTAGTTACGCGTCCCTGCCTTTAGTTAATTGCTAAGTTATCGAGTGCTAACGTGTGGCAGATAAACTAGGACTCCCAAGGGACTGGTACTTTTCATCTCCACGGAAAGTCTCCTTCCAACTTTACCATTGATACTGCGTTATGGTGAGTTCATGCAACCTATTCTATGCCCGCCGTTGAGCTCTCTCTCTCTCTCTCTCTCTCTCTCTCTCTATCTCTCTCTCTCTCTCTCTCTCTCTCTCTCTCTCTCTCTCTCTCTCTCTCTCTCTCTCTCTCTCTCTCTCTCTCTCTCTCTCTCTCTCTCTCTCTCTGTTTTCAAAGTCTCTTTGGGTGTTTGCAATTTGTGGGAAGTATATGTCTCTGATGTCTTGGTATAGTGGGCAGGTTGTTAAGAAGTGGAGCTCGGTTTCCACCTCATCTTGTGTGCAGTGGGTGCATAGTCTGTCTTCGCTTGGGAGCCAGGTCTGCCTATGGCGGCCTATGATGTCTAGGCTGTGCTCGCTGAGTCTGTACCTAGTCAAGGATCTTTTTAGTTTTGGATCAGTCACAGTGCTCAGGTATTCTGCCACTGTATACTCTCTGTTTAGGGCCAAATAGCATTTCAATTTGCTCTGGTTTTGGGTTGTTTCTTTCCAATGTGTCTCTCTCTCTCTCTCTCTCGCTCTGGCCTTGCTCTGGTGGAGGGTCAGGGGCATTGCCGGCCTGCCGGGTCTGTGCAGCGATAACACTGTATATTGACTGTAGAACAGGAGCTCCCTCTTGCTCTCTCTTGCTATATGTTGACTGTATCATGCCCAGCCTCGGGCAGCGCTATTATTTAAGAATATGTTGACTGTATGAAAAAAAAAAAAAAAAAAAAAAATTATATATATATATATATTTTTTTTATTTTTTTTACCTTTTAGGGGGGGGGGGGGGCTCGCGTTTAAATCTCGCCCAGGGCCTCGCATTTCTCCCAGGCGGCCCTGCCCCTGGTCTACCTCACCATGCACCCCGCCAGCCACCCGGCAGCGGGATGCAGAAGGGGTTCCAGCTCCAAGAGCCGCACATCTCCTTTACAGAGGCGGGGCCCCCGGCCATGGCCGCGAGACAGAACCCCCCCGAAGGTTCCGATGAGGACCAAAGGTCGTGGACCCCCCCCTGTGACGGCAAGCCTGCCCGACCCATTACCCACACCGGAATCTCCGAGCCAGGCCTGCCTCCTGGAATGCCGGGGCCTACAGGTGACCAGTACAGCAGAGCATGGCTGACACCTGGTGGACACTAGGTTAAGACTGACCCCGCCCGGCGCGGCTAGGATGAGTCCTGTGTGCCATAACGCAGCTGCACCCCATAAAACAGACAGGGGGTGTGCATTTTGGCCGTAAGTCACAGAGGCGCTAGAGGGACTGACCGCCCGAGAGCAGCATTCCACTGGCCCACCCACACCTTAGTACTGTCAGCCTGGACGAGGGAAACCTACATAAAAAACCCTCCTTCCCATCTGTACACATAGAAAACGCCGTTTCTATGCTGTTCCGACAGATCCGGGGGCGTGCCCGGTTCCTAACGGCAGTGTTGAAAAACACCCGCAACCCGGGAGCACTGACCTCTAATTACCAATACGTTAGGCCGTAAGGAGGCAGAATAGGCCCACTACCTCCCCACCGTATTGGGCCGTCACTCCACGTTAGGGGGAGTCGGCGAAGTCCGCCACGTGAGATGTGACATATAGCCCAGTGGCCGAGGCCCCACATCAATGATTCAAGTTCAAGTTCCTTTTATTGCCACACGGCCAGGCCGGTGGAATTCAAGCACGGTGCAGGTGGTAGTTGCGACAATACACCACAAAAACATAAAAAGACACATGGAACAGTACAGTACAGAAAACACCACCTAGAACAAATACATGACAGAAACAGTACAGTACGAAAAACTATAGATGACAGTTCAATGTAACCTAGACCAAAGGAAACATAGACAGCAGGGGGTGAATTTAGGAGGAGTTGGAGTTAAGCAATTGTATGGCCTTGGGGAAGAAACTGTTGTTGAACCTAACCGTGCGACTGCCCAGTGACCTGAACCTCCTACCAGAGGGGAGGTGTTGGAAGAGGTGATGAGCTGGGTGCAGGGGGTCACTGATGATTTTGTGTGCGTGTGTGACGGTGTGATGTTTGTGTATGGAGTCCAGGGTGGGGAGTTTGCAGTTGATGATTTTGGATGCCCTTATAATGATCCTGTCTAGTCTGTGTAGTGTGTGTTTGGGTGTGTTGCCGTACCATACAGTGATGGAGAGTTAAATAATGTTTTGTATTATGGCTGTGTAAAATTGTATCATTAAGTTCTTCCTAACCTTATACTTCTTGAGTTGTTTCAAGTGAAAAAGCCTTTGATTGGCTGTTTTAAGTAGATGAGTGGTGTGATGATCCCAGTTTAGTTTATTGCTGATGTGTGTTCCTAAGATTGACCAACCAATTGAAAACTACCTTTTCATTTCAACTTAACCGATTGGAGAACAGGTATCACACTGCACGCTCAATACACACAGCTGTTAAAAATGATCGGAGATGTTGAACTCAGTCTAAAACTCTACTCGTCATCCACTCATATACGAGTCGGGGGGGAAAACACAGCACAGAACCACTGTGCGTTCTTCCACCACACATTCGGGTGACAGGCAGGGCCACAATGCGGGCAGATGTCATCCCCCTTTTCAGCAGGAGGGGGGGGGCTGTCTAGCAGCCTACACCGAGGATGGGAACCTTCACTACGTCTCCACTTAAAATCAACCGATCGGGAGACATGGGCCTGAATAAACAACTCGAACCGGGGAAGTGCGCACGCAACTCCCCTGGTTGCTAACGCCAGAGCTAGCGAGGGTCTGCATATATCCGCCGACGGATAACGGGGAACCCCCTTTATGCAAAAAACAGATATGTAAATACAGATATGTAAATACAGCCCAGGCGCCAAACATGGCGGCAAGCCAGTCTGCCTGGGTGGGACTTGTAAGATATTTAATGAATACATATAGTACAGCCCCTCACATCAGGCCTTCTCCCGAGGGAGAAGACCGAAACGTCATATACCATATGAATAGATTGTAAAGAAGCCCCTTCAGGTATAACACTGGTCCCAATTTGAAAAGAAATGGGACCAGACACCGCCCGCCTGCCTCCGGGCTGAGCACCACCAGATACAGCGGCTTTAACGTTATTATAAATAACACAGACTGTAGGGTCACTGAACAATCTAGTATCAGACACAGTCAGAAATCATACCAGGTATATTCTCATGGGGGATAAGACTAAAACGTCATATCCAACACACACGATTAAGTTCAATGCCCCCGCCGAATGTAACGCCAGTTCCAAGTCTTCAAATAAAAAGAAAAGGAACTCCAAGCACTGCTCGCAGTCCTCCGGGCTAAACGCCAGGAGGCAGCGGGGTCAAATCATATTACAATAATAATAGAATCGGTGGGGCACTTGACCAAAACCAGCACACCAGACAGACATTTTTCTTTTTACTGGAAAAAGGACCCGTCGATGACAAAAAACGCAAGACCTGGCTGCTACCATTGTGCCTCCCCACAGGCGAGGCAAAAATGGCGTTAAGCCGTCTAGCATCATATCAGGCATTTTCTCATGGGGACATGACTAAAACGTCATACCACAACAACATGATTAAGTTCGAGGACCCCCGCTAAAAGTAACGCCAAAACCAAGTCTTCAAATAGACAAAATGGAAATCCAAACCACCGCTCGCTGACCCTCGGCTAAACACCAGGAGGCAGCGAGGCCAAATCATATTACAACCATAATTATGCGGTGGGGGGTCCCGGACAAACCTACCCTACAACAGACAGTTCTATTTCATTATGGCTTTCGCTCAGCATCATCTGCACTATACTTCACTTCGTGCACGTGCACTGAATAAAAAATTCCACCATGTACCTTTACATCCCAACATTTGTCTGGCCACACCCCCATCCGCTTACCTTCATAAGCAGGTGTGTGGTCACCTACTCGCCTCCTTCTTCACTTTCACCACAAGGAAGTGCCTTCGGTAGATCCCCACTTGACGAGGTTGTTAGTAGAAGAAAGTTGGAAAACAAGAGAACGGGAAGATACGTTGACATCATATCTTTATTTTCTCTCTCACTATTTCGAGAAAATACGGTGATATTGTCTTCGTTACTGGAGTGTCTGGAAGATGATGATCATTCTGACCTTCAACAGCTTTTTCGTATTAGGAGCTCACGCCGCTGACATGCTCCCCAGCTACAGTGCTTCTTGCTGGGGCTGGATGGGGTTGCCCTCCGGCCATACAGCTGGACTGTGGGAAGCACCGACTGTTGTGAGAAGCGGTTGTTTCCAGGGTGGGGTACGTACTGTTTTGCTTGCGAGCTCTGGTTGTTGTTGATGCTGTGGGGGTTAGCTGACAATTTTACGAAACGCCGACTCCAGACTGGGGTCCTCTGCTCAGCTTAAACAGCGGTCAGAGGATCTTGGTCTGACGCCCATGATGGTCAATCTAGTGGTGAACCCAGGATTCTCGAGCGGATGCTTCTCTGTCCCGTGCAGGCCCCACCTTTCACATAAAAATGAAAGTACGGGGTGCTCCAGTAGCACACCATGTTACCGCGCTCGCGCGGGACTCCGTGCTGCGTCGCGGATCTGGTTGACTCCGAGTTCGATTCCCGGACCCGCCGTCATTTGCCGAATGTCTCCCCCTGCTCTCTCTCCCGTTTCACCCTGCAACTGTCGGTCATGCTTGACCAGGAAAGCGATAAACGCTAAAAAATAAAGCTTAAAAAAAAAAAAAATTTAAGTACACCCTAACGAGGAAATGTGGGCATAGGATCTTCTTTATCGGGAGTTCCATGCTCAAAGTCGGCTGCAGCCTGAAATGGGAATTGTGCTGGCCCCTCTGTATGTCTGGATCACCGTTGAAAACTGTGTTTGACATTCTTTTTCTTTTCCCTCTTAGGGGAGGGACTTGAACGCTCTGCAAATTTTGGCCGCCTCAGATCTACTCCTATCCAAGCTCCCGGAGGGTCATCAAAGAGAAGCCGTCTATTCTCAGTCCTTGCCCCACAATGGTGGAATGAACTACCCATCCCAGTTAGGACAGCCGAATCCCGTCCAATCTTTCGCCGTCGACTAAAGACTCACTTCTTCAACCATTATCTGAAATGATAAAAAAAATAAAATAAAAATAAAAAAAATCTAACCCCGACTAACCTTAATGTCATGCACTTGTCCTAATAAACTAACCTACACTGTAACACGCAACACTTTGATGAACATTGTTACTCAGCTGATAGAGTTATACCCTTCTTGCTGTCTTGTCGCACAGAACTTGTAAGTCGCTTTGGATAAAAGCGTCAGCTAAATGACTAAATGAAAATGAAATAAATGAAGTGTGGCTTGTTATGTTGTTGTGTACAGTTCAGGTGATAGCTGCTTAGCTGGCGTGCTAGTTTGTGGCCTACTGTGTTAGCCAGTCAGCTGTTAGCTGCGGTGCTAGCTCGCTGTGTTTACCAGTCTAGTAAACGTTAGCTTGTTGCTATCAGTCGGATAGCTGCTTAGCTGGCGTGCTAGTTGTGGCCTACTGTGTTAGCCAGTCAGCTGTTAGCTGCGGCGCTAGCTCGCTGTGTTTACCAGGCTAGTAAACGTTAGCTTGTTGCTATCAGTCGGACGGCTGTTAGCTTAATGCTACACTGTTGAAACGATACTGTGACTATAACATGCCTTAAAACACTCTGACTACGACGTCATCTTTGACAGAGGATGTTAGTCGGACCTACACCGGGAGCCCTGCCAGCGAGGACTGCGTCAACATGGAGAAACATAGCGGCTGGGTGGCGCAGCGACGTTACCCTCGTCGCCAACACAGGAGATGCTGTGTTCAACTTCGGTGTCCCGTTAGCCAGATTGCAGTTCTCTTGGCCTGCGCTCAGGGTAGGAGTCCCGACCGGACTTTAAACACTTCTTCTTTCCTTCCCTTCTAAATGTTTTGTAATAACGATGTTTTCCAAAACGTGTGTTGCTGCAATACATTGAGGATACGACGCGTGTTGTGTGTGCATTGTCTTGTCACTGGTATAGCTTCTCTCTCCATAGAAATCGGGTTGTTGTTTACATGTGTAAAAATGATCTGGTTAGTTGTGATGAGAACATGTGTGTTCATGTAACGTGAACTCACAACTAAGGGGGTTAATTAACCTATGAAGCTATGCTTAGTGACATGTGATTGAGGAATGAATTCTTTTTTCAGTCTGTAATGACAATGAACAGTGTGTTCACATATTAACAGGGTTACCTGTTCAACTTGGTCGTATCAAGGGTAAGGAAGGAGGGGTGATCCCCCCGGTTTCCCTGGGGCTTCCCCACCCTCCTCTCAGACATGTTGTTTACAATATATTGTGTCACTGTGTTTGTGGGGATACGATGTAACCCTCAGCTTAATTGCTGGGGTTGTGCTTTCCGCTTGAGAAACTATTTTTTCCTAAAGAAAAGATTGTTTGGTCACTTATCATGTGTGCTTAGCAAGGCCTGTGGCCAATACATAATCGAGGATTCTGTATTCTCTCGTTATGAAAAACGGCGTTCCTCTGTAGCAAGAGTGTACTTTTGCCATTTCTTGTTGTGATGAAGGGTTGTGTGTGTCTTGTGATCTACAACTGGGTTAGGTTTGGCCCACAGAAGCACATGTGTAAGTCTGGTACCGGGGCTCTTAAAGGGGGCCCTCTCTGTTCTGTGTTTTTTCCTTAGTAAAAATCAGATAGCAGGTTAGCACATGAGCTATGTGAGGCTGTTCGATGCTTCATGTAGCAGGCTATGACTGTGTCATGCTTTACTTGTCATTACATCGTATCATGGGTGTGGGGTCGTAAAAGGGTGAACTGGTAATCCTTTCCTTCCCTTTTCTGATTGGCCAGGGGTTAAAACCTCCTGTCCTTCAAGGTTCCTGTCACATTGCTGTTCGGCACGTTACAGGGTAGGGGGGGGGGGGGGAGTTTCCTGGTCCCACGCCCTGGAAGATTGGGCGTGTGCATGTGGAAATTCCCCCGCCATAGAGTACGTCACTGAGCGCGTCTCTGTTGGTAAGACTTCCGTGGGTTGTTCAGGTCCATGTTATGGATCTGTTTCAGGGAGTTGTCAGAGCTCCTCCTCACGAAGCTCCTCCTCGGGGAGAAGTGCCTTCTGTGAGTTCGGACTCTCCTTCCCTGTGAGGGAGCCTCCTCAGAGTTTCAGAGCCTCCTCCTCAGATTGTCAAGGTGAGTAGAACTTCAAAAAGGAGTTCTGCTCTATTGTGTGTGTATTCGATTCAATTCGATTATTGAGTGTGTATTGGTTCAGTGCCTCCCCTCGGAGAGCCCTAACCCAAGTGTTACATAGCTCAATGTTGCAATATATTCTTTTCAATCTATACAGCTCGCGTGGGAAGTCTCTCTGGGGATTTCCGTCTCCTCCCTGTGGCGAGGGTGGTGGGATGTAAAAATGTAAAAAAAAATTACCCTCAGCTGCGTCACGTGGGATTCATGTCAGTCTGTGTTTCTTTCTTTTTTAAATAAAAAGAGGAAGGAACATGAAGCACGACTGCTCCGTGTCGTTCTCCCAGGCGACTTGGAGGAACAATGTTTGGTATCCATTGATGTGTTTGGGTCTCGACGCGTACATAGTGCTGGCTCGGGGTGTTTCTGTTAAGAATCACGCAGGGGCTAAGTGCGCCTTGGTTGCTCGTTATTAAAACAGCGTTTTTATAGGGCAACTGGGATGGAGTTTTGTCTCTTCCGAGCGCCAGTTTACTAGGTTGTCTCGATGAATTCTTGTTCATATCTGGATCTGTTGGGCCACTAAGCGCGGTACAAATGGGACCGTCTGGGTGGCGCCCTCTTTTCATGTTTTTTTTTTTTTATCCACTTTTTCTCCCATTTTCTATATTTTCTCCCATCCCAATTTCAACCCTCCCCTGTCATGGACGCTGTTTCTTGCCTCCCACAAGCCGGCTGCAATGTGGACTAAGTCATACATAGCACAAGTCCCCTCCGGTACTTGAGGTAACAGCAGTCGCATCTTTTCACCTGCGCAGCTCGATCTCTCAGTGGCGAGGAGTAACGCGTGGGAGGCTCACGCTGCCCCCGACACTTCCTGATTCTGGTATGGCCTGAGTCTTTGGACCTCCTCTGGTAACCCTGTGCTTCCCGAGCCGCCGGGCCCGGTCCGAAGTAATGTTTCGTCGACCCGTAGGCCTGGAATAACCCTTTTTTGAAAACTGAAACACTTGTACCTTTTTCCAGGGGATCCAGTCCCTTCAGTGGGTCTGGGTCTTCCTTCGCGCTCCGCTGCTACAGCCTTGCCACGGGGTTGGGTTTGCTCTTGACCCCGTGATTTTGGGGGCAGTAACGAGGTTGTTCCTTCCGTTCGTTCCCTGGTGGCATGCGGGTTGTGCGTGTGTGTAGTCGTGGGGTCAAGCCACGGTCTGCTCACCCTGTGCATTGAGTTGCTTGAGTTCCTTTTCGCACGGTCGGATCCGTCTCCCTCCCGTAAGCCTCCAATAGGGGGGGTATCCTCCATTAGGGAGGGTCGGGGGGCTCGGTCCTCCCCGGTCTGATGGTTGTGGGGGGCCTCAGCGGGGTACATTTGTCGGGCTATGGCTCTCGCTCAGCCTCTCTTGTGCAGATGATGCTGAGCGAAAGCCATAATGAAATAGAACGTAAGGTTATGTATATAACCAAGTTCTATGAATTATGGCGACGCTCAGCATCAGACGCCGCTGCGGCCCTTGATCTCGCCGTGTGGTGAAAGTTTGGGAAGGAGGCGAGTAGGTGACCACACACCTGCTTATGAAGGTAAGCGGATGGGGGTGTGGCCAGACGAATGTTGGGATGTAAAGGTACATGGTGGAATTTTTTATTCAGTGCATGTGCACGAAGTGAAGTATAGTGCAGATGATGCTGAGCGTCGCCATAATTCATAGAACTTGGTTATATACATAACCTTACGTTAAAAACCATGTTGATAGAGAAAACATACAAAATGCCTACCACCCAGCTTTTCAAAACCCTATGATAAAAGGTAATCATGGCATCGTCTGGTATCACATCAGACATGGTAACGGACGAATAATTGCACGTTTGTTGAACAGAATCTGCCGGTTGTTTACAAAAAACAACATAAGCAACAACAAACATAAATGTATATATAGTGCAAAGAATAGAGGAATTGCGTACAATGTGGGCGAAAGGGGGGAACGCTTTCCAACAAAAACAATATGTACATAAAACCACTCAGGGCAACGGGGAAAAGCACCCGTTACCTCCTTCTATTCACCTCCTTCGTGTCGTGGCCCGTCCACGGTTCCCCCGAAGGGCGAACCTGTAGTCCCGGTCATTCGGGGGACAACAATTGTATCAACAGATTGCAGAATGGGTACAATGCAGTACACCTCAATACACACAATTGTCGGAGGGATGCCGACCAGGGAAAGACACTATAGTCTTATTTACCCCAGTGCAGCCCATTTCCAATTTTACCATATATATATACATATATAAATGTCTAACATACAATTCCCCGTTGACGTGAACATAACACGGGGGGGGAAACCCATTGTCTGGCACCACATCAGACATGGCAAATGGTTTTCAAACTACCATATATATATATAAATATATATACATATGCCTAAATCCATAATTCGCTGTTGTCGCGTACATAACACGAGTGGGAAGTGTGGACACACTGCATGGCTCCGCGGCGCCTCACCTTGTTCAAAAACAGGTGATACAAGGCGCGAGCCAGCATGATATAGTGATTGAAAATCGTATTAACAGATTGCAAAATGGGTACAATGCAGCACGCCTCAGTACACACAATTGTCAGAGGGGTGCCGACCAGGGAAAGACATTAGTCTTATTTACCCTGCGTACCCCATTTTCAATTTTACCATGCATATATACATATATAAATATATGTCTAAACATACAATACCCCGTTGTCGTGAGACAAACACGGGGGGAAATAAGACACAGCAGGAAATTACAGGGGGGTCCATTCACTCGAAAGAGAAGGACACACCACCAGGTTACACAAGCACAAGCACGCAC